>NC_143397.1:140008896-140311926 GCF_052110815.1 Crocodylus siamensis
CAGCAGCTGTTTCTGAAGGTGCCTGTCTTCATGCTAGAGTGCAATCTATTAACCACAAATTCCCAAAATCCTAAGTGTTAGAAACTGAAGCGACTTCAAAACACAACTTCCCCCAACTCTTGCAAAGAGAAGGCTCCTAGAAAACACTGACAAAACTTTTTCTCATTCTTTTCCTACTTGCACTCTCCTCTGCAGGAGGTGCTACAGCCCCATATTTAGGTCTTAATTAAATTTAATATTGCTCAAACCAGGTTTTAAAAACACCATTTTTAAATACAGCTCCTGGCCCAAAATCAATGTGGCTATAGAACAATAGATACATTTGTTCTAACTGCAGATAGGTTTCATAACGTTGCTTATAAAATGTGAATTGTTTCCTTAAATTCATCCAGTTGTGATGGTTCTATACTGTAACTTTTTGCAATTCATGCTGCAATTTTCCCCTCCACTTAATAAAAACTCACAGAGCTGAAAATGCTTACAGTGGTACCTATATCTCAGGCTAAACAAAGTATCTGTTCTTAGTTTTAAAATTATATTTACTTTGACATTTTATCTTTCCATAATGCAAGAGGGCTTCAATTTCTTGGTATCATTCTCCACTTCCCATGCCCCTTTTCTGTCAACTCAGAGAACTGCTAACCAACAGATTCCATAATAAGATAGGCATTTCTGTTCCTATCAACACGGTAGTAATTTAAGTACTTGCTGCCCATTACTGCTAATGGGAGCTAAAAGTATAGAGACCCCATAATTCCATACCCTGCCCCCAGTTGATCCAATGATTTATATCAGATGTCCCATTAATATTGTGCATGCATAACACATGAAGGAAAATGGGAAGTTTAGGGAAAATCTAATGTAATTCACATTCTATCCCAAACTTCATGGGACACTAACCATGCAGAGAAAATGCCTTTACAGGGAATATATATAAATGCATAGAGCAATATTCAATAGGACAGTATAAGAGAGAACCAAGCAGGTTTTCCAAATAAGAGTTCATTCTACCCCCTTCTACCAATAATAAAAGTTGAAAGCAAATGAACAGTAAAGATTCACAAACAGTGAAATGGCTCTGTCAGCAAGTCACAAGCAATCAACATATCTGTCTCAATAAAGTCAGTCTTATGGCAATATGGAATTTTAGAAAGAAAAATAAAAACAAAATGAGATTCCTCAGCAGAACATTTTCAGTTTGGTTTCCTTTATTTCACTCTTTAGTAAACTTTTTTTACCATATTTCTTAACTAGTCAGTTCTTATTTCATATATCTCCATCCTGCAGCTCACAAAAGGTGGATCAAAGTTGTGCTTCTTACAGAACCCCCGTGACATTAACCAGCCTCTCTACTGGCTCACCAGTCTGCTGCCATGTTGTAACTTACAGGATCAAGTCCCTAGGTTGCCTTTTTAGACAATCAAATGCTTAGGATAACTCATGTACAAGTTTTTCCTAGGCAGTCCTAGGCATAAGAAAAATCCACAAATTTCAATTAATACGTTTCCTGATATTCATAGAGTCATAGAAAATTAGGGTTGGAAGGTACCTCAGGAAGTCATCTAATTTAACCCTCTACACAAAGCAGGGCCATCCCCAACTAGATCATCCTAGCCAATGCTTAGTCTAGCTGGGTCTTAAAAACCTCCAAAAATGGAAAGTCTACAATCTCTCTGGGTAACCTGTTCCAATGCTTTACTACCCTTGTCATGAGAACATTTTTTCTTGCATCTAATCTAAGCTTCCCTTGCTGCAACTTGAGACCATTGTTCCTTGTTCTGTTCATCTGCCACCACTGAGAACAGTTTAGCTCAGAGGTAGACAACGTTTTTGGCCAGTGATGAAAAAGCTGTAATGTCTACCTTGTAACATGGTGGAATACCAGCATGTTAGAAAAACAAAACCGAGGCAGGGAGCACATGGCAGGGCGCACTGCATATTGATATAGTTAATAATCGTAATTGTTGCAATTTTTTTTTTTTTTTTACAGTAAATACTAGGTTTTCTAAAAATTCTAAAACTGGTAACAATAAATAAAAATTCATATACTACCTTTGTTCTTGTGTATTCTTTTTTGTTAAGCATGTTGTAATGAGAGAGACAGAGAGAAAGAAGAAAAAAGGAGCGAACGAGAGAGAGAAGAAAAAGAGGAGAGCAGAGACAGAGAAAAGAGAAAAAAGGTGAGAAGAGAGAAAAGAAAGAAAGAGGTAAGGAAAGCAAAAAGAAACAAAAAAGGAGAGAAAGCTAGAAATAGAAAACAGGAGAGAAGAGAGATTAGAGAGTAAAAAAGAAAGGAGACAAAAAGGAAAGAAAACAGGAAAGAAAAAAGAAGAGAAGAGATAGAGGGGATAAAAAGAAGGGAGATAAAAAGAGAGCAAAAAAGAAAGGAAAAAGGAGAGAAAAAGACGACAAGAAAAAGAAGAAAAGAGAGAGAAAAAGAAGAGAGGAAAAAAGGAAAGAGAGAAAGAGGATGTGCCTTTGTCACCAATGTCTCCCACCACTACCGGCTGCAGCTGGGGCCTGCCCATCCAGAGCAGTGTCCGAGGCAGTGACACCCCAGCAGCAGCCATCAAGGCCAGGGGGCTCATGCCTCCCAGATGGTTTCAGGGTGAAGTCTCAGGCAGACAGTCCCACATCCAGCCTAGGCAGCAGCAGCACCAAGGTGCCAAGAACCAGGGACAGGATCTAGACAGCACAGGGAAAAGCAGGCGCAGAGGGAGGCACCATGGGCAGGAGGGCTCATCTAGCCCCTTGGGAAGGCAGGGCCAGGCAGGAAGTGAGGGCTGCCCCAGGACTCCATAGGCTTGGGCCACAGCAGGAGGGTGGGGCCACCCACTGGCACCCAAGGTGGGGCCAACCTTGGGCTGCGCAGCTCTGCAGGCATGGGGCACAACCACCCTGCCTCCTGGCCGGGGCAGGACACTGGGCTTGGGGGGCTTCTGGCTTCATGTTCAGCCTTCCTGCATGCTGGGCACAGCGCAAGTAGGACAGAGCTGCCCCCAGTGCAAGGGTGTGGCTACAGGAGCCCGCCAGGACCCAGAAACAATCACTGTAGCTTCCTTAGCCTGCCCAAGCACCAGCCTTGCCCACCTGCTGCTCCCCTCCAGGGGCTGGAGCTAGGGCCAGGGCAGGTGCTGCACAGGGCTGCTGAGCTGCAGGCCCGCAGCCAGCTCGGCTCTGAGCACGAGGCCCTTGCACCAGGGGTCACTCTGCCCCACTTGTGCTGTGCCTGGCACACAAGGAGGTTGAGCCTGGAGCCCCCCCAAGTCCAGCATCCTGCCCTGGCCAGGCAGCATCCCCTCATGGGCAGGGCAGCTGCGTCCCATACCTGCGGAGCTGCGTGGGCCAGGCCAGGCCGGGCCCCACCTCAGGTGCCGCTGAGCGCCCCCGCCCACCTACCCATCAGCCAGCTGAGGCCCAAGCCTGCAGAGCTGTGGGGCAGCCCCGCTTCCTGCCCTCCCAAGGGGATGGCTAAGCCGGCCTGCCCATGGCTCCTCCCCCCATGCCTACTTCACCCCATGCCGCCTGGACCCTGCCCCAAGCACCTGGCCTCAGTGCTCAGCACCCCAGTGCTGCATCCACCCAGGCGGGATGGGGCCCCAGGCTCACCCACTCTTTGGGAGCCTCCAGCTCAGCAGCCCTCCACAGTGCCCACCCGCAGCTCCCCTCCAGGGGCTGGACCAGGCCAGGCTGGAGGACACAGCTGGGGGCAGGGGGCAGGGTCAGCAGAACTTGGACAGCATCCATGCCTGCATTCCCCTGCCCTCGCCCCTGGTGCCTGCCGCAGTGCTGAGACCTATGGCTGCTCTGGAGAGCAGCAAATTAAAAAAAAAAAAATTAAACAATTTCCCCACACATCTCCTGGGAAAATGTCTCTGCATGCTACTAACTGGAGCATGCCAGGAGTTGCCTATCCTTGGTCTAGCTCCAAACACTCTGGGACCTCCCTTCAGGTAGTTGAAGGCTGCTACTAAATCCCCCCTAGGCTTCTCTCTTGCAGACCAAATAAGCCCTGTTCCCTCAGCCTCTTCTCATAAGTCAGGTGCCCCAGCCCCTTAATCATTTTAATTGCCTTCCCTGGACTTTCTCCAATTCACCCACATCCTGTGGTCATCATCACTTCCCTCAATCTGCTGGCAACGCTCCTACTAACACAGCTCAGTATGCTGTTAGCCTTCTTGGCAACAAGGGCACACTGTTGGTTCATATTCAGTTATTGTCCACTGTAACCCCCAGGTCCCCTTTTGCAGAGCTGCTGCTTAGCCTGTACCAGTGCATGGAATTGTTCATTCCCAAGTGCAGGACTTTGCACTTCTCTTTGTTGAACCTCATGAGATTTCTTTTGGTCTGATCCTCCAATTTGTCAAGTTTTCTCTGAATCCTAGCCCTATCCACCAGTATACCTATTACTCCCCCCAGCTTGGTGTCATCTGTAAACTTGTGAGGGTGGATTCTGTCAAAGATCAAAGTCTTTGATTTCAGATGCCGATGGCAAAAGGTCAGATGGCAAAAGGTCAGAAGTTAACACAACAAACTCTGTAATTATAATTTATCCCTCTGTATTAACAGTGCTGCATATACACACCCCTATCTGTGCCTCATTTTAAATCACCTGAGTTCCCACACAAGAGAAAGACACTAACCTTGAACAAATTGCAGCTTGGTACCGTGACGTCAAAAAAAGATATTGGTACCCATGGTGACCAGATAAAAATGAAACTACTTTAGTGAAGTTGTAAAATTAAATAATATACTATGCGCGCCATCCTGTGACCAAACAGGACCAGTACCACCCAAGTAAAAATAACCCCCCTTTTTCTGAAACCTGAGCAAACAAAGAAAGCACAAGTGCCAACTCATTAATTATTCATGCCTAGTGTATAGTAATTGATCACCTTTGTCAAGTATAACTTTGAAAGAACTTCCGCCCAAGGCAGAGAACTGTGTATACGCTCAAGAAGAACAGATCGTGCACAAATATTATCTCTCCGCCTACGTATCTTTCTGGCATATCTCTGTCTTGCCGACCCATTTATCTCTCTATCTCTGTCGTAATCTTTCTTATCCAGAGCTCTCGGTAATCTGCAGACTGCAACAGCTTGTGTGAATTGCTCGGAATCTGTAACAAGCAACTCTCTTACCCACCCTGTAAATGCTGGGTAACATGATATCTGCATGCTGTAACTGAATAAATCAACTCCTCTCCCTACGCTGCAGCACATCAGTAGCATAAGTAAAATAAACCTTTTGTATAACCATACGCTGTGTTTAAATCCTCTGACTCCTGCTCACCATTATCACCCACCTGTCCGGTTATAAATCCCCCTCCTCGCGCCAAGCCGGTCGTGCCGACCCAGGCTCACAGGTCAAGGGTGCACCGGCATTAGGGGCGCAACAGATTCCATCCCATTTTCCAGGTCATTGATGAAGCTATTGAACAAAACCAGCCCCACGACTGACACCACTTGAGACATGGGGCACTCCACTTGAGACTGACTGGCAATTAGACATCAAGCCATTGATTATTACCCTCTGAGCCTAACTATCCAGTCAGTTTTCTATCTACCTTACAGTCCATTCATCCAATCTGTGTGTCCTTAGTTTGCATGTGAAAATGTTGTGGGAGACCAGATCAAATGCCTTGCTCAAGTCAAGGTGCATCAAGTCCACTGGTCTCCCCGCATACACAGAGCCAGTCATCTCATCATAGAAAGCAGTCAGGTTGGTCAGGCATGACTTACCCTTGGTGAATGCATGCCAACTTCTCCTAATCACCTTCTCCTCCTTCAAGTGCTTAGAAATGTATTCCTTGAGAACATGATCCATGATTTTTGCAGGGACTGAGGTGAGGCTGAATAGTTTGAGTTTCCCTCTTTTTTCTCTTCCTTAAAGATGAGCACTATATTTGTCCTTTTCTAATCATCTAGGACCTCCCCGATCGTCACGAATTTTCAAAGATGATGGCCAGCAGCTCTGCAATTGCATCAGCCAACTCCCTCAGCACCCTCGGGTGCATCACATCTGACCCAACGGACTTGTATACGTTCAGCTTTTCTAAATAGTCTCTAACCTGTTTTTTCACCACTGTTGGCTTCTCACCGTCTCACCAAATTATGCTGTCAAGTGGAGTAGTTTGGGACCTGACTTTGACTGTGAAGATTGATGTGAAAAAGGCACTGAGCACTTCAGCCTTTTCCATATCATCTGTCATAAGGTTGCCTCCCCCATTCAGTAAGGGGCCCAAACTTTCCCTGATCTTCCCTTTGTTGCTGACATACTTGTAGAAACCCTTCACATCCCTTGCTAGTTGCAACTCCGATTGTGCTCTGGCCTTCCTGTGCAACTATTAAACTTATAAGGATTAGAATAGCAGAGTTACAACTATTTTATACATACTCCTGAAATGTGTCACACTCAGTGTAAAATAAACTTCTGAATTATATTTCAGTCCTACCTAGGGAGGTTTAAAACTACAAGAAATAAGATTCTCTCAAAATGAGAAAGAACATTCAAGCAGAGGAAGGATTTGTTAAGTAGTTTATAAAATTCTTTATATTAAAATTCTGTCTACACTTGTTAAAGATAGACCAAGTTGTAATATGTATCAATCTTACCTGTGTTGATGGGATCAGGTTTTGTTCTAATTACATGATACAACATGGTTCTGTAAAAGTTAAAGGACTAAAATATAATATGCTCAGAATTGTTGTATTGCATTATAAGTGTGCAAGTGTCACAACATTATCATGGCAATACCACATTTAATCATGTGTGAATAATATTAAAAGGGGCTCTTAACACCTTTTTCAGTTTTGTCAAAGAGTTTATGATTTGAGATCCCAATCAAGTCAGGGAAAGGGTATCACAAATAGTACCAAAAGCTCTCTCTTCTTCTGGTCTTTCTGTCAGAGAACTTAGAAAAGTCTGAGAGCACCATAACACAAACAACAAAAGTATCCTTCACCTTTGTTTTTACTGCTGGAAAAAAATAGCTCTCACCCAGGAGTGGCAAGACTCCTCAATTCAGCAAGCTACAGCAGCTGTTAGTTTATAAATCTAGCCATACAGTGCTTTAGGACAAGGTACAGACATTACACTTTTATTGGTGTACATGATCAAAAACCAGTCTACACCTATAAGAGAACAGAAGTTCAGTACACAAAACTGGTCTACACCCATAACAGAAAAGAAGTTTGGCGCACACACTGGATTCTGCCATTTTTAAACTAAGATTTGCACCCCCTTCCCAAAGAGCAAACGTGTGTTCTGGTCGTAGAATGCTTCCTCATGCTGATGTGCTTTAATCCAGGTTCAGAGGAAGAAGAACGGCGTAACAGGACTTAAAAGGGCTTTCAAGAAGCAACAGATTTTAATTACTGCATAGAACTCTTCTGTGGCCTCAGATGCCTGAAATTAATATTTACTTCCAACGCCAGCCTTAGTGAAAAAGTATGTTGAACTCCACCCATGTTATCTTTAACCAACTACTGTAGTCACGTGAAGCTGTACATTCTACCCTTCACAAAACTAAAAAACAAGAAAAAAACTCCACACCTTTTCAGCCAGGATATAATATTCTCACAAGCTGGCGCAAGATACAGCAAGCCAAGGAAAGAGAAAAAATAAAGAATCATATCTTTATTATTAATGAAGTGCACTTAAAGTCATCATACCTCAAGGCTCCACCTGACAGAATAATATTCAATAAACATTGCATTCCTTTATGTATGAGGACTGTCTGGGGGTAAAATTTGTCTCTTGCTGCTTCTTTACAACCATTTGGGGAACTGCGGTCTGAGACACTAAAGAATCAAGTTCCACACACAGCCTGCAGGCTCACTCACTGGGGATTTTGAAATGAGAAGTGAGAACAATAAGAAGACCAGGGTCAAATAAACTCAACAAAAAGAGGAGACAATAAAGAGAAAAAAGTAAATCACTTAAATGAAGAGAAACCAGACCCTGAAAGGTCTTAAATGTTAGTCATTTACAATCAATAAAAAAAACTACATAGGGACTCTGAGAAAAGAAATCATAATAAGTATAATGCTTTCCTGTGCTTAGTGCAAGTCAGTGTAAGCAACAGGTTTTAAATCAAGGGTGGCTTGGATATTATAGTAATTGACTAGAAAAAGAAAAATTTATGAACTATTGGTCTACACCACCATGAGAGACTGAATATATTTCACTGAACTTTCTAGATAAACATACCAAGGGAAGGGAGCGAAAGAGCTACTTACCTTGCAAACATAACCAGCAAAAACTTGGGCTGAGAATTTATATATCTTCACTAAACAATATCCTTCTCCCTGTTCATACTTCCAGGAAACCATCACAACCAAAACAGGGATGCCAATGTAAGAAGAAGGCAGCGTTGCTTACTTGAAAATAACTCTTTTATATACTACATATTATATAATCTCCTGGTCCCTGACACTTTTAGGGCTGTAGTGAAGTATCTGTCTGGTTTAGATCATAACCTCCACAAGAAACAGACTGTACACACTAATATGATCTGTACTGCTCAGTACCCAGATAGCAATTAATACAATTAAATCAAATGAACACCAATTTTCACAAATATTATTGCAATGACTCTAATTAAGAAATAATAAGATAGACACTAAGGTGCTTAGAAACATTAGCGATGAAGAAATTATGGTATTTTGACGGATTAAAAAAGATTCAAATGAAATGCAAAGAAAAATTAAAGCAGTCCTAACATTTTGCAAATTATCTTAAATTGATTATTTGCACTCCAAATCTGATTTTGTCCACTCTGAATAAGAGAGAGACTACCAGACAGCATATCCAAGAGAAATAAAAGGAATATGAATGTACAGATCCCCTCTGTAAAAGTAATAAACTGTAATGATCATAAGTAAGAGGAAACAAAGCAAGTTCAGTGCCAAATACGATCCCAAGCAGAATTTGGAAGAATATCTGCGTAAAAAAAAAAAGCCTAAATCCACACTAATATTTCTGGAACGGGAAGGTCTTAATTTGTTTTCTTGAACAATGATTCTCAACCAGGGTAGTGCAGCAACCTGGGATGCCCTGAGATCCTTTCAAGGATCCTTTGGAGGTGTGCAAACATGATTCACAAAATAAACCCAAACATTTCAAACAGGAATCCACTGTGTTAAAAACATTCTGACCTGTTGTGGCCTTTGTGTTCTTTGCAACAGAAGAAATGCTCTATTGTTTTTCTGTAGTCTGAAAAACAAGTGGAAACTGAGAGCTGGCATTATCTGAAGGGTGCCCTTAGCCTAAGAAGGTAAAGGACCACTGCTTTAGAGAATCCTCCGTTAAACTTCAGCCTCTGTATCTAATCATGGGAGAGGTCATTAAAGCACAGATCCACAAAGACACTTAAGCATAGCATCACCACACATAAAATACAGCCTCCCAGCAAAAGGAATAGAATTCACAAACCCATCTTAGGCATCTAAGGGGAGAATTATGCATCTAAAAATGGAGGAAGGAATGATGCTCAATCAGCCAAAAGACAGAGAAACTGGTTCAAAATGCTACTTCTCTCCAAGACTTAAGTGCCTACCTAGAGACATAAGCAGGAATCCTGGTTTTCTCTGTTTAAAAATCAAAAATTCTCTGATAAACCACCATACACAGATTTCCCAATTTAAAAACCCAAATCTGTGTTTTTCCATTATTCAAATGAAATGCCACTATATATATAGGTATCAGTTTAACACAATATTTTATTGATATATTTAGAATTTTAAAACTAGTTGGAAGCCTACCAGTGCTTCAGTCATTAGGATAAAATAAATTATAAATGCCTATATATTTTGGTATTTGATTTTGGGCTTTTTATCATGGAAAATCAGAGTTCCCCCTACCCCTTTCCTCACCAGGATGTGGGTCCACCCGCAGCTGCTCCCCCCACCCCTTTGTGGCATTGAGGAGTCTTGATATGCCAGTGCCCTGCCCCTGCCCCTCATTTCCAAGCCACAGCCCCCTCAGGCCTGCTGGTGCCCCTCACTCCTAACTCACTGCCCCCAGCACATGAGCAAGGGAGTGGGTATGGGGGGGAAGTGGGGTGTGGGCACAGGCAACACATTGAGGGTGGGAGGCACAGGTAATGTTTGCGGTGGGGGGAACTTGCCCCCCAAAGATTTCTGTGCCCACAGTGAGGTATGGGGTTGCAGCCAGGCCAGACCAGCTTCCAAAGAGCTGCCTCTGCGGCCCAGTGGGGGGACCTGGCATGGGAGGGAGTGCCGCAGCACCACGGCCACAATCTGAGGTGCCCCCTGCCTGCCCTGTACCAGTGGGGGCCACAACTCCGCATCACTGCTGTGCCTCACCTTGGCAGCCATGGTGACATGACACTTCCTCCTGCACTGGGTCCCTCCCCTGCACCAAGGAGGTGGCTCCTCCAGAGTTGGTCCAGCCCTGTGCCCCATTGTGGGCAAAGAAATTTTAGGGGACACATGCCCCCCCCACATTAGCTGTGCCCCCTCCCACCCTACCCCCAACATGTGGCCTGTGCCCCTCCCCCTGCCCAATGAGTGGCCTGTTCCTCCTCTCCCCTCCGCCCAATGTGTGGCCTGTGCCTTCCTGATCCCCAACCCCACTCTCACAGACTTACCTGCAGAGAGCTGCAGGAGCTGCTCTCCAAGCTGCCTGGCTGCCACTTGCATATGCGTGCGTGCCCATGCATGTGGCACCCTCTGCCTTGCTCACTCTTCTCCCACTCCTGCCAGTCAGCCAGAAGCAGTCCCTTGCAGGCTGCAAGTGTGCCAACCTGCAAGGGGACCCTGCTGTTTCCCATGTGTTCTTTCTTTAAAAGGGGAAAATCTATGATTTTCTCCTTGAAAAGAGAAAATCCACATTTTTCTCCATTAAAGGAGAAAATGTGTGTTCTTCCACAGCAACCCAATAACCCGGATTCCTGGACATGAGTTAGACACCTATATGTGCCTGAGATTTACAGTTTGAAACTTATTCCTGCACTTCATCAGCTAAACTGACCCTTTGGGTACAGAAAACACATTTGCTTCTTTCTTTCACAAAACAAACAGGAGAACAGATACCCAGTGTTTACAAAGGAATCTAGCAGTCAAACTGCCTTCCCAGGAAATAGGAGATGTGAGTTTTACACCATTCCCAGCCTAGGGGCATTCAGATCTATTCATTTCACCTCCTAAGAATGGGGTCTAAGCACCAGAGTACAGACTAGGCTTGGAATGAGGCTGTTTTACATCCTACTTGTTGACACTGTGCCACTATGCAGAAAGGAAAGCAAGATTCACAGGGCCAGAGACAGAAAAACCAATACAGCTCTATAATCCAGTGAAAAGAAAGAGAGAGAGGCATGGGTTTCAGCCCATCTCCAACACTGCATATATATTTTGGTACATGACACTCTAAGGCCAAAGGACTAAGTAGTCCCTGGCACCTACGGATACCCTGCCATATAAATAGGTAGTCAGGATTTCTGTAGATTGTTTATTTCAATTTAGGTGCCTAAATTCTGCCCAAGGTGCATTTTACGTGACTACGTGATTTTTCTCGTCACATCATAAGTCACTTATGGAGACAGAACCTGGTTCTCTCATACGTCAAAGGAAGGCAAAAATCAAGGTAAGTAAAGGGTCAGATTCTGCCACCCTCCACTTATCTTGAGCCTCACTATTTCTTTCAACATGGTACAAGAGATGAAGAAACCATTAACTTGATATCAAGGGCAAAGTTAGAAGTCTAGCACGATCTTTGTTGGCAGCAAGCTCTCTTAAAATGAGGAGGGACTTTGCTTCTTATTTAAAAAGAAGCAACTGAGAATGAGGGTCCTTGAAGGTGTGAGCTATAGAAACAGAAACACTTACTTCCAAAGAAAGGTGTTCTCTTGTGTCTGCAAGCTTTGGTCAGGGTGTTCTTCTGATCTTGCCTTTCCTTCAGAACGCCTGACACATGAGTTTGGGTATAACCTCCTCTGGAGATGAGAACCTATAGAATGGAAGACCAAAAAATAAATAGTCTTCTGTAGCCATGATAAGGAAAATACAGACTATTACCTGCACTTCTCTGTCCTTATGCTCCTTAGAGATCGCCCATACCCTCAGAGATCCTTCCTAAAATCACAGGCATCACGACCACGAATGCTTCAAGTTCCACAACAGCCTTAAAAGTGATATTGAATAGAGCGGTAAAACTAAAATATGGTTTAAATCTTATAATTACAATATTCACTGAATGCTTGGGACACAAAATATTGTTTTCCTGATTTAAAAAATGAAATCCTTTTAAATTTAGATAGAAACCCAAGAATTGGTGGTTGTCCAGATGAGAGAAGAATCATGATTTCTGACATTTTACCATGAAAAACAGGCATAGTACTGTCTGGTTTTGCTACCAGATTAGAGTATCCGCTAGATAACAGAAATATCATGAATCAAACTCAGCTGCCACAATACCTCTAAGAAGCAGGGATATAAAAAGTTAAATTTTTAATCATTTAATCAATAAGTGCAGTAATAACCAGTTACCTTACCAGTTATTCTTTAACTCTGGGTGGGCACAGTCTATCAGGGAAGAGGGGGAAGGGAAGCTGCACAGTACAGGTGCACCGACATATTGGTTTGATATCGGATCGGCACCAATATGAAGAAAATTTACTATAATGGAAATTGGCATGAAGTGGCTGATAATTTGGCCAATAAATGCCCATGCATGTGCACAGGCACAGTGCAGCACATAGGCAGTGAGCACAGCCCAGCAGCTTAGAGAGCTGTGTGCAGCTGGTAAGTTTGTTGTGGTGGATGGGGAGGGAAGGGGCGTAGGGGGGCAGATCAATGACCCCCACAGTGAGGGAGGGAGCAGAGCTGGGACAGGCACTGCCCAGGTGGGCCAGAGTGGGCACGGGACAGAGCCGTGAGTTGTTCAGGGGCACCGGGGGCAGAGGCAGAAAGCAGTTCCTGCTGCTGTGTGCAGCTCACTTGGCAGCTCGTCTGCTTATTTGGTGGCTCCCACTGCTCATTCAGGAGGGCACGTGGGGCGTGTTCTTGGTGTGGGCAGCGGCAGCACTGGAGGGGCTACAGAGAAATTTGGGGTGGCTGCAGTCCCCACCCCATAACACCCTCCCAGTACCACCACCACCCACCCTGAGTGCAGCACAGCCTCCAGCCCACAGCTGCAGCCTGCTCTGTTCCATCCTATGCAGATCCGGGGACACAGCCCCCTCCCCCCGTGCCCTCCCAGATGAGCAGTGGTGGAAGCTGCTCCCCCCCCACAGATGAGCCATGGCTCTGCCCTGTACCCACCCCACCCGGGTACCAACTACCCCAGCTCCAGCCCCACTCCCTCCCTCACTGCGGGGGGTCATTGCTCTGCCCTACACCCGTTCCCTCTCCTTTTACCACAACAGACTTAACAGCTGCATACAGTTGTATCGGAAATAAGACTGGCGTTGGCTGATACGGCTCCTTAAAAACTGGCTATTGGTACTGGCCCCCAAAATCTCTCAGTGCACCCCTACTACACAGTGTCTCAGCAGGAATCAGAAGGCAGCAGGGCAGGCAGGAGGGAGCAAGGGGGAAAGGGTGGGGCACAGGGGACTAGTACCCATTACCTAAGAGGAAAACACTGAGTAACCTAATGACCAAGGATCTAGGTCTTCCCCTTTAAAGGAGAAAATTGTGAATTTTCCCCTTTAAAAGGAGAAAACCTGGGAAACTACAGCTTTCCGCTTGCAGTTGACAGAGTCCCAGCCTAAGGGGCTCTTTGGGGCTGAGGGGAACAGAGGGAGGGCAGTCAGAGGCACGGGCACTGGCAGGGCCACAAGGCTGTGAGTCAGGAATGAGAGGTACCAACAGTGAGTTACAGGGGACTGTGGTTCAGGAGTGAGGGGCACTAGCAGGCCAGGGGTCTGTGGGTTGGGAGTGAGGGACAACAGCATGGGCACAGCACTGGCATATCAAGGCTGCTCAGCGCCACAAAGCGGGGGTGGGGAGGGGGAAGAGAAAGCCATGGATGGGCCTGCAACCTAGAAAGCAAAGGGAGCAGGGCAAGCTCTGTTTTTCCATGATAAAAAAACCCCAAATCAAATGCCAAAATATATAGGTATTTAGAATGTATTTTATTATAATGATTGAGGCACTGGCAGGCTTCCAAATTGCTTTAAAATTGTAAATATATCAATAAAACAGTGTGTTCAACTGATGCCTATATATATAGTGGCATTTCATTTTACTCGCAGGAAAATGTGGAGCTGGGGGTGTTAATCAGAGAATCTGTGATTTCTTATCAGACCATTTTGAATTTTAACAGAGAAAGCCAGGATCCCTGCTAATGACTCATCAGTTAAGAATTAGTTGTTAATTTGCAGGTGCTCCCTCTCTCTCAGCCCAGGGCTTGACCTGGGCTGTGTTGCCTGGCTGGGCTTGCCTTCTCCTCTTCCCACCCCACAAAGTCAAAAGGCCCCAGGAGCCCAGAGCTGCTCCTAGCAGCAGCTGTGTCAGAGCTACTGTGTTATTGGTTAAATGATTAACCAACAGAATTAAAGGAGGTTAAACAAATATTTTTTTAAAACGATATTTACATCCCTACTAGGAAGTGGTACTGACAAAGGGATCAGCATCTCCACCTACAAGCATCCTGGTAGGAATTTGCAGAGGAAACATTTCAGTGAGAAACTGCCCTAGCTCTCACTGAAGAACATTGGCAAGAATGCTGATTGTTTTGCTTTTTTGCTTTAACTTTGTATTTAAATGGCTTTTGCTTTTAGTTGACTGAAAATAACATCAGTCTGTAACTTCAACCACTATTACAAGGAAAAAGGCACCCAGATTTTCACTAGACACTGAGCTAGTGAACAAAATGAGTGGCCTGCTTGTGGCCCAAGTGTGGGTTGGTTCTGCCTAACTATTCCCTTCACTGCTTTACACAAACCTTCCAAAGGCCCTTCTTTGGTTCAAATGCCCTTGGTCTTTTGAAAATTAAAATATTACAGGATCTTCTGTATGCACAGTTCTCCCTACTATCAATAGATATTTCATTTCACCATCTACAGCAGTGTTTATATAAATATGGGCTTTTGGCTTCTTTCCCTTGATTATCATTTCCTTTGACCCAGATTCATTTGACTTCCCAACAATGATGGGCTGGCATTTTTTTTATTTTTTTTTATATATATTAACTTTTATCCAAGCAGTGGTTCCAGGAAAAAGGAGGTCTCTTTAACAAGGAAACATTTAGTGCAATGAATTTTATACATGGCCACAAAATATCCATGGCAAAAACAAAGCTCAGTACAACTAATTTTGCCTTAGCAAGTCTGCTCTCAACTGCATTTGGCAACATTTTTTTTTAAAAAAGGTTTGCAGTCCCATTTGTAACTGACCAGGGGTGTCAGTTATTCCAAGTCAGCCAAGAAATAAATTGGTGGCTATGAGCCACGGAAAAATTTAAATTCAGTTGCTCTTAAAATATCATTCCTGGTTTTCTAGCACTGCAGTTTGCTTTCTGTGCTAAAATCCCAGCATCAGCTAAAATAGAAACAAAGATGAAAATAACTAAATACGTTAGCTTGGCTAAATGACAGCTATGGAGAAACATGATGAAAGTATAAATCACCATGGAGTGAAGAAACTGTGGAGAGTGCCTCTGAGGAACGTAACTAGGGTTAATGGAATGAAATTATGAAAGGGAAAAGCTGAGACTGAATATCAGAAAACATCTCCTAACCATGAAACATATTAAAATGTGGAATATTCTGCAAAGCAAAGGGCAGTTACTTAAGACTGGACAAAATACAAAAAAGTATAACATAGAACAAAATTTTGAAGCTTTATGGAACACAGCCCTTAATGAGACTTGTTCTAGGCTCTTAATAAGATTTCAATATGAGAAACAGAAAATGGACCCAAGAAATATTTGAAATTATATCAGTAGTAAGGTTAGGAAAGTCTATGGAATTAAGCATCACTATTAGAGATTTAATATTTTAACGGTTAAAAATATTAATTATTTTGTATCGCTTGAGTTCTAGTGTAAAGTCTTAACAGAAAACCATATTTAATTCTGTAGCACTTTCTATTCAAGAATTTCAAAGCCCTTTGGCAGACATTTGTCCATTGCAAACTTCTTTCAAAGCAAAGTACTGAAATAACATATTTTAAATCCAAACATTGATGTCTTGCTAAACTGTTTAGATGTTTAAGAGCTCTTCTCTTAAGTAGCTCTGCTGTGGATATAGCCCACCTATTCCTTTTTTGCACATTTTTTTGTCAATTTCCAAAAGCTTTCCATTTCATCAATACATTTTCTCTCTCTTGATGACATAAAGAAGGAAAAAAAATCTAACCAAGGAAAGCAAGACCATGCATACTGACAGATGATCAGCCTCCTGCAATAGGATTCATAAAGGAACAGAATTTCTCATATGGGACTTCTTTTGCTCTTTTTTCCTCCCCCACGTAAAATAAAACCTTTAAGGTGGAATTTTTCAAAGTCCGTAAGTAATTTAGGAGCAATGCTACCGTGGAGAATCAGAGACCTGTGCCTCTAAATCACTTCAGAACTTTTGCAAAAATGTTTCCTTACCCTCCTTTCTCAAGACAACCACAGGAACAGAAAAAAGAATGACTAGCTGTAGAAAGAGAGAGAGTTATTCAGGACATCTTTTTTTAATACCACAAATAATTCTATCCAATGTAGGTGGCAAACAACCTCTTATTTAGTTATAATTGACTATGACATTGGTTGGAAGTTAAATTTTACCATGAACTGCACTTCCAACTCAATAGCTTTTGAAGAGAGATACCAAAGCAGAATCTAGCTTTTGAGTAATGCTGCCCATCAAGGAGCAAAGGTAATGAAAGTTAGAGAGAATAAGAACAGCAGGAGGAGGGAAAAGAGTTTATTACGTTTTTACAAGCTGAAAAATAATAATTAAAAGAGATGACAATATCATGACAATCAATTATCATTCTGACCCCAAAAGAAAAACAATCAACATGAACAACAGCATAACAGGAAAGCACATGCCCTCTCAAAGTGTTGAGTGCCCTGTCATAAAGCTGAAATAGTGCACCACAAAGAATAATTTAGGCAACATATGACAAAGCTACAAATACACCCTGGAGAAGGTAACAGCTGCTTTGTTTCACACTGTTTCATAGTCTCTACAGGTATTTTGTTAAAAATTCTTTTTCTGCTACTACAGATTTAGAACATTAAGTACACCAGATGCTCATGTTATTAGATCATTCTCAAACTGTTCATATATCTTAGAAGATAAGGCAATGAGAGATCTACCCAATTTCTCCTCACTGACCTGCACACACCCACTGAAAACGAACACTGCATAAAACACCCCCAAGTGACCATCATCCAGCAAAGTTTTGACAGACTAGAATTCTACTAAGTTTTTATTCAAGATGAGACTGAACAGATATCATCAAACTCCCTATATTTTTAAATAAGTAACTAACCACAATAATGTAGCTGTCACAGATACAAATTAATCAAGCTTGCTCCCATATGTTAATGACTTAAGTAAAGCACAACCAAGACTTTTATCCTAAAGAAAAGCAGGGCTTGTTTTTGCATAGTCCAGAGTTGCTGCACAGAATTAAACATAATAATAAAATTAATCACTGTATCCAATTATACCACCAGTGTAAAAAGACATGCCATTTCTATCTGGAAACTATGCTACTAGATTCAAGGAATACCTGAGATTATAACTAAAAAGATAATAGAAGGTAAGGGGACGGCTCCTTTTTTTCATTTTCCTTTTGTATCTAGTAGAAATTTGTGCATTGGGTTCTTCTGCTTGGCTTTTTCACAATGTGACTGTAAAGCCATAAAAGTTGGCAAAAGGATTGAGAAGAAATAGTAACTATTTTCAGGTACCCAAAGTGTACGGCAGTGCCCTCAAGGCATGCAAGCTAATTCTGTGCATGCTAGGTCTGGAACAAAAAATAAGGCAGACCCTTAGCTGCCTAGGCTAATTAGCTTCCCTGGGAAGCAGGTCTGATTTGGTCAGATGCAGCACCACATATTAACACAGCTTTACCGCTTCTCCTTATGGAGCCTGCATGTTCACACTTGGCTCAAGGCATCTAGTACAACCTTAAGTCATTTAAAAGTGATTTAAGTCAATTTAAGGGTTATAGAGTCCCCGTAAACAAAGAAAAGGTTTATTCTTTATCTAGTCTTGCCTTCTTCCTCATTATTCAGTAGATGAAGAATAGAGTATTGGAACCTCTAGCTTTACCAGTGATTCAAAATTTAGAGGCAATATCTACGAAACTACTACTTTCTTCCCTCACTTCTGGAGTCCTCACTGAACCAATCTATAAAGTTACTTTTACCTATTGGATCTTTGTAAACTCTCAAACCACATTTTATTGGCTACATAAAAGCCTTAATTTTTTTTGGATTTCTGAAATATATGGACGAAAGAACAAATGTGGTTGCCGCTGAAACTTTTAGGAAGGATGTTAAATTTACAAAGAAAAATAAAAAAATTCCACTTCAGTACATATTAAGTACCCAGACAAAGGCAAACATATGGCATAAGGACAATTAACAGTATGTGCAAGTGTGTCTGTGTGTAAACTCTGTTTGAGTTTCCTTAATATGCAAAACAGAACTAGTTTACATAAATCCAAGATTTACAACCACCAAGGAAGCCTCAAAGAGAATGGTTCTACCATGGTATTTAATTACAGTTCTGTGGGACAATTCAAATTTAAGCCTTGCTTTTAATAAAGAAAAAGTAATGTGCTGTACAGAATAAAACAATGGAATTTATTTTAACTTGATTGGTTTTCACAAGCCTCAAAAAGAAGACAAAACCAAACTTGTGTGCATATAATATGTAAGTTGACACACAGAAACAAGTCCAACAAAGATATTTTGGTATTTATCTGTTATTTACACATACACAAACAGATCAGGTTTATGAACACAGCCTAAACTGTACCAGACATGCAAATGATGGAATTAACAAAACTCCAGTATACTTATAGAATAAAGCATCATCTCACACAGTGAGGATGCATAAAACACCTGCAGTGTAGGCAGATATACTCTTTTCTGTTTAATCTGCATATAATAGACAGACTGCAACACTGCAATCCACATATTCATTCATACTGATATCATACAAAAAAATAAATGAGTCATGAATACACGTATGGCATAATACTCATGGATTAGGATGACAGCGTTAATACTATTAGTTGCAAAACTACCAGCAGAATCAGAGGCAAGAGATGTTTTGTTTGCAGGTACAGAAGACTCTGGATTCTTGCAGAGTAGATGGAAGAGGAGCAGAGGCCAAGGATGTAAATTGTGAGGAAGTGCTAGTGTGTAAACAAGCAGAATGTAAGTATTCATCCTTAACTGTTCACTCTGTGAGCCAGGCACTGTGCTGGAGATTTGGGGAGCTATTTTTTTTCTGGACCAGTTATAATAAATTTGGGCCTTGCATAATACTCCTGGGCCCACAACTGCAACACCCAAAATTCAACCTCGCTCCACCAATCAGAAACTCCCATGCCATGCAAATAGAGGCTCAGGCAAAGCACAGATGAAAACAGTGAATTCTGGAAAAAGTCAAGACAACTTGGATACCTAAAGGATATCAGCACTTAAGCTGGCTACAAGTTAACCACCCCAAAACTCATGAACCATGTAGAACAACTCATGTTGGATCCCAGAGCAGGAATTGTTGACCTATAATCTATGGATTTCTCTGAACACTTAGAAACATTCTAAACTTACCATGGACACATATACTGAAATTTGGGGGCAGCACAAGGAAACACAAAAGGAACCTGAACACTACTGGCTGTTGACTTGTCTTCTACCTTTGCAACTTTGTCACCTAACCAATTTGATCCCCCTTTACTCTTCCCACTTCAGGGTAACAATGGGCAGGTGAGTGGGGCATAAGCCCCAGGTGCTACCTGGGGAGACTTTACCCTCCCTTCCACCACAACACCCTGCATCTTCCCTGCAGTGGCTCCAGTAGCAAAGAGGACAGAACAGCAGCAACAGCGCATGGTGTAGGACAGGCGTGGGCAACCTGTGGCATGAAAGGCCTCTTTGTAGGGCGTAGGGCATATGGCATATAAGGCAGGGAACAGAAAGCAAACAGATCACGCAGAGAGCACAGGCTAGGGAGCAGAAAGCACAGCAGCTGACAGGACAGCAGAAGGGAATCCGAGTGCCACCTGGGGGAAGCTGTGGAGCTAATTTGTGGCACCTGCCAAAAAGGCTAGCTCCCAGTGGAGCAGAAGCCTGAAGTTTGCAGCTGCATAGGGGAGGGCAGGGAGATGATGTCACTTCCTTTTTTCTGCCATGGGAAATTAGTGTCAGCTGCAAAAAAAGATGACACGCCCCTCTCCCCTCCCAGCCCACAGCATTAAATTTCTGCCTAATGTAGGGGAGGAAGGTTGGGAAATGGGAGCTTCATTAACAGAAGCAGCTAACAGACAGCAGAATTACAGAATAAGGGATAGCTAGATTGGTGGAACATCAAGACCACAGAGGGTTATTAACACCTGTGGAATAAGCTCAGAAGGGATCAGGTAGATGACAATGAGACATGAAGTCAATTGACTACCTCAGTCTGCTTCTGGTCTGCCTGACTAGAAATGCTGCTGCCACTGACAGGCAGTTGGTTTTAAACTTTGGATAGAGCAGGAATCAAAGGGAGAGGGAGGGTGCAAGTGCACCAGTTTACCACCTCTGGATCCACTCCCAGCTGTTACATTAAAATCTATCCAGTAAACTGCACAGAAGCACAAAAAAGGGGGGGTGGGGGGGGAAGAAGGCAATCTTTGGAGCTCCAAGTAAACTAGCAGGGAAAAGGGTTGAGAGGGTTGTTTCCTATTCCGTGACATTGTTAGAAAGGGAGTATTGTTAGAAATGCACAGCTTGCATCTTGCGCCTGATAAGAAAGAAACACTGCCAAGGACTTTTTTTCCTTGGCCAGCCTTGCCACAGTTTTTCTTAATCACAGACTCTCCCCCAGCCTACCCCTAGCCTTTCTCATGCAGATTACAGAAGCTGGAATTCAACTGACTGTGTCCTTGAAAGGGGGGGCGTTTAAACTCTTGGTGACCTATAGAACTTTCTGAGCATGCTTGATTAGCTGATGCATATTTACTTCTCCGCCCTGCATACTTAAGTAGTTAATTATAATGTACATGCAATGGATGTAGTGATGTAACCACATATATGTTTGTATGAAACGGAAATGAGCTGTAAGAGTTCCTGTTTCTGCACACGTGCCCAGGAGGAAAAGGATAAATACAACCTGCAAAAATTCCTTGGGGGATTCGGAGTAATCTGAGTCTTTGACTCTGCTCTGACCCTATTTGCAAATACACCTTTTGTGCCATCTAATGAGTGTGTGTCTGTGATTTTAGTGGCCTCCAAGAAACAGACCGCAATTTTTTGCAACAACATGTCTGAAGCACCCCATTTTCCCCTAAGATCTAGCAAAACACCACATCTTCATGTCATCTGTGGGACCTGATAGGGGTATACAGCTGCAGGCATAGGAGGGGCTAACAGCGGAGGGTGGCCCCATGGTCTTCCAAACAGATGGTTTGCCTCCTCTCCCCACCCTCCCCCAAAATATGTATTTTTAACCCCCTTCAAATGCTTATTACCCACAGCCAATGCCCCGCTCCCCCGCCCCCCATAGTTCGCAATGCAGGTTTCACACTGGATCCAATTTTGGCTGTGGCCCTGCCTGGCACAGATGTTTGGGTGGGAGGCAACGGGACAGGACAGGACAGGATAGAGGGAACCAAGAACCCCTAAACAAGGGCCACACACCAGCAAACCTACTGGCACATGCAGTGCTGCCAACTCTTCTGATTTCTGCAGCTGTTATTAAAGTCTATGCTTCGGGCATGTGAAAAACTTAGCTCTTATATATCTATCCATCTAGATGCATAGATTTAAAAGGGCTAAACTTCAAATGTATAATTTAAAACTTGCAAAAATCTAGAACTCCTGGTTTAGAAATGATACCTTTTATTAGACCAACTGAGAAATAGTGAAAAAAGCATCTTTTTCTGCAAGCTTTTGGGCTCACACATCCTTCCATCAGACTCAGGGAAAGCTCAAGATGGTAAAAAGTCCACATACATACAAAATAAACTTCATTTTTGATCTAAGAAAACAGTATCATTTCTGAACTGAGGTCTCAATTTTTGCATTTCTTTTTGTCTCAGACTAACATGGCTGCCACATGCATCCCCAGTTCAAAACTTAGCTTTAATGCAAACGATACCAGCATAAATAAATGCATAGCTACAAAAGAAAGAACTAAGTCTTTCACACGCATGAAGTAGAGATTTTTAAGAACTCTGAAAATCAGGAGTTGGCAATGGTGCACCCCTTATATTTATGACGCGCTTCACCGGGCAGCTGCGCAATAAACTCAGGCAAAAGGGATCCTCGCAAGATAGTAAGAATGATAACAATAGGACTAGAAAGTAAGGGCATGAAAAGGTTGAACAACTCCAGAGTTAGTCGGTCTCTACCCAGCTTTACACCTGAGCTCACAGCAGGGCCCCAACGCACGCACATTCCCCCCATACGCCACAATTACGCCAGAGGCGTAAAGTTACGCCGCGGGCGCCCCCCGGGCAGCGCAGGCGATGGAAGCCCGGGCTCGGGGGCCTCACCCTGCTCCCCCCACCGCGCGCTGCGCACGAGGCCGCGGCCCCGCCTCCCGCGCCAAGGCTGTGCCGCGAGGCCCCACACCCACCACCCCTCGCGCGCTAGCTGGCTTGCTCACCTCCCGCTCGAGCCCGGGCCTCGCAGTGCCGGTGCTGTAGCTGCCCGCTTCGCGCCTGACGCGCCGGGAGCCGCCCGCGTCACGCCAGAGTAGGGCAGGCCACGGCTAGGGCGGGGGAAGAGGGGTCCGGGAGAAATAGCGAGGCCACCGCAGGCGCCCCCCTCACTGGGGCGTGGTGGGCGCCGCGGGAGAATCAGGCATTTGAGAACGGCGCCCCCGCACTGAGAGAGAATGGGGCGTTGCTGAGAGGACCGGCAAGATGGCAGCGTCCAGCCGAGCGCAGGTGCTGCGGCTCTACCGGGCCCTACTACGGGAGAGCCAGTGTTTCACCGCCTACGGGTACAGGTGCGGCCCAGCGGGGGGATGGCGCCGCCCTCTCGTGGCGGAGGGGCAGGGCCCAGGCCGGGGAGTGGCAGAGTCGGGCACTTTTGCAGGGGTGACCCCGGTCTGGTGCGGTGGGGGGCGGCTGGAGCCCCCCCAAATCAGGTTGCGGCTTCGTGGGAACGGGGCAGGATATGAAATGATCCTAGCGGAAGCTCAAAAGTATCCTACTGGCCGAAACACCCTGGGAAATATGTAAACGAGTTTGCACATGATTCTTATTTCTTGTATGTTGCTGACCCTAAGTCAGTAGTGAGTGAGCAGGGGAGAATTGGGTCATCAAAGTTGAAGCACTTCTTCATTTTGAGGCAGCTGTAGGAGCGCTGGTGGCCTTTTGGCTAAGATCAAGTGGTATCTGGGGTTTCCAAACCCCAAGATCTCCAGGCTTGCGTGCAGAATGCCTCCCCATGGATTTGGGAGCATCTGAAGTCCATGGCTGAGGAGTCTGGGATGGAGAATACTTGCAAATGGTGGCACCACATGGACTTGAGCTATTGAGCTCTGTTCAGTTAATAGGATTTGCAACTAATTTGACCTGGAATGCAAAATAATAATAATTATAATTAAAAATGAAAAAAAGCAAACCCAAATGTTAGTTAAGATTCCCTGAGAGTGACTTGGGTTTTGCATGTGCTACATCAGTGAGCACACTTCATGAGGTTAACCCAGAGATTTCTAATGAGAATCCACAGGGCTGAAACCACTCTGACTTGTGGGCTTTCTGCATTCTTTGCAACAGGAAAAATAGTTTATTATTTTTCCATGTCAGGAATTAAGCTGAAGCTAAAGAGGGGTTTCTTGAGCCCCAAAAGGCTGAGAACCACTGCTTGAAAGTGGCACCCTGCCCTGCCTTCTGCCTGACTTCAGAGTAATACAGCTAGCTGCCTCTCTACTTCTCTTTAGCTAAAACTTTACATTCAGTTTCCTTTTCTTTTTAAGATATCACTTTTCTGTTAACTTGTTTAAGTTGGATTCCTGCAAGTTTCAATACCAGATAAAGTTGGATCTTTTCCCTTCGTCAAGGACACATTGTTAAGTTTAATTGAGCTGTTTCTAAATACTCTAGCAGGGACAGTGACATCCATAACGCCATCCTTGTTATATTTGTGAATTAGAAAACATTAAAAATAACACTGGCTTCTAGCAAGAGACACTAGCTATGCTGCAGGGAAACCGTTTTACACCACACCCATCCCTGGAATAAATAAATATTTTGCTAGCCCCTGCTGCTCTGAGATAAACAGCTTTTTCTGGGCTGCTGTAATACAGTGCTGTAATACCCTAGTCTGAAATTACTAACTTATTAAGGAGTTATTTTTTTGGTGAAGTGTAAAATGTCAAAGATTAAATTTACTTATCATTGGTTTTAATGGAAGTTTTTAAAAGCATTGCACCATTACAAGGAAGGATGGCTTGTGAGTACAGGCATACCTTGGAGATATTGCAGGTTTGGTTCCAGACCACCGCAATAAAGCGAATATCACAATAAAGCAAGTCACACGAATTTTTTGGTTTCCCAGTGCATATAAAAGTTATGTTTACACTATACTGTAGTCTATTAAGTGTGCAGTAGCATTATGTCTAAAAAAACAATGTACATACCTTAATTAAAAAATACTTTATTGCTAAAAATGCTAACCGATGGAAAAATGGTGCCAATAGACTTGCTCGACACAGGGTTGCCACAAACCTTCAATTTGTAAAAAAGGCAATATCTGCGAAGCGCAATAAAACGAGGTATGCCTGTATAGGAGCAGATTGTGAATTGCCTGTTCTACAGTGTTGTTTGTTTTTCCTGAGATGGACAAACTTAGTCAGACCTAAAGTCAAAGAACTTTTTTGTGCTTCTGTCCTACCTATTTATGAGTAGCAATGTCAATTTTTCTGGCAAACAATGTCATATTTTGTATTTGGTTTCCTGATACCACCATTCCTTTCCTAGTCCAGTAATTAATCTGCTGCTACAGCTGTTGAAGTGCTACCATGGACTTCCTGAGGTCACTGCTGACTGTTTACAGTAATTGTGCATAGAATCATCTCCAAACTTCTGCAGGAAAAAATCTCTGAAGCCCAAATGTGTATGTCATATTTTATCAACAGGAGAATTTGGTAGACACCAAGTAATGTAATGACTGCCACTGTGTACTATTAGGAAGTCTGATTTGGGATGGTGGGAAAAGAACAACTAGGGTTGGAAAAGGTGATGCTGAGGCATCTGATAACAATATCCTTGATAGGAACCTTCTTTTGTTTTTGTTCGTTTGTTTTTGTTTGTTTTTTTCCCCCTAAACCAGAAAATACAAAAAACTTCTCTTGTATGTTTGCACCCTAAGTTATGACACAATTATAGGTTTCCCTCGCTTTATACTGTATGTGCATTCCTGGAAAATGGCATGTAACTTGAATTTACATAAAGGGAGCCCATATTACAAGACCTTGATTGTAATGACCCCCAGGCCCATTTCTACCACTTTTACAAGACAATTTTGATGTTCACCAACAGCATAGGGCATTATCACAAGGGGGATGGCAACTACAGAAACGCCTGTCAGACAATGAGCAAGGACCACAGATCCACACAGGAGGCTATATTTTAGTGCGTGTCACTCCCGCAATGCACCGCACAAAGCAGCTGACTGTGGGATTCCACCACACGGATCACATGAGAGTGAATTTACCTTGCATGTAACACTTTTTATATAAAAAGGATCATCACATAAGAGCAAATTCGCATGTACAGAACCTGCATAAAGTGAAGGAAACCTGTACAGCAAAACAGCTTACTCTGTATTTTATTCTGTAGTAAATTTCTACCATAGTAAGGAGAAGATGCAATCAACTCTCCCAGGCTGACTGCCTCCAGCCTCAATGGTTTTAACTGCCTGACCATTAGGTGCCAGGGGAGTCAGGTAGCATTAAGCAAACTGTTACTGGGAACAAAATTGATTAGAAGAGTAGATAAACATCTGAAACGCCAGTGTAACTTATATAGGTGCATAGTTATTTCTTACTTTCCAAGGGTTATCTTTACCTTGGCATGAAATAATTTTACGGAGATGTAAAGCAGTGCAACATGTTCACTTCACTTTTACCCTAGTGTAATGTCATAGAGTTACAGAGAAGCAGGGCTGGATGAGACCTCCAGAAGTCATCTAGTCTAGCATTTCTCAACCCATGGGTTGCAACAACAAATTGGGTCGCAAGAATATATGAAAGGGTCAGGAACAAACTTTAAAAATGAACCAACAAATCTTAAAAATAGGTTCTCCTTTAAAAAAGAAAAGCATGGGAAACTGACTTTTCCCTTGCAGCCTGGCAGAGTTCCAGTCTGCAGGGGGTTGCTTGGGGCTCCCTATGCCTCACACACCCACCCCCTACCCCACATACTGAGGGGGCTAAGGCCTGGGGGTGGGTGGCAGTGGGCTAGGAGTAAGGGGCAATAGGTCGGGACTGGCCATTGATGTTTAAAAATGGGTGTTGGTACAAAAGGTTGAGAACCACTGATCTAATCCAACCCCTTGCCTAAGGCCATCCCATGCAACCAAAATCTAATCTCTACATAAAACTAATATCAAAGTCAAATTATTCTGAAGTAAATGTAATGTGTGTCTGCATCTTCACTTAATTCGTTTAAGTAAAAATTAAATAAATATAAATTTAATTAATTGATTTCAATTTAACTTGCTGATTTTAACCATCATTTAAATAATTAAACTCTGTCTTTTTTGCTTTTGTACTTTTTAGTTAGTTTCCTAAAGAGAGGCTGATTCTTGCTGGTTGCCACTAAATATACCCTATATCAAGGGTGGACAAAATGGTGGATCCTGCTGGTGGCCAGACTGTTTCCTAGCTGTCCCTGCCCACACCAGTCCAGCTGGTCTCCATGCAGACCTCAGGAGCAATGGAGCTGTGACAGTGCAGGGCTGTGATGGTCCCATGCCCCCAGGGTCTTTGTGGAGACTGGAACAAACAGTACTAGCAGGACATGTGCTTGGGCAGGGAGCTTCATCTGAAGCTGAGGCTGAGATCTTGCAGCAGTGATAGCATGGGGCTGGAGCTGGGACAGAGCCATGATGCGCTGCCTGCACAACCCTGCCTGTAGAACCTGCATTTGTCACGGCAGCGAATTGCAACTCTATCCCCGCTACGGCCCATACTACAATGTCCTGGCCCCAGCTCCAGCCCTGGACACAGCTCCCCACCCAGCCATGCACCCTGCGAGAAATCTGTTTCCTTGTGTAAGACGCACACCCCAGTTTTGGAGAAATAATTTGGAGGGAAAGGTGCATGTGGTATGCAGATCTTTGTGGGTTACTCAGCCCTATGGTTCTGTTCCCTTTTGCCCAATGGGGAAGGAGATCCTATCAGTGAACTTGCCACTATCTGTGTGGCACAGTGAGCAGATCTGCAGCCAAGCCAGGTGATCACTTCACAATCCAGTTCCAGTTGGGCTGCAGCTATCCATGAGTCAGATTCCAATTCTGGACTCATTGACGGCCTAATCCCAGAGGGCATCAGCAGGCTGTGTTTTCCTGGGACTGTGGTCAGTGACTAGCCACCCCACACTCCATCCCTACCCTCTTAGAGGGTGAAGAGCAGAGCGCTGGGGGGTTGAAAGGCAACTTAGCACTACAGAGAAATTCCTCTTTCTTCCACAAATGTTCCTCTAATGCTTCAACCATTTCTTTAGCACTTCTAGTTGTTGGTGATCCTGCACAGTGGAGAATGATCACACCCACAGCTCAAGTAAAGGGTTGTAGATGAGTCCGTTGATTGCTAAGAAGGCCAATCCTAAAGCTGCAGACACCACAGGTAGTGATTGAAGGGAGGATCAGACTGTGGATCAGACTCGGTCTTTTTTCCTTTCCTTATGTTTCTGTTGTTTTTTGTCTCCAGAGCAAGATGGGTTTACCCACAATAAGATGTACCTGCTTTCACAAGGCATTGTCATGTACCGGATTCCTAGGCTAATTTTTCCCAATTTGTGATGTCAATGCCGCACTTCTTAATGTTTGCCTTGAGGGTGTCTTTGAAACATTTTCTCTGTCCCCTGTGTGTCTTTTGTCCTTGGCTGAGTTGGGAGTATAGCAGTTGTTTTGGTAAATGTATGTCAGGCATGTGCACACGATGCCCTGTCCACCACAGCTGGTGTTGAATAATCAACACTTCTATGTTGGTGATGTTAGCATTGGTAAAGACACTGGCATTTGTGCAACAATCCTCTCACTGTATACCTAGGATCTTCTGGAGGTAGCCCTGGTGAAGGTGTTCCAGGCTTTTCAGGTGGTCCCTGTAGGTCGCCCATGCTTCAGAGCCATAGAGAAGAGTTGGGATTACCACAGCCTGATATAATAGGAGCTTTGTTCGAGTCCTGATGTCATGATCATTGAACACAGGATGATACAGTCTTCTGAAGGCAGAGCTGGCATATCAGACCTTATCCCGGATCTCGTCATTGATGTTTGCCATCTTTGAGAGATGTCTGTTGAGGTATGCAATGTATTCAACATTCTCCAGCTTTTGTCTATCAATGAGGATTTTTGCTGGGGGAGTTAATTGGCCTGGAGCAAGCTGGTGAAGCACCTTTGTTTTTCTTTTGTGTTAAGGGTCTGTCCCAAGCACTAGTATGATTGAGAGATGTGGTTAATGGCCATTTGTAGATCCTCCTCAATATGTGCAACAGTAGCACAATTATCAGCCTACTGAAGTTCCACAACTGGGGCCATCGTAACTTTGGTTTTGGCATAGAGGTGGGAAGAACTGAAAAGGTTCCCATTCATCCTGTACTTGATGACAATGCAATGTGGCGGATGGTCACAGAGGAGAATATTGATGACTGCCAGAAAGGTGGAAAACAGAATTTGTGCGATCGCCAATTCTGACTCCATTTTGAATGGCAAAGGTTCTTTAGCACTTCAGTGTGTGTCTGTTCCCTTGACTCTTATAATGCTTCAAGGATTTATATAGTGATACAAATATAATGTCTGCTTATGGCCTCAGCTTATATCACTGAGGCACCAAAATATCTATGAAAACTTCCTGTATTAGTGATAACCAAAAGTTTTGGCAGGCATGCTACAAAGTAAGCCATGATGTCCACCCCCAGAGGTGTACCTGAGTTTTCACCCACTAGGATGCCATGGGAGACTGAAGCCTCTGGCTATACAGAGCAAAGGGGTGGTAGGCTGCTGCTAAAGAGGTCTGACTACCAAGAACCAGGTAAACTTTTTCTCTGGCCCTGCAACAGCTGCAGTTTTATATGGTAGTTGAGCATCCAAAGTCTTGAATTCAGTAGCAGCTGCAGGGTCAGAGAAGTGTTCTGGTTAGTTTGGCTCTTGGTGTCGACCTTTTACTTTGGGCCCAGTGTTCATGTACCACACGCAGTATTGCACAAGTTGGTTACCCCTGTCCTATAGGCTTTGTCTCCCCAAGGAGGCTCTTGTCAGGTGATGGAATAGCTATAGCTGCAGTACCTCTATAGTATAGATTAGTATTTTTCCCAACACTTCCCCCCTCCCTTCCTGTAGTTCGACACAGTATGTCCGTCAACTCATCCAGTTAAGTCAATTTAGTTATGTTAATACATGATCATAGAGATGATAATTTTTTAAAATAAATTCTCTATGCATGCTTAAAAAGGTGAGGAACAGTAAGGTTTCCTGTACAAAAATGTTATGAGATGAAAAATATTATTGTGAGAAATGTGCCTCCACAGGTAATTGGGTATTCCTGTCTTTGATAGATTTCCGGTGTGCATTCAGTCTGGTGTGCAGTTGTGTGCATTTCTCACAAAAAAAACACTCTCTCTCCAATCTCTCAGTCCTGATCCTCAAAGGAAGCTTACAAAACACTTCCCAGAGACAAGCCTATGAACTCCACTTCATCAACCTCCTGGATACTAAAAATCATGGACTAAATATAGACGTTGGATTTATGATACATTATAACCTGCCTGACATCTGACTCCCTAGGTATCTCTCCATTATTCATTTCCCTTCTCTCTCTCCCCCCTGCGCCAGCCTGTCTCTCACCCATTGACTCCTCAATCTACATTTTCACTGACTACCTGTCTTATATGTATGCCAGCCCAGCCTCTGGCTTCTTTACTTTTCATTCCATCCAGGAAGAGCACACACTAACTGCTGAAACTTCCTTAGCCTGACGAAGGGTTTTTGAACCCGAAAGCTTGCTTAATAATTGTTTTCCAACTATTTAAGTTGGTCAAATAAAAGATATCAGATTCACCAATAGAACTTTGTCTGCCTACCCCCAGTTGAATGTTCTTAAAAATATATCATTGTGCTCAAAACAAACTGCTAGTTTTTTTTCTTTAATGAGAAATAGTGTTGCATGTTGCCACATTTTACATTGATTTTAATGTCTCCACCTCCGTGGTCTACCTCCTTTTTTCCTTCACTTTCTGCCCTTCATTGTCATGTTTGTGTTCCCTTTGATATTTGTCACTTTGGTTGTCGCATCAGTGGCTATTTTTACATGCTTTAGAAGTTCAGTTAATGACACGCTGTCTTCCCCCTTCTACCCCTTCTCTTGCCTACTGGCTGGACCACAAATATTGCAGGTAGACCCTAATCTTATTTTGTCATATATAACAACATTGTGAGTTGGTAGCAATTAAAACTTACAGTATCCCAAAAACATGTCAAAATTGTCTCTTGACCCATTGCTAATATTAGGTAATCTTTCTGATTCTGTATAAGTCAGAAATATTTCAATGCATCTACATGCTTAATTTACCTCTTCTTGGATTGTGTGCGATTATTACAAGTCCTGGTTTTATTTTACTTTATTTTTTGGTACCTATAATTATGTTACACAGTTTGGTGGAGGTGAGGGTGTGAGAGATGAAATAAATTTCCCTCTAGTGAAAGTTTAAGTTTTACCCACATTCTGGTAAACTGACGAAGCAAGTTAATCTACTGTCAGTCCACTAATCTGGCTCATTTAGCTCTTCTTTTCATAATAGTAATACCCAGCTCATTCATGTGCATGACCCACTTGATTAGCAATGGGTTGCTGAATAAAGGATGAAGCACCCAACTGATAGCTGCTGCTTTCACTTCAAAGTGTGCTATTCCTATTCTCCTCTGGAGCTCACCACTGGTCTCCCACAGATCAGAGCTCATTGAGGATCATAGCCATCAGAGCTCATTGGGGAAATAACATGGAGATGGCTTTAGCTTTTCCATGCAGCTTTTTGCTGTGGTTGGGTATAGCACTAGCTGGTTCATATACCCTCATATTCAGGAGAGCTGGGGAACCTAACCCTACAAAGTATTCAAGTTCTGCTCTCTTTTATAACATCCAGAGGCTACATTTGAGACGGTGGTTGTTTACCTCTTCCAATCCGGATGGTCTCCTAGATTTCTGAAAGGGAATATTGTTTTCTGGCCAGTTGAAGATTGGAAGCATTTTCCCCCTCAATACTTGAAGCTAAAATCATGTTCAGCATTGGTTTAGCTGCACCTGTCACTGACAACTGTTTTCAGCCTCTGATAACCTGACTAATGTGCAGAAGGCTTTAAAATCGCAGACTAATTATGTCTTTGTTGAGAAGGATGCTAGAGTATGGAAATTGCTTATAGTTCAGCTTCTGTTCATTTCTTGGCAGGTTAAATCCTCCTGTTTTGATTGTTTCAGAGGCATTGTGACCAGTGCTGGCCTCCTAGGTACTACCCACCTCATTCCTTGTACCATTCTCCATTTTAAAATACTATTTAAATCAGGTTCCCACTACATTAAAATTATATGCTTTATTAAATTGGATTCTTCTACTCTCAGCTTATATGGCTTGATCAGCTCAAGTGAAACATCTTGCTTTGCTGTGATTTCTGACATATTAGAAGCTGTTCATTATATTCTTTTTCACCTTTTGTCCCCTGACTAGATTAACAGTTGCACAACGGCATCATTTATGATGGACACCTGTGTTAGACCAGTAGTGCTATACATTTTGCTTGGTGGTTGTCCTGAATCGGATCATGATTCACAATACTTTCGCTGTTGTTAGCAGCAGGTAACATGATACTCTATGTTTAGAGGAGAAAATGCTGCATGGAGATCTTAAATAAATATTTAAAATTGGCCATGTTAAGGGAAGTGCTATATTCTGCCATCAAGCAGGTAGTCTATAACTGATTTTAAAAACCAAGGAAGAGGTGAACTTTAACGGTGTTCCTGCAGTTTGACTTACCCACAGCAGACAGCTGGGTGGAACGTAACAACGCAATAGTTCTCTACTTTTGTTTAAATATTTGCAAGAAAGGCAGGTAATAATTTGAGGGGTTTTTGATTTTTCTCCTCTATACATGCACATTGTTGCCTCTATCATAAAAAGTGAATGGTTTTTTTTTTTGTTTTTGTTTTTTTGGTGGTTTTTCAGGTCAGTTTCCCATGTGATACAGACCTGGATATTTTCCTAGTGTAATCTTTAGTTAGAAAAGGTGCATAAATCATACTTCGTTGTACAGATATTATAACAAATGGCAAGAACCTTTTTTGAAGAATCTTTGAGTTTGCACAAGACTCATCCCAGGCCCAGCTGCTAAAACTCACTGTAGGAATCTTTCCCCCCTACATTCTTGCACTTCAGTCTGAAGTCCAAGTTTATCCTCTTACTACAAGGTCTGCAAAAATCAGCATGCAGTGCCCAGCCTCTTATGTGCCCGAAATACCCGAAAGCTGTAATATCCAGGAACAACAGTGCATGAGAAACCCATCCTATCTTTCTGGGTGGTGTTGTTGAATGGGATTTTTAATTCTGTCTGTGGGGATTTTAATCCCAGGTATTTGTACATATGTGCAACCCTTTGCCATAACAGCATTGGAGGCCCTTTATGTATAACCCTCCATTCCATCAGAAACAGGTTTTGAAATTCTTCTTCCTTGGATGGTAACAGTCAACTGCCTGCCATGTATCATTTGGTCACATCCCACCCAGGACAAGAGCCTTGGGAGGACAGACATTTTGTTTCACAGAAGATTTTTTCAGATTACAGTATTTAGTTTAATTTCAGATCAATAAACCCAGAAAATTTAGAAATTCTAAAAGAAAATGCTGAAAATAATTTGTTTAGGATTGATGCAAATGTTTTGTTTCAACAGTTGAAATGTTCATATCTACTTCATTTTTTATATTGTAGATGTATCACATATATAGTATTAATTTTAAGGAAAATTGAAACATTTTATGCCAAGCAAAACTATCAAAATAGAACAGGTAGGTATTTTTAGAGCTTTTGTAGTTTTTTGCTTAAATGAAATTTCTTTAAAAATAAGCTGATTTTGCTAAAGTTTTTGATTTTGACTGAACTGCATTTTATTTTATTTATTTATAACCAGCTTATCAGGCTCATTTTCTTGGATTTTAAAGCATTGTTAGTGTCACTGTCCAAATTCTGCCATTCTTCCTTTGTAAAATTATATATACTCTCTTAAGAATGCATTCATACTTAAACCCTAAAATATTCAAAGTAGCAATTTGGAAAAAAACAAAATGGAAAATGACTTTTTTGAAAAATAGAAATGTTACAGGAATGGAAGACAAATGAGTTGGGTCTCCCTGAGGTCTGATTAATTGACTTTGTTATTTTTGTAAAGGCACCCAAATTAAGAAAATATGATGTATTTGTTATCTGAAACACTATTTGCATTCTTTTTATAGCAGAGTAGAACAGGCATTTTTCTTTTAAGTAAAACTTAATTATAAGTAGAGTTTGTTTGGGAACTAATGAGAGTAATATAAAATTGCTGCTTCTGGCAATGATTCATGTATATAGCTGTGCATATATGACTTCCAGTATATTAAAAATACTTTAATATAGTAAGCACTCTTCAGCATTGAAAAAAGTGACTTAACTCCCCTTCCTCATGCTGCATTATTCTACTTTAATATGCGATCTTTCAGCACCTAACAGTATGCTCTAGCAGGAAAATTATTTATTTAATTCTTATTAAATTAGGCTAAATAGAAATTTGCTGCATTCATCAGTAGTCATAAAGTTGTGATTTCCAGTAATCTTAGAAGATAAGATGGCAAAGAACTCTTTGAAGAAAAAGATAAGGATTACCAGTTAATCATCAATAAAAGTCCCAAATATCATGCTTAGATTTATTGTAGTGACAGGCTGACATTAAATCAGCAGGTCTATAACTGTATTTTTTTCTTCCATGAAGAAGAAAGCCAAAAGCCAGTCTTGCGCCTCTGAACATCTCCTGGATCAACTGCCTTTGCCAGTAAGAGCAGAGATGAGGAAAATGGCTTTGATTTTTTTGGAGTGATTTCTGGGTCTGTAACTATTTGGGCTGCCTAGTTCACTGAGTGGCTTGCAAACAGAATGGCAGTCTTGCTTCCTACACTTCAATTCAGATGCCATCATCTTCTTGACTCAGTTGAGAAGAACAGTTCTAGTGTAGTGCCCTTGTATCTGGAATATCCTCACTTTGGGCTCTTTAAAACACTGGTTTGCCCCCACTATGTTTTCTCCCCTCCATTACATAACACCCTTAGCAACTTTCTCAGGGTATAAATAATCTTGTGTTTGAGGACAGTTAAGGGATATGGGGATGTGGATGCACCCTCCTTCTTAAAAAGTATCTACAATGGAAAATAATATTAAAACAATCTAAAGGAAAATTGGGTGAACCAGTGCTGTGAATGGTTATGTGCCAGGCTTGGCCAGCATACAGACAATTCAGTATATTTATACATTGTAGAAAATGTTTCCTAAGACAGGGTGGAAAATAAGCAATGTTTTTATGACAGTGTGTGTACATTCATGTTTATATACACACATAATATATGTGTGTAAAATGCAGGGTATCGTATATGATGTATAACATGATAGATGATGTGGGGGGATGTGTGTGTATGTAATAGGACTGTGTGAAATTTCAGCAGCTATTTTATTTTGGAGGTGTTTCGGGCCATTTCAGCGCCCAAAACATTGAATCCAAATTGAAACGGAAGGTTCCGAAACATCTCTGAAATGAAACAAGGCATCTGAAAAGTTTCGGAAAATTTTGGAGTTTCAGTGCCAGGCTTCCAGGGAAACAGCTGTATGCTGCTGCCCTGCCATGCAACTCGGCTGTGCAGGGAACAGAGATCTGTGCCGAGGGTCTCCTTGCCGCTGCTGCCCCAATGACAGCAGTGAGGAGCACCCTGGCACAGATCTCTGCTCCCTGCGGAGCCAGGTCATGTGGTAGGGCAGTGCTGGTCCCTCCCATGTGACCTGGTTCCATGTGGAGCAGCGATCCGAGGTGGTGTAGGGCAGGCAGTGGTAGCAAGGAGGCCTCCAGCGTGGATCTCTGCTCTTTGCAGAGTAGAGTTGTGTGGCAGGGACCAGCAGGCTTGCTTGCTGCTCTGCGCTGCTTCCCTGCCCCACATCCTGGTGTGACAGGGATCAGAGATCTGCACAGGGGTCTCCTCGCCTACAGGGAGGGCAGTGACCCTCCCCCATATGAGCCACCCATGGCCCCATCCTGCTTCCCGCTGAGACACCAAGCCCAGCCCAGCTGGGCAGTAGGGCTGTGCGAAGCTTGCAGCCCTTTTGAAACACATCTGGGGGAGATTCAGCTTAAATGAAACAGAACAGTGATCCAAAACACCAAAATGAATCACTCCTCCGAAATGGCCAAATCCAAAACTGAATCGAAACACAGCCGTTTTGCACAGCCATAGTATGTAATCCCATAAAGTGTGTTTGTACGTATTTATAGCTACGTACACATAGTCATTCTCTCTCTCTCTCTCTCTCTCTCTCTCTCTCATTTGCTGGCAAATGTGGTGGTCTAGTCCAATGGTCTCCAAACTTTTTGGATCATGCACCCCATCAGTAAAAAAAATTTTGAGCACGTACCCCCAATATATGTATATTTATATAAATAGACGTTCTAATATTTTCTTCCCGTACCCCAATGGATCATCTTGCGCACCCCACTTTGGAGACCACTGGTCTAGTCTACTGCATAAGGGAGGCTATAAGCAGGTGCATCAGGGTCTGTGGAGTTCCACCCGACGCAGCTCCAGGTGGATGACAGGGAAGGGGCCAGTTCTGCATTGCCTCAACAAGGATCAGGCCCCTCACGGCTCCCCCACCATCTGCCCCAAAGCACGTATGCCAAGCAAAATGCCTTCAGAGGCATGCTTTGGCGCACGTGCTAAGGGTTGTCTACCCCTGCACTAAACTAATACACATCCAGAAACTGGAGTTTTTCCCAAAGCATTTTCCCTATACAGCACCTGCAGTATTCTAACTTCTCTTCTTGAGTTTCTGCCCAAGACCCAAGTTTTAATTTGTCCAGCTGGTTTTGGACATGTTTGACTTCTGATAATGTGTTCACTTTACTTTAAACTCAGAGTTGCCAGGGTTGTTTTCAAGAAAATTTCTTGATGTCTTATGCTGTGCTCTCTGATTCTGCAGTGCGAGTTCTTGGCCTGCCCTGTTGTCTGGCTGCTAGGGGAGTGAGGGAGGAATTAAACTTAAAAATAATAGATAAATAATTTGAAATTGAATGCCTGTAGAAAAGCTTAAATTTCATATACTGTTTGAAATCATGTCAATAAAATGCAGTATTCAAGCAGTATGTATTTTCTGACAATTTTTTTTAAATCTAACCCTGAACTAGGGGAGGTCCCTAACAAAACACCTGAACCAGATTTTGTTAAAGTAATACATAGTTTTTATAGGTGCAGAGAAAATATTTTTCTTTTTTTTTATCAAAGTTGAGAAACCAATTGGAACTTAGAAGAGCAGCAAACCTTTTTGTCTTATTTCCATACTGCAACTAAACAGTAGATGCAAGAAGCTGAGATCTTGTTCTAAAATCTTGAAGGCTACAGTGACCAAAAACAGTCAGTTTCGTTTTCCTAGCTATAGGTAAAGCTTTCATTGTTTAAGAATTCAATTTAGTTTTAAATGCAAAATCTGTTTTGATATTTTCCACTGCTTAGCACATTTAGAATTGATATTTTTTATTACTTAAAACTATTTTAAAATGCTGGCTTTCTGAATTTTTAATTGAATGCCAGTTTCTATCCAGAATGGTTCAGCGGAAGGGTAATAGCACAAAATGAGCTGCTGAATGAGAGTCAGACACCTTCTACACTCAGCCCTTCTTTTAAAAGCAGGGAGGAGTGGGTGAAACCTGGTTTGCGTGCACACGTGCACTCTTGCAACAAGGGCTGAAGAGAGGATTGAGAGTGGCTGTCCAACATATCCTTACTACATCATCCCTGTAGTTAGGGCCTTACCTCTGTGTAAGGGAGCTTAAGCATCTCCACAAGCACTCTGGTTCTGTGCATTTACAGGTCATTCGGTAGTGGTGGTGAAATATGCAGCCTACAGAACCTTTGGGGACCATATATATATGCAAGCCAGTGGTAAACAAACTTCTGTCTGGATCTGGTTTCTATCAACTAATACTGCTGTCATGAATATTAAGATACTGGCACTCTGCTATCTATTAGAATCTGTCTGCTACCTTTTTTTTTTTTTTTTAAAGTCCCTTATATCCAAGAAGCTCAACCATGATTTCACTAAGAAAAAAAAATTCTTATTTTACTAGAACGCCTTTGTTTTTTACACAGCCTGCTGTACCTGGAAGTAAAAATACTGCCATTATCAGAAAATACATTTCACTTTCACAGCCATATTTTGACTCGGATAATATTTCTGTGTCCTTTGGGGGAAAATGGAATGAGTGGTGAACAGACTATGGGAGTCACTGTAATAGCAAGTATGGTTAACCATGGGGTAGTCCATGTGCTTTTTGATCATTATTGTATTTTCCCTTTGCTACCTTTTTGTGTTGGATAAATCATGCAAAATAACAGCGTACTTTGCAGGTGTTAAGTATTTTAGAGGTCATACATTATAAGCAGCTAACTACCCTAGTAGTGTGCTTGTAGAAAAAGTTATCTGTTTGTTTTTTATAACACATTCCAAGAGAGTGATTGAACTAAGCTTTATCCCTCAGGGAATCAGTTTATCTCATTGGTAGTCACTTAGGATAGCCAGTGACTTTTATACATTCTTTATCTGCTATATTAAAATGCTTTTCAGTGGACAGTTTGAAGAGCAGTACAAGAATGAATATACCAGAGGTTTCAAAAACCATCATTTATTTGCATGGGATTAGTCGTATTTAAAAGCAGCAGATCCAGGTGGTTTTTTTTCATTTAGTGGGAAATCATCTTACACATTTAGAAAGTTTTGATTTCAAACCCTAATTAGGCTTTTTTTGTAAGACTAATCCAAGTGTACATCAGAATGTGTCTCCTGTGATTAATATTTTCATCTATTTAAACTATATCAGACTGCTTCCTTCTTGGAAAATGTTTTTAGGTCAGTAAAGCTTAAGTGAAAAACTTAGAACACCATGCTTCTTAGTGTGTTATATTGTAGCTTGAATTACATTCTGAGTGTCGGCAGGAAGGCATTGAAACCAGCATCTGAAAGCAAGTTCCAGGGAAGTATTCTGCAACTCATTATAATATCTAATATTGTAATACTTTCTTAGGCCAAGAAATTGTTAAATAAGTTTTATATTATTAACATACCTATGTAAACTGGTTTTGAAGGTAGGAGCATTTAATGAAAAGCTATATTAATTTATCATCATCTTGGCATCAGTGATGACGCGAAGATCCTTTTCTGCCTCTGCACTGACGAGAAGGGAGTTCCCCAGCCTGTAGGTATGGTGCTGGTTCTATATGTCTGTGCAAAGATCATAGCTGTCTGTACACATTCTTTCCCCAAATAATTTTATAATGTATGAAAATATATTTTCACAGTTGAGATGCAACTTTTAATTTTGAAAAGATCTACCCAATTCCATGTTCAGGCATATAAATATGTTTCTTGACTTTTTTCAAAAGAGTTTGAATGGGACTTTATATAAAATGACAGACGTAAGTATGTTTCATAGTTTGTAGGGTTGGAAGGGACCTGAGCAGATCATTGAGTCTGACCCCCTGCCATGGCAGGAAAGAGTACTGGGGTGAAACAACACCAGCAAAGTGTACATCTAGCCTCCTCTTAAAAGACCTCCAGGGTAGGAGCCAGCACCACTTCATCTGAAGTTGGTTCCAGATCCTAGCCACCATGACCATGAAGTAGTGCCTCCTGATATCTAGCCTAAATCTAGCCCCTCTTAGCTTGTGACTGTTATTCCTGGTCACTCCTGATAGTGCATGGGGGAACAGGGACTTCCCCAGTGCCTGCTGGTCCCCTCTGACTAGTATGTAACAGGCCACTAGATCTCCCCTCCGCCTTCTCTTGTGGAGGCTGAACAGGTTCAGGTCCCATAGCCTTTCTTTGTAGGGCCTGCCCTGCTGCCCCCTGATCATGCGAGTGGCCTTCCTCTGGACCCTCTCCCATGTTGTCCACATCCCTCTTGAAGTGCGGCGCCCAGAACTGGACGCAGTACTCCAGTTGCAGCCTGACCAGTGTCACGTAGAGGGGGAGGATCACCTCCTTGGACCTGCTTGAGATGCATCTGTGGATGCATGACAAGGTACGGTTAGCCTTCCTGACTGCATCCTCACACTGCCGGCCCACGTTCATCTTGGCATCAGTGATGACGCGAAGATCCTTTTCTGCCTCTGCACTGACGAGAAGGGAGTTCCCCAGCCTGTAGGTATGGTGCTGGTTCTTCCTCCCCTGGTGGAGCACCTTGCACATGTCGGTGTTGAATCCCATCCTGTTCTCATCCGCCCACCCCTGTAACCTGTCTAGGTCCGATCGCAGTTTATTCCTCCCTTCTAGTGTACCCACATCCCCCCACATCTTAGTGTTATCAGCAAATTTGAACAGGGTGCTTTTTACCCCCTCGTCCAAGTCACTGATGAAGATGTTGAGCAGTGCGGGCCTGAGGACCAAGCCCGTCGGAACCCCACTGCCCACATCCCTCCAGGTCGAAAATGAGCCATCCACCACCACTCTCTGGGTGAGGCCCTCCAGCCAGTTGCCGACCCATTTGACTGTGTAGGTGTTGACACCACAGTCCCCCAGTTTCTTAATGAGAATGGGGTGAGAGACAGTGTTGAAAGTCTTCCGGAAGTCCAGGAAGACTATGTCCACTGCTGCCCCTGCATCTGAGGATCTGGTGACCTGGTCGTAAAAGGCCACCAGGTTGGTCTGACAGGACCTGCCGCTAATGAACCCATGTTGGTTGCCCCCAAGCATAATCTCCCCTGCTGGGCCCTCTTGGATATGCGCCAGAATAATTTTCTCAAAAAGCTTCCCTAGGATTGAGGTCAAACTAACTGGTCTATAGTTCCCCAGGTCCTCCTTCCTCCCCTTTTTGAAGATGGGAACCACATTGGCCCTTTTCCAGTCCTCTGGCACCACACTAGAGCACCCTGAGTGCTCGTAAAGCCGTGCCAGAGGTCCCGCAATGACTTCAGCCAATTCCCTCAGCACTCTGGGGTGGAGATCGTCCTGACCAGCTGCTTTGAATACATCCAGTCCCTCCAGAAGTTCCCTAATTAGTTCCTCACTAACCTTTGGCCTAGGTGCACCTTCTCTGGGGTGTGAGGGGGATGACTCTTCCAGTCCCTGCTCAGGAAAATGGAAGCAAAGAAATCGTTAAATATGTTGACTTTGTCATCTGGTGTGACGACCAAATTTCCTAGCATGTCCTGCAGGGGCCCCATGTTACCTGGTACCTTCTTTTTGCCCCCGTGTATTTAAAAAAGGACTTCTTGTTGTCCTTGATCCAGGAAGCCAGTCCCAGTTCCATCTCTGCCTTGGGCTTCCTGACTGCCCCCCTACATCCCGGAGCAACCGCAGTATAATCCTCCCTGGTGATGGCCTTTCCCTTCCATTGGGTGTGCGCCTCCCTTTTAGCTAGGAGACATTCCTGTATGCTTTTGGTAAGCCATGGGGGCTTTTGCGCCCCCCTGCCCCCTTTGATCCCTGTTGGGATTACCTCCTTTTGGGCTTGGAGGATCGTATTGTTATATGTATGTCTGTCATTCATATTTTTAACATTGTATAGTTTGTAGGTTCTGATAGTTTAGATATTAAACTCTCCTGGATTGCAAGAAGGACCTCAATGATCAGAAGTTAATGTGTGCAAAATGGGAATCTTGGGCATTTGTCCTTAGCTTGAATGATGACTTGGTTGTGTGATGTTGGATGAATAGCCCATCTGCATTTCAGTTCGCCTTTCTGTGTAAAATAAGGGCAATACTCTGCTAATGTACATGAGTACATGAGTATTGAGACTTGATTTTTGTTTGTGAAACATGTTGGGATTATCATAACATAAATTATAGAAGTGCACCGATACATCAGTCCCATATGGGATCGACACCGATATGAGCAAAATTGAGATTATCGGCAGTCTGGGTTTTTTTTTGTCTGATCTGGCTGTGCATGCATGTAGTAAGTATTTATCTGCCACGAGTGCAGTGTTGCAGCATGGAGAGCAGCCAGGTCTGGCTGGTAAGTCTGTGGGGGGAGGGAAGTGGCATGGGAGGAGGGGGATCAAGACCCCTGCTGTGAGGGAGGGAATGGGGCAGGGGCAGGTCCTGCCCATCTGGGATGGGCTGGGCATGAGACAGAGCTGCGGCTCATCCAAAGGGCAAGTGGGGGGAAGACTCCCACCACTGCGTGCACCCTGGGAGGGTAAGGAGGTGGGGGGGCGTGTGCCCCCAGATCTGCGTGCAGGGTGAGGTGAGCTGCCGCTGGGGCTGGGGGCTGCATTGGGCTTTTCCTGGTATTGGGGCTGGGCCAGGGCTGCGCTTGGGGCGGGTGGTGGTAGTGTTGGGAGCAGGGGTTGGGTGCTGCAGCCACCCCAAAATTCACTGTAGCCCCCCCAGCACCACCTCCTAGCACTGCTGTCGCCCACCCAAGTGGAGCCCAGCCCAACCTCCCCCCTGCTGGAAAGAGCCCAGTGCCTCCCCAAGCCTGCAGTGGCAGCCTGCACTGCCCCACGTGCAGGTCCAGGGCACATACTTCTCGTGTCCTCCTGGGGTGCGTACAGCAGCGGGAGACACCCCCCTCCATCCTCAGTGATTTTTCTACTCCCCCCCCCCCGTGAGCCACAGCTCCATCCTGTGCCCTGCCCCCACCCCAGCTGTGCAGCACCTATCCCAGCCCCAGCCCTACTCCCTCCATCACTGCAGGGGCCTCAGTCTGCCCCCACTTCTCCATGCTGCGGCACTGTTTATCACATCAGTATCAGCCGATATGGCTCATTAATTATTGGCCATTAGTATTGGCCCAAAAAATCTGTATTGCTGCACTGCTAGTAAATTATTATTACTATTAATGAAGGCCCCAAGCCTTCTGTTACTTTTGTGGGTTATTTGCCCTAAGCAAGCGCAGCAGAATTGAGGTGTATAGGTATGGGAAGGTCATTCCACATGTCACATTGTAACTTTTTTTCTTGCGATTTTTATCTCTACCCTTTAAATGCTTTCCGTGTTCCTGTGTGGGAAATTAGGGGCTCAAAATACAAAAACTCACATGGCTTTTGAACATGCCAGCTGTAAGCATTTTCAAATTGGAGAGAATGGCACAATATTCTTTCCTTTAAAGCATAAGCCATGAAAGAAAATTTCAGGAAACTCTAAAAATCGCTACCTTTTCACTAGGCTGCTTCTTGTACCTTCCATTCTAACTTCTAGCCTAATTAATTAGGCTTGACTTGATGATATAATAATATTTTGTAGTTATTTCTCTTTGGTGGGGAAAGGGGGGCTACGAATCACTCTTCCTTGGCAGACCCTGATCTCTGTGATGGGCCAGCCAGTAGTGATTTGGCCCAGGGGTTTTGAAATGGTAAAAAATGATCAAAGTGCTTGGGATTCCCTTTCCTCACCAGTCAGGGCCCAGAGACTCATCCTCCATATCCCTTGATTGGTCTCTCAGGTCACCTGGAAGGGGATAAAAGGGGCAGCACAGCTGACTCGGGAAGACCTGAGGGGGGTGACAAAGACAGAGTTTCAAAGAGCTGGCAAGAGCTGGGCCAGTGGGGCAGGAGCAATTACTCCAGAAGAGCCTGAAGGAGCAGGACCCACAGGGGGTGTTTGAACTCTCAGCAGCGTGGCATGAGGGCAGCAGGAAAGGCTTGGTGCTGGGCTCCAGGATCCCCAGCAAGAGGCTGGGTCAGTGCAGCGTGCAACCGGTAGGAGAGGTTCCCTCTCTGGCTCCAGCAAGAAGCTGTTCAGCAAACTGAGAGACTCCCAGCTCTGCTTCCAGTTCCTCCAGCAAGCGGTGGGGCAGCTCGACATGAGGCAGGGACCATCCCGGAAGGTCAAAAGCCTTAGCAGCCTGAAGCAGTCCCAGCACTAGTGTCTGCATGGGAGATCTGAGTTCAAGTCCTGGCTGGGTCAAGTAGGGGTGAGTGAAAAGTCAGAGGGAGCAATTCTTGTTGCAGTGGAGAGGGTCATTGTGTTTTTCCCTCTCCTCCCCTCCAGGTACCTACGCTCTATATCTTTTGTTATTTGGCGTTTTATATTTTGTGCATTTTATATTTTGTCAACCAGTATTGTTTGTGGTGTTTGCGCTTTATACTTTGTTAAAGTATATGAGAGGCAAAGCGCTGCTTGAGAGAGGCAAAGCGCTGCTTGACCTGGTACTGGCTATGGGGGATGACCTAATCGGCGACCTAGTGATCGATGGGAAGTTGGGTGACAGCGACCACGAGCTGATCACCTTCACCATCCGCCGTAAAGCTGGCAAGTCAGTCATCAACACAGAAGTCCTTGACTTCGGAAAAGCCGACTTTGACAAGCTCAAGAGGCTAGTCGGTCAGGCCCTCAGGGACCATGACCCCAGGGAGATGGGAGTTCAAGAAGAGTGGTTGCTTCTCAAGGAAGTGATCCTCAGTGCACAAGCTAAATCTATTCCAACACAGAGGAAAGGCAGCAAGAAGGCACAGCAGCCCCCCTGGCTCTCCAGAGACCTAGCGGACCTACTGTGGCTAAAAAGGAAAGCCTGCAAAGGATGGAGGACGGGATTCACCTCCAAGGAGGATTGCTCCGCGCTGGTCCGGTCCTGCAGGGAGCAAACCAGGAAAGCCAAGGCTGCAACTGAACTCCAACTAGCTTCAGGCATCAAGGACAACAAAAAGTCCTTTTCCAGGTATGTGGGGAGCCAGAGGAAAAGCAAGGGCAATGTTGGACCCCTGCTAAACCAGATGGGGCAACTGACAACTGACGCCCAGGAAAAAGTCAACCTATTAAATAGGTACTTTGCGTCAGTCTTTCATCAGTCACACGGGATGCCCATGCCTGCTATGGGACAGGGAAATCTGGGTGAGGGGAATCCCCTACCCTCCATCAATGCTGACCTCGTGAAGGAACACCTTGAGAAGCTGGATACCTTCAAGTCAGCTGGCCCTGACAACCTGCACCCCAGGGTACTCAAGGAGTTGGCGAGTGTCATAGCCCAGCCCCTGGCACGGATCTTTGAAAACTCCTGGCGCTCTGGTGTAGTGCCCGAAGACTGGAAGAAGGCCAACGTGGTGCCGATCTTCAGGAAAGGGAGGAGAGTGGATCCGGCTAACTACAGGCCCATTAGCCTGACTTGTATCCTGGGGAAGATCTTAGAAAAGTTTATTAAGGAGGCCATCCTTGATGGACTGGCCCAGGCTAACATTCTAAGGGACAGCCAGCACGGGTTTGTTGTGGGTAGGTCTTGTTTGACCAATCTCATTTCCTTCTATGACCAGGCGACCTATCACCTGGACAAGGGAGAAGAGATTGATGTCATATATCTTGACTTCAAAAAAGCTTTTGATCTGGTATCCCATGATCACCTCTTGGCCAAACAGCCCAGTTGTGGCCTTGGCTCCACCACGATCCAGTGGCTGGGAAATTGGCTTCGTGGTCGGACCCAGAGGGTTGTGATTGATGGCAGTCACTCATCGTTGTACCCTGTGACCAGTGGGGTCCCTCAAGGCTCTGTCCTGGGACCCATACTGTTCAACAACTTCATTAATGATGCGGACATTGGAGTTAGGAGTGGACTGGCCAGGTTCGCCGATGACACCAAACTTTGGGGCAAAGCATCCACGCCAGAAGATAGGCGGGTGATCCAGGCTGACCTGGACAAGCTCAGCAAATGGGCAGAGGAGAACTTCATGATGTTTAACGCCAAAAAATGCAAGGTTCTCCACCTTGGGAGGAAAAACCTGCAGCTCCCTTATAGGCTCGGCAGTGCTACGTTGCTTAGCACTACAGAAGAAAAAGACTTGGGGGTCATCATTGACCACAAGATGAACATGAGCCTGCAATGCGATGCTGCAGCTAGTAAAGCGACCAAAATGCTGGCATGCATCCATAGATACTTCTCGAGCAAATCCCGGGACGTCATTCTCCCCTTGTACTCGGCCTGGGTGAGGCCGCAGCTGGAGTACTGCGTCCAGTTTTGGGCTCCACAATTCAAAAAGGATGTGGAGAAGCTTGAGAGAGTCCAGAGGAGAGCCACGCGCATAATCAGAGGTCAGGAAAACAGATCTTACGATGACAGGCTGAGAGCCATGGGACTCTTTAGCCTGGAAAAGCGCAGGCTCAGGGGTGATCTGATGGCCACCTATAAGTTTATCAGGGGTGACCACCAGGATCTGGGGGAACGTCTGTTCACCAGAGCGCCCCAAGGGATGACGAGGTTGAATGGTCACAAACTCCTGCAAGACCGTTTCAGGCTGGACATAAGGAAGAATTTTTCTTTACTGTCCGAGCCCCCAAGGTCTGGAACAGTCTGCCAGCGGAGGTGGTTCAAGCACCTACATTGAACACCTTCAAGAGTAAATTGGATGCTTATCTTGCTGGGATCCTATGACCCCAGCTGACTTCCTGGCCTTTGGGCAGGGGGCTGGACTCGATGATCTCCCGAGGTCCCTTCCAGCCCTAATGTCTATGAAATCTATGAAATCTGTCTTTTGTCAAGTGGATGAATATGTCTGTGAATGTGAATGCTTAACCTTTATTGAAGCCCATCCCCGGAGTGTCCCCTATACCTTCTGGTTTATATATATTATGTTCCAACCACTGTTTCTCTCATTAAAAGGTGTATGGTTAAGTCCCCAGTGGTGACCTGGCTCTGCTTTATAGGGGAAGGAGGGTCTCTACACCTCCCACAGCTCTTATGCATCTGCTCTGATCCCTTTAATTGGAAAGGGGGTACATCTTGGAGTACCACTTAGGTTACATATCTTTCTGCTGCAGAGGTAAATATTAAACTGCTTCCAGTGCATGGATGATCTAGCAGTGAGTTTGTTTTAATAACTTCTGCTCACTGACTTGGCACATACATATTTCATTTCTGCTTAGCATCCGAGTTCTTTTGATACTTGTTTGGTCAGATCAAGGTTGTGCATTCTCTGCTGCCCCCCCCCATAGATTCCCAGGACACCACCTTGCTCTTAAAGATGAGGGAAAGTAGAATCTACCTTTAGCCCGCTTCGGGTGCTGTTGATGAAACACTTCCCACTTCAGCGGAGGAATAACTAAAACTAGACCCTTTGTCTACCTCTCTTTAAACTGTTAGTGACCAAAAAAAAAAGTTCTGGTATAACTGGATTATTCCTTTGCTGGGTTGTGGATTCCAGACAATTTTGTGTTACTTTGCCTTATTTAGGATTGAATATTACTTTCAGTCATATGATACCATTGAATCCAAATCAAAAACAAATTCTAATAAGTTAAATTTATTGAGCTGGAGTCCCTTCAGGCATCCATTTTTGTGTCATGTTTTGGGCAATGGCCATTTTTTCTCACCAGTCCACAGATCTGTAGTTCCAGGTATCTTGCCAGCATACAAAGCTGCTTGCTCCCATCTCCACCTCTTCATGGACTCTGATGTATTACTGACACAAAGTGGTGATTTAGGCTCCTTCTTAGAGCAGTATAATACAGAAAGTCATGTCACAGACTTGTAGCATAATATACTACCAACTATAATGTTCAGTAGTTTGTGTTCTGGATTGGGATGAGCTGTGTCTCTTCAACCCAAATTTGTGTCTGATATACTCAATATATGTGTAATTTGGGAACTTCAGAGACCTTAAGTATTTCTTCCTTTAACATTTTTCTCCCAAGCATTGGTTTCTTCACTTTAAAGATCCTTCTATTTTTCTGTCATGTAAGGAACTACTAATCTTTCATGGGAATGAAGTGACACTTAGGTTTTGGATAAATGTCATCTCATTTATTGGTATTTGGACTTTTGGCCTACAGTTATGCTGGTCAAGAATTATCCTTTGTAAGGCGCTGGTTTCAATTCAATAGTCTATGGGTAGTTAACCTAAAGCAGGTGCAAAAGGAGAAATCTAGTATACTTAAGCTTATGCTTTACGTAAGCATTCAAAATGCAAAACTTGTTTTTTTTCCTTTTCATCCTCTGCCTGTGGCAATCTTATGGATATAGTCAGCATCCAGACTTCCGTAAACATTTCATGTAGTATTCAAAGGGGATATATTTACAATCCCAAATGTTATATAAAAAAATCATTACTTTGTTGTAGGCAAGAAGTAGGATAGTGGTTTTATGTATTCCAAATTGATTTTAGACTTTTGATTTGAGTAATGAGCTTTGCATATATTAGTGTGATTAACTACACTGCTAAGTATTCCATTGTAACTTCAAACATCCACCACTGTTGTCAGCTGTGTTGTTCCATATTTGCTAAGCCAAACTTGCTCTGCTTTGCTCTAAGTCAGAGACAAGGTGGGCCATTCCATTTTGTGGTCATGGGAACCCAAGGGAGGGATAATTGTCACTGGTAGCTAAGATGAAGAATGGAGATCCTTGGGTAGGAAAAAAGCTATGGTAGAGGGAGATGAGGAAAGGAAATTCAAGAAGGCCCCCTTCCCTCAGTTCGGCTGACACTTTACATATTGCCTACAAGGCTGAAAGGTGGCCTATCTTTTATCACAGAGGATCCTGAAATATTCTACTGTCCATGTAGTGTGCATACAACATTACTGAAAACCAGCTCTCTCTCAGGTGGAGGGTGGCAGTTAGCCAATACAGAGCATTTACACAGTGGCATAGCGAAATTTTGGCCAGGGTAAAACTAGTCTTAGTACAAGCATAATGGACTTTTTAATGGCAGTTCACAACAGACTGGGTCTCTCTTTAAGGATGTGTCAGAACGACCAGCATAGCAAACCAAATGATATTTATCTACCTCCATAAGGATGAAGGGATGAATCAATCTTGTCAGGGTTGAACTTGTCATTCCAAGGCTGTAGGTATCCCACATCTGATAATTATACTACTAAACTATCCCAGAATCCTAGCCGGCATCTGTCATGGTCTTAGACAATGAAACCGTATTTTGGAGTCATTTGTCATTTCAGGCCATAAGGGCGCTTTTCATCTGTGGCAAATTGTACTTGTAACCCCTGCAGCAGTTCTCAGTCTGGTGCCTCATTAATGGAATGACTTGTTCACTTGGGTCCTAGGCTAGTAAAGCTTTTCTTTTCCTTTTTTTGACTATATGGAGTTGCAGTATCAACTCCAATTAGGATTAAAAGAGCTCTTGCATTCTGAGATGTTATTTTCCCCCTCCCCTTTTCTAGTTGTAACTGTCTCAGAAGCAGTCCTGTTTGCTGAATGTTTTATTCTTAGTTTTAGGCCAGTGATAGTTTCCGTTTTTAAACATAAAAAGTGACTATATGCATAAGTATTCAGAGAACTGCACAAAAAGGAACAATGCATGTATGAATAGTATAAGTGGCATCACTCTGGCAGTATTCATTGTTCTTTTTGTTGAAGTTTAAAACTGGAAAACATTTAGCCTCAAAAAAGTCTTACTCCCTGATCTAAGCAGCTTTTGATCGTGTTCAAGTTGGTGGAGGGGGCTTCATTTTTTAGAGTTATTAAAAAGGAGAACCATTTTTTTTTTTTTTAGTTACAGTGCTATAATAATGCACTTTAGAAAAGTCTTCTTAGTTTTTAATTATTCATGTTGGATAGCTTGCTTTTAAAAGTACAAACTGTTTTTTAGATTTAGTGATCCCGGCCATCAAGGACATGGAGTGGCAAGAGCAAATTGTTAGGTTTTGTTTTTGTTTTAGCTTTTGTTTTAATTTGATATTCCTTCTGTGGAATGGGTCAAGTTTCTACATATCCTGATATTCACAGGGCCTCTGTGAAAGATTTAATGTGCATCAAAAGCATATTGATCATGTAGTATTTGCCACTAGCCTTGCATTAGAAGGTGAGTAGGCATGGGATATTTTTATGAAAAGTCTTTCAGATTATTTTCTGAATATTCCACCACCAATCTCTCCAAGCAAGCCATTTTTAGGAGAGGTGTGGAGGACTGAACTTTCTAGCTAAAATAGGTTGGAAGGTTGGAGATGGGCAGTCTGGAATTTCTACCATGGTTTGCTCTCCTAGACAGTGCTTAGAAGTTTTGTCTTTGATCTCGACCTTTGCCTGGTAGATGCGTGCAACTCTGACATAATTGCTGAAAGGGAAAAAAATCTGTCACTTTTCTCCCTGCTCCATCTCCTGCTTGATGGGAGAGTTCAAGTCTCTGTGGGTTCTAATAGACATGCTTGTTCACATTCTAATTAGAATGCAAGGAGCAGACTTGATTAATCAAGTCTCCTTTGCATTTGAAATAGAATGCTCCAGCGTTGCCTCATTGTCACATGTAGTACTAGTGGTGGTTGTGTGGCAGCATTCCTGCCTGCCACATGTGAGATCTGGGTTCAAGTCCCAGCTGAGGTGACTTGGGGTGAGTGAGCTAACAATAAGCAAAATTGTCTCCCACCCCCGGGCTTAGTTGGCTAACCTTGTATTGCTTGTAACCTAGTCGCATTCCCCGCTCCCTCTATTGTTAGTCCCTCGCTCGGGTGCTTTGTATTTCCATCCCAGCTTTGTCATCTTTTTACTGGATTCCCCATCCAAAACATCTACTAATAAAAGTCCTCACACATTTCAAAATGGCCATGGGGGTGCTTTAGCTGAACCTCAAGTGAGCTTTAGATAAAGCATTCTACAGCCATTTTGAAACACATGTGATGGTGAGCCAGTTTAATTAGAGCGCCTGTCCAGGAACTGTTCTAATTAATCACCCCTGAGCATGTGTATAGAAAGCCCATAGTTTTACCCCTCTACCAGGCTTGCTTTGGTCAGTACTGCCAGTGCTGCTGCTGCTTCTGGACGTTTCTACTGCAACTCTGAGGGGTCTCTGTATGTTAGCTGTAAAACCAACCAGTGCCCTCTTAATTTCATTCCATAATTCCTTGGGAAAGGCATTACCAGCGAAACAGGTTCCTAAGCTGTCATTTCTTAGTGAATTCGGGAAGTTGACCTTGCACTGATGTACAGTTCACATTTAGAAGTTTATAGTCATAAAAACTCTTTTATTATAAATATCAATTTTCCCATTTGCTGGTCAAGTTTTAACTTTTCCCTTCCAAAATCCTAGTTTGGAGTAGCCATTAGCTTTTATAATACAGCCAAGCACCTTCAGTGTATTGAAACTTTAGCCCAGCAGTTCTAAAAAGGTGTTTAGTGAGTGGTAAAGCCTGGAGGGGGTGACTGCATGAGGAAGAATTTAATGTGATTACTGGTTATAAGAGCCTGTTTTATCATTACATTCTCAAATTTAACTTTACATTGAAGTGTTTACAAAGGGCAAGGATTCTCAGCCAGGGTGCTGTAAGACCTTTCTAAGGACACTAACCAATACTAGCATTGTTAGGTGTGCAAACACCTATACACAATTCACAAGATAAACCCAGAGATTTCAGATGGGAATCCATAGCATCAAAGAAGTTCTGACCTGTCATGATCTTTCTGAGTTCTTTGTAACAGAAGAATTGTTCTTTTATTCTTCCACAGTCAAAAACCAGCTGAAAACTAAGAGCTGGGCACTTTCTGGGAGGTGCCTCAAGTCCTAAAAGGTTGAGAAACACTGACATCAAGTACTTGTTTAAACTTTGTTTGGCCTTTGTTGGTGACATCTAATGAAACCTGCGTATATTGAAATGTAAAACAGAAGAAAACTTTTCTCCCTTTTTGAGTAATTTCTGTACGCTGAAAAATCAGCGCTGAGAGCTGGTCAAGCAATAAAAGTTTTAGGTAACTTTAAAATGAATCTTCTGCAGCTTTTTGTCCCTGAGGCTTTCCATTTTTTTAAATACTTGCAGTTCTGAAAAACAAGTATAGTGGAGCAAATCCTATCCAACTCGCATTTTGCCATTATGGACTGAAATTCTAGAAAATATTGTTAGTATATCAAGACTATAAATGTCACTGGAGTAAATTGGAGGGGAGAAAACTAGCATCAAATATAAACAGGGAAAGGAAACAGTTTTTAGAAGGGATTTTTTCCTAATGTAGGAATATTCCACCTGCCTGCATTACATTTCTATGCATAATTTCCCTAAGTAAAATCTTTTTAGAACTATTCACCATAGTGGTTCTCCTATAGATTTGGTACTGTAATTTATAACTTTTTAAATGCATTTTTAGTTGCTATGGAGAGGGAGTCATTTATATTCTATTTTCTTGAAAAAAGTATTTTGCATTTTATATCTGGTATTCTTCCCACCTGATCATTCCATTTTGTTTACTCTGACTGTCATAGCCTATCCGTCATAGTTTTACATCAATGCTTTGTATCATTCTTAGTAATAATCTGGAATAGCTATGTCATTATCTTTAGCAGTCTGTTGGCTGTAACTGTGATATGCTCCATTAACACATTATCTTTGTTCACAATCATAGAGAAGGAGAAATGTCAGCACATTTGTAAGGTTACCTTTGAAAGATGTCTTAAACCTTTAGGGTGTTCTGAGCACTGCTAAATACGAAATGTTGTTGAAGCTGTCTAGCATTATTACTTGGCCAGAATTATGTTAAAGGAAAAGTGCTGTGTGGTTAAAAACAAGTGTTCCAGTGCAGAGAGTTTCAGCTCCTTAAAATAGTCCATAGTACATATACCTTCAAGGGTTAGTTATTGAGTCTTTTAAGAAAAGCTGCTATGATATTTTTAAGTCGGGCATTGAATAAATAAACATACTCAGAATCAAAGTACCTAACTCCCCAAAGAGCAGTTCTTTGGTGTATTGTATCTGTTGCCATCTCAGTATTTCTACAGTTGTCAGTGGTTCAGACTTCTTGGAATACTGACTTTTTTTTTTTTTTTTTTTTAAAGGTAGTGCCACAATAATATGAGGGAGCTGCACTTCAGGGAGTAACAAAAGCAGGAAACTTTGAAGTAAATTTCAGGGTAAAAGTCCATGTGTGTAAAGAACAAAAGATGTATAATTGTAGCTTTGTTTTTACTATTCCTTTTACCCAGGGCTAAGATTTCAAAATTGGAAACTACTGCCCATTTCCTATGATTCCAGGCATAAAACAGAAGAATGAATACCTTTTTAATTGCACATTCTCATTGGGGGCTCATGGGTACCAGCTAACGGAGTGTTTGACCTTCTTGAAAATAGCAGCGGAAGATAAAAGGACAGTTTCTATTAAAACAGTGCTGTGTTTGGATGATAAAATGATTTTAAATTATATCAGGGAGCTACTTTTCATAGTCTACTTTTTCCTCTTCTTTGAAATGTGGAATGAGCTTCCAATGAAAAATGAATTTTGTTAATAGATGCTTTGCTCTTGCAGTATCTCTTCGCAAAGATCCCAAGGAGCTGTTCAGAACTGAATTAAAAAGTATTAGGTGCTTTCTCATTCTACTTTTCTGAAGTCTTTCGTTCTTTTTGCTTTCTAGTTCCAATTTCTTAGCACAACTTATTGGATAATTCTGGTGAGGCGTACAAGGCAGGAGTGTCAAAGATGTTGCCTATGGGCAAGATCTTGCCTGTAGAGCCTTGTGCTGGCCTCATGCAGGGCCAATCTGGGACACACCCTGCCCCCCGCATGCTGGATCCAGTGCCCACTTCTGGACACTGGAAGTGTCCAGGGAAGTGCCCTCTCTGGCTGGTCAAGGACAAGAACCATACATACATCACCTGGTCCAGCACTCTAGGAGCCATATTGCACATGGCAACTGCATCAGACCAACTAAAGCAGGCACTGTGGACAGTGGATCTCATATGCAGGGAGTGGGGGAGATGGGTGTGCTCAGTCTTGGCTGTGGGGCTGGCCCTGGGCCATTTGTCTGGCTCACAGGGCCAGGTGAGTTGGATACCCCTGAAACGAGGGAAGAGAGTCTAAGGAAAAGGACAAGGAGGTGAAAAATGCTAAAGACAGAAAAAAGTCTCTAGAGGACTTGGCAGAATAAGCAGAAACTGCTGCATAGGTAGGAGGCAGAACAACAATATATGAGATCACAAGGTACAAAATCAAATGCAAAATCAGTACAAAACAAAGATGGGAAATGGGGTAATCAAGTGAAGTCTCCAAGAACATCATGCAAAATATTTCAGTGGCACATAGAATCTGTCCCAAAACAAACTTGAAAAATCTAACCATCAAGAATAAAGAAGTAGATCTGAAGACTTGAGGAGCCAAAATGCAGCCTGAGATTAATGTAGTCTCAAGGCATTTTTACCATAATTTCCTCCTTCCTCCCACTCCAACCATTTCTTCACAATAGTAGCTACAATGCAAGTATACATCTTAACAGTCTTTACATCTTTACCTTGGCATAGTCCTTCCTAAAACAGTGGCTTCATTGGAAAACTTTTGCCAGCTATTGTCAACAGTTGGATGCTCTTGAATAAGTAATTCATCTATAAGTGCATTTTCTAGCTCGATTTCATTTTACAGTGTTTTAGATATTACTTTACTAAATCACTAAAAAAACAAGTTTAGAAATACAAAAGTAAGATTGGATTGGGATACCTCAGCATATAGAAGCTTCAGTTCAATATTGAGTAACCCTTTTACTCTGCCAAATTGGTTTATATTATGAAGAATCTGTTTCTATCCAAATGTCAGTAGAATGGATTTGGGTGGTTTAGATACTTAATTGCAGTTAAATTGAACTAATTTGCAAGGAGGGGATTTAATGGTGCCTAAGTGCTTAAAAATTAGTCAGCATGCTAGCTGTTTGTAAATCAGTTCAACTATATAAAACGTGCTTAGGGCAAGTGTAATTTCTACCATTTATGGAGCTATCTTACCTTCCTGGCTTTCTTTCTGGAACTCATGTTTTTCAGAACTACCAAGTGTCTGCATTTTCCACTGCAGGTAAGTAACTATCTGCAGTATTGAGAAATTGTATAAGCACCCTGCTCTTTAGGAGTGCTACATTACATTAGTAGCAATTTGACTTTTAAAGGATCTCAACAATATGAAATCTAATCAGTCTTTAAAAAAAAAAGTTAGATGTAGTTTCAGATGCTATACCTGCCCTTTAATCCTTGAGCTAATTTTGTGCTTTTATGGTCAGAGTTTCCTGTTTAAAAATGTTTTTCCTTCCTTTTTTGATGTTCAAAGATTCTTTAGAAAAACAAGAAAAAATTGGTTCTATAAATCACAGTGAAGATGAATATACTCAAAATGGTACTGAATGGACAAAAGTGACAAAAATAAAGACTTTTGTTGAATCGCTGTGATCTGGGAGGCTCCAAAATCTGGGACTATATCTCAGCATCCCAGCCTTTGGAGAAAACTGAAGCAAAAATCCTGGATTGGCAGGAACCTGCATGCATGTGCAGCTCCTGAGTCGGGGTGGGGTGTGCATGCTTTCCTGGGAGCGATGGGGTCAGGGCTGTGCATGCACGTGCTTGTGTGTGTGTGTGAACGTGTGTGCACACTCGTGTGTGCTGTGCTGTCCCACCTGGCCTCCTTCTAAGAGTCATGGGTTACACGTGTGCTAGCCATCCCCACTTCCAATCCCAGATTGCTCTCAAATTGTTACAGTCACCTTATTTACAACTGTCCTTCAGGTATTTGAAAACCGTATCCCCATTTCCCCCTTGGTCTTCTCTCTTCCAGACAAAATACCTCTAATTCCTTCAGTCTTCCACTGTTAATCATACTTTCCAAGCCTCTTTGCATGTTTTGTCACTCCCTGGACTCTTGCCAATCTGTCCACATCCTTCTTGAAGTGTGGAGCCCCAAACTGGACATAGTACTCCAGGTAAGGCTTCACCAGTGTTGAATGAAGCAGAAGATTCACTTCCCTTTATTTACAAGTGGGGACTTTGCAGCTGTGAGGGCTTGATTGTGGACAGAGGGATTGCTTGATAGAGCCTTTGGTTGCGTGGCCTTTGTCTCAGTAACCTCCTCTATTGAAAAGGCTGCACCTTTGCCCAATTGGTCCCTCTCTCAGAAGTTGAGTGGGAGAAGGCTTCCTGAGTCAGGGCCACAGAAAATCAGGGGCAGTCAGGGACCAAAAGGCCAGGATCTCAAGATTTGGAAGGACTCATGGTTTCCCGTTTCCTCTTCTAGGAGACATGCCTGGGCTGGCTTTGGGGGGGCATTCAGATACATAGACAAAGCCAGAGAGGTCCTGAGCACATTCTGTGAGATCTGTGACACTGTTAACTTGTAATGCTGACTTCAAATACTCATTGTGATCCTTGTAATGCAAGACATTACACTATAGTTTGCAGTTTGAGGCAACTGTAACACTTCTGACATGGTGTTCAGACTGACAAATCTAGTATATGTGCAGTGATCCCTGTAAATAGCTCTTATTTCTGGCTGAGGGGGGTATGCATGTGTGTGTTTTTAAATTCAAAGATATTCAGGAGCTCTGCCTCTCACTTAGATCCTGTGCCCATTGAAAATATGGGTGGGTTTGTGGTATGTTATACTATTTCAGTTGAGAATGGGTGTTATCACGGTGATTTTAGTGTTCAGTCTGCAACTGATTAACTGCCAAACAAAGAGTTTTCCTTGAACCGGTTATTCACAAGAGAAAAGCAAAAGGTGTGTATTGAGTACTATCCAGGCTCTTCTGTGTCTTTGTTTCTTATTTCATATACAAGTGTATTTATTTTCATGTGGGTTCAGTTGAGCAAAGAGCTGTAGCAGTATTGCAACCAGTATAGTGCTACTGGTCGGTTTTAGTATAAACATTGTTCTTAAACTTGATACCCTAAGGAGGAAAAAGATTCAGAATTAGGGCTGTCCACAACAATTTTTGCAGATAAAAATCTGTTGTAAAATACGTTACTTTAAAAAGCCCCCAGATATAAATATCTCTAAACACAAATCTTGACGAAATCTGAATGAATTGGGGTTAAGATATTTTTTGCCTTTCCCTTCCTACAAGAAGAAAGGTGTATTTTAATATTTAATGTATGGGTTTGGACATTAGGTAGGAGACCTAGGTTCTGTATGTTGTTTTGTCACAGACTTCTTATGTGACCATAGGCAAATCCCTTGCATCTTCTGAGCTTCTGTTTCCTAGTCTCTGTATAATGTTTTTTTACCTTACCCTGCCAGAGAATTGTGAATCTAAAGAGTTGTAGAGTGCACTGAGATATAATACTCAGCGATGTAGGGACACAGCTAGGTGCCTGGGGTAAAGAAGCGGCAGCAACTTGCATTTGCTGCTGTGAATGTGGCAGCCTTTTTTTTCCGTCGCATGATTCCCCCCCTCCCCCAAAAGGGGCAACTGCCCACAGTACCAGTTTATCACCCTCCCCTAGTTATGCCATTGATAATATTTTCTACTGGTAGGTGTTGCATATTTGGGTTAGGGTAGAGTTTTTACAGAGACTTCAGCTTGGGTTTATGTATGTAATTAGTCCATTTAATTAATTGGAGCTACTTGTCTTTTTACGGTTAAGCATGTGCTTAAGTCTTTTTGGGACTGGTGTTTAATATAGATGTTAACACAGATATAAGACCTTATTGAAGTTAGAGAAGGGAAATGACAGATTACAGATAATCCTTTGAAGTTTAAATAAATCCTTACCAATATAGGATAATTTCTTGCCCGTGCGTGGTATTTGCACAATAAATATCATTCCACTTTTTAAACACACTGACTTTTCCCTTCAAACAACTCTGCTGAAATAAGGTAGAAGGTATAAAAATGAATCCACCATTCATGCAGAAGAACAAAACCAGTCCTAGACCTATTCTGCCAAATGAGCTTGTGTTTAGTCTCCTTAAAATCATTAGGTTGATTCAAGTTGTTATTCATCTTTGTCTATGTTTTACAGAATCATACCCAATAACAGGTATCATTTTTTTAAGCTGCAGCTTCGATATCCATTTATATCTTTTGCAAACCATTTATTTTTTCCTCTAAGAAACAGCATGTCTTTGATGTGGCCATGTACTCTATGCTGGCAGTAGGTTTAAAATCCAGCCGTTTACTATCAAACTGTAAAATTAAGCTAAATCTTAATGATGTTTTCCAGAAGAGGTAAATAGTCTCCCCTTAACACTTTGCTAGGATACCAGCTGCAGATAAGAATGAGCTTCCATATTTAATAAATTCTATTAACAGCACACACACACCCGTGTCACATTATAGGTGAACAGGCCCTAATTAAAAGCACACACCATCTGCTGGTGTGTGGCAGCAGGGTGGCACTCCATAACCATCCTGGGTCCTGTGATTAAAATGTATTATTTATGAGGAGCTCATGTAGAAATGTGTCATTAGGTTCATGGAAGCTGTGTTAAGAGCTAGTTAGCACCATCTAATGGCATGGCAGGGAAGCAGGTGGTTAATCTTTATTATTTTCCCTCCAAAGAATCTCCTGTTCATTATTAATAGAGTTGTCTTTTCATTTTGGCTTTTTTACAATTATCAAATTTCAGATTCTAAAACTTGCATTATGTCTGTATAGAATATTGTAAAGTAACTGTTCAAAATATACCATTTTCTTTTTCTGTTCAACATGTTAGTGTTTCATACTTTGTACAGTAAACAGTATGGATATGAGGCATCTGGTATGGTGATAGGAAAGAATCGTGTGAAATTACAAAAATAGTTGACTAGGATTACCAAGTGTACTTCTTGTAACCAAACCTGTAAGAAAGGCATTTAGTAGTTAGTTAGAAGTGTCTTTACATTTTAATACTGAATTCTGTTGAGAGATTCACTGTGCCCCTTGCAAAGATTAAGTATTTAGTTTTTAAGTAGGGTAAAAGACTCAGAAAAAACCCAGGCATTTTATCTGATGCTTCCTGAAGGTGGAAGCTCTTTGTCTCACCTGTTCATGGAAATAAGGACATTGTATGTGGAGTAGAAAGTAAAATGTATATTTAGAAAAACAACCCCCCTTTTTCAATATCTGATTTATCAACCCACCTTTGCAGGCTGGCAAAAAATTGAGAATAGCCACTAACCTGAAACTTACTCACTGGTTAGCGTTGTGCCTGATGACCTTTGGGATGCTAGGAATAAGAATCCTGTGCACTGCTGCAAATTGATCTTGTAGATGATATTTTGCTTATCTGTTTTTCTTGTCCTGTTCTTGAACTTTGCAGTATCTAGAGCTATCATCCAGCAGTAGTAGTTTTGCTGTGCTGCTTCAAGTTTGTTCTTAATGCTGCTAAGTAGTAGTGTGTCTTAACAGCAATAACAGGAGGCCCGATAATGATTAGTATTCTCTTGTGGACCGTCTTATCGGTGAAAGGAGAGCTGTGTGTAAAAAAAAAAAATATATATTAACCAGGGAGAATATAATACTGCTTAACAGCACTATGTGTATTGAGACCTGTCTGGGTAGTTTTACCTGGTGAAGTATAAATGACATGGAGGCCTTTCTGTACGTCTCTTGGAATTACTATCGACTCTGTTTCCAGCTTTAAAGCTACCATTTTCTTTTCCACCCAGGGTGTGAAAAGGATTTTATTTTTAGTCTGTTTGTGGTTCCTTTATATGTCACCTATGTGTAGTCATACTTTCCAATCCTGGTAGGCTCAGATATAAATTTGTGGTGGTGGTCTTGTGTCATGTTAGATGCAATGTACACGTGAAGTCAATTAAAATATGAAGTGGAAAATGTTCCTACACTGAGCGCTAGTAAAGTGACTTCTGCAGTTAAAGACCCAGACTCCTCTGTCTCTTGTGATGGGATAAGATTTAACCTGAACAGAAAGAGAGAATATATATATATATAATATATATATATTTTAAAATTGAAACAGATAAACATGTAAGTAATTGTATCCTCCAAAACTGTTCAATTATTAATACATTTATGGACACAATCTCTCTCTCTCTTTTAAAAATGTTTAGAACATATGCCATCAGAAGAATAAGAGATGCCTTCAGAGAAAACAAACATATAGAGGATTCAGCGGAAATACAAAAACTAGTGAATAAAGCAAAAGAAAACCTAGATATTATTCATCGGCAGGTAAGCATGCTTTAGCTCATCAATTTTAGCTAAGAACTGTAAAATCCTGTTTAGGGTGTTACTCCATGCTGGTTTACAGCTGGGAGAAATGCATCCTTCTTGCTGCTTTTGCACACAAATGAAAAGTCTGTGTATGAGCAACCATTAGAGGGGAGTACCTAGTTCCCCTGTGTACTTAGGGAAGTTTTAGGCACGAGTCCCATTAGAAGTAATAAGCTTTACTATCAAGAATCTTACATGTCATTTCCCTAACTCCCTTCATGTCCATCGTCTTTCTCTTTGTCATACTTGTTCTGTTCTTCAGTCATTTATTTGCTGCTGGAGCATGTTCTTTTGTTTTCTGTTCTCACATACTGTATCTTGGCCTTTATCCATTAATGGAGCATTAATAGGGTCAAATTATGACCTTAGCGCCATCCTCATGATGGAACCAAAGGGGCAGCTGTAAGTGTAAAAGCTGGAGGACAGTTAAGAGAAGTTAAGCAGCAACCAGAGTATCTCTGAATTTTGTTGAAAGAAAGTGACATCTTTAATAATATTTCCCACCCCTGTTGTTGGCTGTTTAAGTCTACCAAATCACTAATTCAGATGATGTGGATTTAATGTGCAGAAATTGCACAGTGGCAAACAATAGGAAATATATTGAGTATTTAACTTTCCTGAGGTATGAACTCCCATGACACGGGTGAGCAAAATACAGCCCATGTGCCATATCTCCCCCACCAATTGATTGTGTCCCATGGGCAGGCAGTGCAGATGGCAGTTCCAGCCTCACTCACCTGCTGGCCTGGCACTGCACAACAGGCCCTTGGCAAGCCATGCTTGGGCACTGGTGGGTTCAGCTCTGGCCTCTACTAACACCACAGGGGCTGCTGAGCAGAACTCTGCCAGACTCTGTGCAGCAGGCCCTGGGCAAACTGCACTCAGGCCCTGGTGCCCCTGCTTGGCCTCAGCTGGCAGTGCCCCCCACCTGCCTGTGGTTTGGAGATGACAGAAGCCACCCAGGGTGCTAGAATCATGGAGCAGGCACACTGCGCCTGTGCCTCGAGGCAGCAGAGCTTCCCTGGCACCTCCTGGCAGGTAAAGCCCTAGCCCTGGCCCTACCTCCTACATTGCCCCATGCAGCGCTGCGAGCCAGCCCAGCCAGTTCAGTTTTTGTCCCATCTTCCCAGGTGAGGCTGACCGCAGCACTCCTTTTGGGGGAAGAGGGACTGCTGGTGGGCGCAGTCCTGAGGGGCAGCTGAGACAGGCTGGAGGAGGCTTCAGGGCTTCTCCAGCCTTTGGGGGGACGGGTGCAAGTGTGGACAGAAAGTGGTGGGAGGCAGGTGGGTTAGGGATGCAGGCAGCTCCTGAGAGTGTGTGTTGTGGTGCAGGCTGAGCAGGAGCTCCCTGGTGATTTTGGGGGTGGCTAGGCAGTGGCAGTGCTCTGCTGAGGGTGGGGACATCCTCCCTTAGCTGAGTGTCCTGCTGCCTGTTTTTGTTCCGTTGCGGGAGACACTTTATTTTGAGCTATTATGCAATCACCTTTCTACACACTATTAAAAAAAACCCATAACTCAGGACAAAAATATTTTTCAAATAAAATTAAAATATGTTGTTGTAATTTTTTTATTTTTAGCATATGATTTGTTTTTTATCTATAATTTGTTCAAATCATATTTTCACCATACATTTTGTGTGAGGCCCTCAACAGCTCACCAAACCTCATTAAGTGGCCCTCCAGCTGAAATAATCGCCATCCCCTACCCTTAAGTCTGTGTCTCTAGAAATTTTAAGTGAAAGAGATATCAGGTAAGAAACAGAGCTTTCTTCCCAGGAATAGCATGCTTCATATGCAGAGTATGCAAATCCCATGAATAACCAATCATGAGAACACAGGGAGGGAGGAAAAGGCAAACAACATGCATATCAGAAATGTTAAGGTTAAAGGTTTTACTTTACTTTACTTGCACAATTGCTTCAAGTGAGAAAACTAGTGATACAGATGTTTAAGGCTGTAGACACAGGAAAATATGCATCAGAGGATGAGTGTTTGGGGGATGAAAGCTACCAGGGAGATAATGCTATAAGAAATACTCTAGGCTATAGCTGAAATAAAATTCTTATGTGGATAAAACTGGAGGTGCACCAATATATTGGTGGCATATGGGATTGGCACTGATAAAAAGAAAAACTAACATTATTGGCTATCAGCTTTTTTTGGCTGGTGTAGCCAGTAATGTCCCAATAATTCATAGATTGTAAGGCTGGAAGGGACCTTGAAAGATCATTGGGTCCAGCCCCCTGCACCAAGCAGGAAAGGTAACTGGGAGTCGGGTAACCCCAGCAAGGTGACTATCTAGTCTCCTTGTGAAGATTTCCAGGGTAGGTGATTGCACCACCTCTGGAGGGAGTTTTTATTCCACAGTCTGGACACCCTGACTGTGAAGTTTTTCCTAATGTTGAGCCTGAGTCAGTCTTCCAGGAGTTTATGGCTCTTACTCCTAGTTTTCCCCTTGGATGCTCTGGTGAACAGTTGCTCACCAAGCCCTTACTGCTACACTAGGGGAGTATATTAAGCTGCTATCAAGTCCCTTCTCAGCCTCCTTTTCTTCAGGCTGAAGAGTCCCAGATCCCTCAGCCTTTCTTCATATGGCTTCCCATGTAAGACTGTTCATAATGTACCAGTAAATATGCCTTCTGGCTGAGGTCCCTGGATGCTACATGCATGCAGCCACAGGATGCATGTGTCCAGGAGTGCAGCAGTGTGGAGAGCAGCACCCTGCAGGTACATCTGTGGAGAGAAAGGAGCATGGGGAGGGTAAACCAAGGCCCCAACAGTAAGGGAGTGGGGTAGGACGGGCTGGAGCTGGGTGGGGGTGCTGCCCAGCTAGGATGGTGAATGGGACACTGAGCAGGGAGTAGGATGGACATGCAGGTGGCTGGTACAGGAGGGGTGGGGAAGGGGGCAGCTCTCCGTCACTGTGCACAACCCCTAGGAGAATCATCTGAGGCATATGCCACCCCCAGTTTGTGCACAGGGCAGATGCAGGCTGCGCGCTGTGGGCTCAAGCTTTCCACCCTGCTGCCTTTGCCACAGAGCCACATGCCAGCCGCACACCCCCTGCTTGCCCAGAAGCAGGGGGGAGAGGGTGGGGAAGTTGTGCCTCCTACTGCTAGGTGGACAGAGGATGTAGCATGGCTAGTGTATGGCTTCTAAGGCAAAGGCAGCAGAGCTGAAAGCCCCAAGCCTGCCTCTGCCCTCACCCCGCTTGGCTCCACTCCTAAAAATGTCCCCATGCTTAAAAATGGTGGCAGCAGTGTTTGAACTAAAGCTCATTTAGCTTTAGTTCATGCACCCCTGCCTCCATTTTTAAGCACCTGGACAAACTGTCCGTGGCTCTGTCCACTCCCTGTCCTGGCCCTGGGGTCCCATTCATCACCCTAGCTGGGCAACACCCCCAACCCCTGCCCATTCCCTCCCTCACCATGGGGACTTCAATCAGCACCCCCATGCCCTTCCCACCCCCATGCCCCCTCCTCTGCAGGGCTTATCTGCAGGGCCCTGATCTCCACACTGCCTGGCTGTGCTCCTGTAAATTGTTTATCAGATCAGTATTGGCCCATATGCGTGGTGAATAATCACCTATTGATATTGGCCAAGAAAATCTCGATTGGTACACCCCTAGATAAAACTGAAAGTGTTATATTGTGTGTCACCCACAGCAACTAATTGATTGTCAGATGAATGTTTTAAGGTGGTATAAAACACTTAGTTTTAAAACCTAAGTAAGCTCTTCTATAATAATCAGGGATCTGGGTTTTCCATTCTCTGTGGAAAAATGCAGATTTTCTGCTTTAAAGGAGAAAAACACGGGAAACCACTGGTTTCCCCTTGCAAACCAGCAGAGTTCTAGCCAGTGAGATGCTGCTTGGGGTGGGGAATGGGATGCAGGGGGCTCCATATGCACATGAGCAACAATGCAGCCAGGCAGCAGTGGAGAGCAGTTACCCCAGTTGCCTGCAGGTAAGTCTGTGGTGGGGGGAGGTCATAGGTTGTCTTGGGGCAGCAGTGGAGGGGTGCAGATTGAGGAAGCAATGGCCATGGTAAGGGAATGAGTGGGGCAAGGCTGGGGCTGGTGGTACTGCCTAGCTGGGGCTGTGTTCATGGGATGGCTCTGGGGCAGGAATGTGTGGCCATGTGGCCCAGTTCAGGGAGCAGTATGGAGCCATGGGTGACTTGTCCAGGTGGCTGGCAGGGCTGGGACTGACTCCCCACTGCTATACGCACTCCTGGGGAGGGGGCCATGTGAGGGGGCACCTGCACCCCTCTTCCCCCCCGATCTGTGCACAGGGTGGGGGAGGATGCAGTCTACCTGCTGCAGCCTTAGGGTTCCTCCCTCTGGGACCTCTGGAGCCCAGCGAGCAGGACACAGCACGGGAGGACAGAGTGGGGCAGGGAGGCTCAGTGCCACAGCCCCCGGGAGCCCTGTGCCAGCTTGTGTTCAACCGATACCTATATATATATAGTGGTGTTTCATTTGAATCATGAAAAAACATGGATTTTGTTTTTTTAATCGGAGGGCTTAGTATTTTTTTTAACCGGAGAATTTGGGATTTTTAAACAGAGAAAACCAGGATCCCTGAAAATAATACTTTTATAATAATAAAACCTCCGTAGTTCTGAAACATCTAAAGAACCTGAAAAACCTACCAGGCCGTGCTTCTGGCCACATGCAAGCACCTTACACATCTGATATAAGCCTTGGAAATCCTTTGAGAGAGAGAGTACAGATAGCTTACAGAGATGCCAAAATGGAGGCCTACATTTTCAAAAGTACCTCCTAATTTTGCCTATAGTAACGTTCAGCTATCCAAGTGAATATACTTTGGATTTGACTCTCTGGGGTCCTACTAATCTAAATGTAATGGCCAGTGCTCAGGTACCATATATATCAAGCTAAATGTTGAGGCACTCAAATTAAGAGCCATATTTGAGGAAATAGGTCCTACTGACTTGTCCAAGGTGTTGCAATATGTCTGTGACAGAGCTTGAAATAAAACTGACTTCATATTATTTGGAGTTCTCTGGGAAAAATATGAAAATAAAATGACCAGCCCTCCAAAAGGGGATCTCTGCAGATAAATCATTAAGTCACAGAGCTTAGATCCCATTTCATATCTGTTGGCATGATGGGGAAAGAAGGAGGGAAGCATTTGAGCTAAGCCAGAAAATCACTGCATGGAATTGGTTAGTTTAGGCATGTCAAATATACAGCTTGTAGGCTGGATACAGGCTTTTTATCCAGCCTGTGGGGCTCCTGGTTGGGGCCAGGATTTTGGCAGTGGGGCAAGCAACAGCAGCATTAACTTTCACAGGTCCCAGAGCTGACACAGAAGGTCAAGCAGCCATGGACATTAATGCCATTGTTGCTGTTTACCATACTTCTTCCTATCTGGCCTGCAAGGAGCCCTGTGGTGCTGTGGAGCCAAAAGAGTTTGACAGTCCTGGCTTAAGTCTTTCTATTATGTTTTTTTTTCTTGCCTTTTACCAGTGAAGGAAGATGTAGAAGGAAACTACCAGTGGGTTGGTTAGATTACTGTACTTTCTCACATACAGTAAGCCCTAAAATAAGATATGCACCTTGTTTTTGAAAAGCAGAATGGAGAAAAATGTTTTTGGTTGATATCTTTTATTGGACCAACTGCATGGTTGGGATGAAGTCACAAAAACTTTTTAAATGCAAGACAATCTTGAGATCTGATGTAGAATGGCTTGTATTTTATGTACTTTGCATTTGCATTTCTCTGGTCTTTTTCTTTAATTTATTCTTTGTTCACCTTTTTCTGCTGTAAATGGCCTAAGACATTATTAAATCCACCGTTTTTAAGGGATGTCTTTGACATGCAAAGTCATTCTGTTGTATCTAAAGTAATTTTTAATTGGATTGCCTTTTGAGATCACCCTGTTTAATATTTCAGGAAAAGACATATTTAGAAATCAAGGAATTTAGAAGAAGGCAGTCATTCAGGCTTATAATAATTTCACTACTTCAAAAATATTTTTCTCTGAAAAATTCATAGCTGTCATGCTTTTCTGTTTTTCAGACAAGATATAATTACAGAAAGCTTGATTATTATTTTTATTTTTGGAAGGGTGTTTCAGTATACATTTTCTTCAAGGAAATAAAATACTAGTAGATGTTTCCTCTTCTTGTGCTCTTGTCATAAACTATGTTTTTCCAGAAATGTGCACAAATGATGGTTCTTTCTACTGCTACAGCAAGGTCCTCCTTAAGGCAGGTCTCATCAAGGAATCGGTAAATGAGTAGGTGCTTCATGGTCTGGACTTCACCTCATTCGCATATATTCATGTCATTAGCCCCATTTGATCATATTTGTTTTTGACCTTGCAGTTTGCATACACAGGGGTTTCAGGCATCACCATATTGAACAGTATGTATCAGCCCCTCTGGAAAGGTCCTCCTGAGAGGTTCCAGATCCATTTTAGGGCACCTTATTGCATGTAATCTTTCCTTCCATAAACTCAGTCGTGTCCTATCAGCTTTTGTGTCCAGGGGCATAATACTGGTCACAAAACTCTTTAGTTACTTCTCTGTGATCATCAAGTGGATGCCTGGGGTCTTCCATCTGCTATGATCTTTCTTTATGGGCTTCCTACCTTTTCTTCTGATATCAGGTAGTGCAATATTTTCTAGGGTCGGAAGGGACCTGAGTAGATCATCTAGTCCGACCCCCTGCCATGGCAGGAAAGAGTACTGGGGTGAAACAACACCAGCAAGGTGTTCATCTAACCTCCTCTTAAAAACCCCCAGGGTAGGAGCCTGAGCACTTCTCTTGGAAGTTGGTTCCAGATCCTAGCTGCCCTGACCATGAAGTAGCACCTCCTGATATCAATCCTAAACCTACCCTCTGCCAGCTTGTGACTGTTATTCCTGGTCACTCCTGGCAGTGCTCGGGGGAACAGGGACTCCCCCAATGCCTGCTGATCCCCCCTGACTAGTTTGTAAAAGGCCACTAGATCCCCCCTCAGCCTTCTCTTTTGGAGGCTGAACAGGTTCAGGTCCCGTAGCCTCTCCTCATAGGGCCTGCCCTGCTGTCCCCTGATCATGCGAGTGGCCCTCCTCTGGACCCTCTCCATGCTGTCCACATCCCTCTAGAAGTGCGGCACCCAGAACTGGACGCAGTACTCCAACTGCGGCCTGACCAGTGCCGCATAGAAGAGGAGGATCACCTCTTTGGACCTGCTCATGATGCATCTGTGGATGCATGACAAGGTACGGTTGGCCTTCCTGACTGCCTCCCCACACTGCCGGCCCATGTTCATCTTGGAGTCCATGATGACTCCAAGATCCTTTTCCGCCTCTGTGCTGACAAGAGGGGAGATCCCTAACCTGTAGGTATGGTGCCGGTTTTTCCTCCCCGGGTGCATCACTTTGCTCTTGTCTGTGTTGAATCCCATCCTATTCTCATCCATCTACCCTTGTAACCTGTCTAGGTCCGATTGTAGCCTGTTGCTTCCTTCTGGTGTGCCCACATCCCCTCACATCTTAGTGTCATCAGCAAATTTGAACAGGGTGTTTTTCACCCCCTCGTCCAAGTCACTGATGAAGATGTTGAAGAGTGTGGGCCCAAGGACCGAGCCCTGCGGAACCCCACTGCCCACGTCCTTCCAGGTTGAGAAGGACCCATCCACCACCACCCTCTGGGTTATCCCTCCAGCCAGTTGCCGACCCATTTGACTGTGTAGGTGTTGACACGACAGTCCCCCAGTTTCTTAATGAGAATGGGGTGAGAGACAGTGTCAAAAGCCTTCTGGAAGTCCAGGAAGACTATGTCCACTGCTACCCCTGTATCTAATGATTTGGTGATCTGATTGTAAAAGGCCACCAGGTTGGTCTGACAGGACCTGCCACTGATGAACCCGTGTTGGTTGCCCCTAAGCATGCAGTTCCGTGATGGTCTCTCGTGGATATGTGCCAGAATAATTTTCTCAAACAGCTTGCTTAGGATCGAGGTAAGACTAACTGGCCTATAGTTTCCTGGGTCCTCCTTCTTCCCCTTTTTTAAGATGGGAACCACGTTGGCCCTCTTCCAGTCCTCTGACACTACACCAGAGTACCACGAGTGCTCGTAAAGCCGTGCCAGGGGTCCTGCGATGACCTCGGCCAATTCCTTTAGAACTCTAGGATGGAGATCATGCGGACCGACTGACTTGAATACGTCCAGTCCCTCCAGAAGTTCCCTAACTAGTTCCTCACTAACCCTTGGCCCAGGTGTTCCTCCCCCAGGGCCCGAGGGGGGCCCAGCAGGGAGGTGACTGTTCTGGTCCCTACTTAGGAAGATGCAGACAAGAAATCCTTAAACATGTTAGCTTTGTTATCTGGTGTGACGACCAAATTTCCCAACGTGTCCTGCAGGGGCCCCACATTACCCGGGACCTTCTTTTTACCCCCTGTGTATTTAAAGAAGGACTTCTTATTGTCCTTAATCTGGGAAGCTAGCCCTAATTCCATCTCTGCCTTGGCCTTCCTGACTGCTCCCCTACATCCCCGAGCGACTGCAGTATGGTGCATCCCTGAGCGACTGCATCCCTGGTGATGGCCCTTCCCTTCCATTGGGTGTGCGCCTCCCTTTTAGCCAGGAGACATTCCCGTATGCTTTTGGTGAGCCGTGGGGGCTTTTGCGTCCCCCTGCCCCCTTTGATCCTCATTAGGATTACCTTCCTTTCAGCTTGGAGGATTGTCTCCTTAAGGAGCAACCAGTCTCCTTGGACACCTGACTCCCCTCCCCTCTGGGACCTCAGCGCTTCCCCAACTATCCTTAGCTCATTGAGGTTTGCCCTCCTGAAATCTAGGGCTGCTGTCTTACTGCAGGCCTTTGCCACCTTGAGCTGGATGGTGAATTCCAGCAGGTGATGATCACTGTCGCCCAAGTGGTCGAGCACTCGCAGCCCCCTCACCAGGTCATCACCCGGGGCCAGCACTAGGTCCAACAAGGCATCTCCCCTGGTGGGGCTGTGCACCTCCTGGGTTAGATGGAGGTCCTGCACTCTGTCTAAGAACCTACGTGAGTGGTCAGACCTGGCTGACTGCTCTTCCCAGGAGATGTCTGGGAAGCTCAGGTCCCCCATGATTACCACATCCTTAGACTTCACTACCTCTGTGAGCTGACCCAAGAATTTCTGGTCATGCTCTTCCCCCTGGTTGCGAGGTCTGTAGTAGACCCCCACTGTTAAGTCTCTTTCCCCTCAACTGCCTTGTACTCTAACCCAAAGCACTTCAGAGTGCCCTTCCTCTGACTTCCTGCTGATTGACAAAGATGTGTATTCCTCCTTAATATAGAGTGCCACGCCCCCACCTCTCCTTCCTATCCTGTCCCTCCTGTACAGCCTATAGCCCTGGACATTCACCACCCAGTCATGTGTTGCCAGCCAGCCAGTAAATACAGATTTGGTGTTGGCTGTAGACATCCTTTTATTTCACAGCAGCTGCTGTTTAAAGCAGGGTCTAGTTTCATGACATGAACTGATTGTTCCCTTACTGGACATGCATACTCTGCAGTGGAATAACACAAGGCAGTAGCAGTGGTTCATAATGTAGCCCACTTTGAAGTGACCAGCTTCCAAAGTAAGTTGTGAGCATTGACTTTCCCTTTTGTCTTCTCTACTTGTGCTTTGAAGGCAAGTGTTCATTCCAGTGTAATCCCCAAGTACACAGAGCTTGATTAGTCAGTGGGATTGCATTCTGAGTGATGTTTAATTTCTGCTTGGCTTCTCTGTGGAGTAGGTGAAAAGCTGTAACCTGCACCTTGGTTGGGTTGTTGCAAAGTTGGTTCTTATTGTAATAATCTAAGAGGCTGCTCAGTGCACATCAGTCCATTCTCGACAGTAGCAAGCTTCTCTTGTGATGTGATGCATAGATCAGCAGCATATATGAAGCTTCTCATATTGCTGTGTATGGGTTGGTCATTGGTATATATGTTAAGGAAGATCAGTGCTGGTACTCTGCCTTGTGGTAGGTCATCTTGTTGTCATCTCCAGCAGCTCGGTTTCTTGCACAGTTCCATGTAAAAACATCTTTTCTCCAAAAGATGTTGGATGAGCTACAATAGGTGGTCGTTAGGTGTCGTATTGTAGACTTTAGCAAGCAGGTTTTGGTGGCTCACTGATAGTTGGCAGCGTGTGGTTTTTTGAGATTGGGGGGAGTTATTAATTTTTGTTATTTTTCTTTTGTTTCTTGGGTGGTTTTTTTTTGTTTCAACGGAAGAAAATCAGGTTGGTAAGTGAATTTTAGTGTGGTGTGCGTATTTCAGGATCTTCAGAGACTGCTAGTAAGTAACTGAAGTTTTATTCGCTGAAAGATTTTCCAATAGTAAACGAAAACCATGTTCCTAAAAAGGTCAAAATAATTATCGGTTTCTTGGTATAACTGATGTTGCTCTTCAATACTGTCTATACTTCTTTAATATTCAAAAAACTATTAGCATCTTTTTCCTTAAAATATATGTGTACGTTCATCCTAATTTAAAAGAGATCCTACAGTCTAAATTCATATTCATACTGTAATATTGTAATCTCATTTAGAATCATGTTCCCCCAAAAAGATAGTTTTTGTGCAACACTTATATTCCTGTAGCATCTTGATTGCTTTAGTCTCAGTCTTGCCATCTTAATTGAACAATTTAAATAATGAAGCCAACTGGCATAAAATTAAAAGTTTATTTAGAACTAACGTTCAAACGTGCATTATACAAAGCATTTATTTTTAAACAGAAGAGCAGTGAAGTGAATATTACATGTGTTGTGCATTTTTTGTGAAGTTTTGGGTTTATTATGATGTAGCACGTCTTGTACTGCTGACTTTTTCACGGTGTGTCGATAGGAATTAAATAATAACCCAGCCTTGCTGGCAATTTGTTGCTGCTGTGAAATCAAATTTATATTCACTTTACATGCTAATTTATGGTTTAGTCATCAAAGTGACCATTGAAGTATAAGGTTCATAAATAACTATTTGAATCAGCCTAGTGGGAAATGTGAAATAGTGACGGATTACTGTCATTTTGCTCATGTCAGTCACAGTAGGATTTGCCTGAATGTTATAAAAGTAGCTTTATAAAGCTAAAAAGCATGCAGGAACATTAATCTCTACCCCAGTCCTCCTCCACTTTCCTAGTTATTGGTTTTGCTTTGAAAATAGGATGGCTGAGGAAGGAGAACACTTGAGATTCTTTCCACAATGCATAGAACTTTTCCTCTTATTTGGTGTACTAGCGGCAGGAGTGATCCCATCTGTTTACTGATGGGACAGTGCATTAGATGCTGTGAACAAAGTGCTGTTGTCATAAAATATTAATTAAAAATTGTGAAAAGTAGTATTTGATGAAGCCATCATGCAATGTGAATTTGAGACTGTCCATTCTAATGATACTACAAATGTTATCTAGTATCTGCCATTTCCTTACTAGTTTTTTGTCAATGCTAAAATAACTTTTCTGAGGAACTGTTGCTACTCTTTGCATGTGAGGGAGATTGGAAAGACTGCCATGGAGAACAACTGCTTTTGCGTAAATTTAAGGTAGTGATTCGGGGTGCCACAGCACTGCCTGAGAATCGCTGGTCAGCACCCTGACATGCCATGTGATGTTAGCACTATTAGGTGTGCAAACATGATTCTCAAACAAAACCAAGAGATTACAAATAAGAAACCAGAGTGTTAAAAACATTCTGACCCATTGTGGTCTTTCTGAGCTCTTTGCAATAAAATAACTTCTCTATGTTTTTCTGTAGTCAAAAAACAAGTGAAAATTAAAGAGCTGGCATTTTCTGAGGGGTGCTTTTCAGCCTGACATATGGTGTTTCTTAAATCTACAAAGGTGGAGAACCACTGATTTTAGGGTTTATTAGAAGCCACTTCAAAGACTTACTAATGAATGTGTGTTCAAGTCCTAATTCATTTGCTTTTGTGGTGTTCTACCACTATATTTTTGAAGCCTCAGAGCCTTTGAATGTCACTGTACCAACAAGAAAAGCTGTATTCAATCAAGAATGTTTTGTCTATATGCCTGTTTTAATCTGCAGGACCATTTATTATTATTTGTCTTTTCATAAGACGGAAACTGGAAAGCATTAGTCTTCTAGCTGTCTATTTAAGAAGGAATTGCTCTGGATTTCCCAGCAGAACAGGAGGCTCCTGTGTCAGTTAAACTGCTGTTATTATCACTGAAGCAGTCTTCAGGGGAAAAAAAGTTTTGATGCTTCATGGCTTTTGTTTGTCCTTTTAAGTAATCCAAACTGATAAGAGTCCTAGTTTATGCAGATCTGCTGCAGGATGACAGAAGACATGGAGATTTTTTGACAGTGAGGATATGAGGGTTTCCCTGCTTAGTGTTAATTTGTGTTCCAGTTACAAATGCCTTCCCCTTTAATAGAATATAAATTGATCAAACTCAGTCTTGACGTTCCTTTCTTACATGTGTATAAAGGGACTTTAAGAAGAATAGGTTTGTAAAATGAGACAACTGCATTTAATGGACTAAATTTTATAATACTAAATATAGACTACTTCTAACATTTTTCATATTTACTGTATAATCCTTGTAATACTTGGGCAGTCTCATGTTGTTGAGACAAAAACTATAAAGTATACTGATATAGGAATGGCCAAAGTTAGTGTCAGGCACAGTATTAGAACTCGGGAGTTCCCATCTCATGGTCCTGTGTCTGACCCACACTTACCTTAACTGCAAAATACACTGTATTTACCTGAATACAAGACAGAGTTTCCTACTCCAATTGGCATGGGGGAAAAAGCCCCTCATCATGTACAAGGAAACGTCACTAAATACATTGTCTTATCTTTAAACTACTATCAAAGTAGGAGGATCGTTGGGGAAGCGCTGAGGACCCAGAGGGGAAGGGAATCAGATGTCGAAGGTGAGTGGTTGCTCCTTAAGGAGACGATCCTCCATGCCCAAAGGGAGGTAATCCCAACAAGGGTCAAAGGGAGCAGGAGGGCACATAAACCCCCATGGCTCACTAAGAGCATCCGGGAATGTCTCCTTGCTAAAAGGGAGGCATATACCCAATGGAGAGATGGGGTCATCACCAAGAAGGACTATGTTACAGTCGCCCGAGGATGTAGGGGGGCAGTCAGGAGGGCCAAGGCAGAGTTGGAGATAGGACTAGCTTCCCGGATTAAGGACAATAAGAAGTCCTTCTTCAAATACATAGGGGGTAAAAAGAGGGTCCCGAGTAATGTGGGGCCCCTGCAGGACACGATGGGCAACTTAGTCATCACGCCAGATGACAAAGCTAACATATTTAACGATTTCTTTGCCTCTGTCTTCCTAAGTAGGGACCAGTTCAGCCACCTCCCTGCTGGGCCCCCCTCGGGCCCCGAGAGAGACACGCCTGGGCCAGGGGTTAGCGAGGAGTTAGTTAGGGTACTTCTGGAGAGGCTGGACATGTTCAAGTCCGCTGGTCCGGACGATCTTCACCCTAGGGTTCTACAGGAACTGGCCGAGGTCATTGCGGGACCCCTGGCGCGGCTCTATGAGCACTCGTGGTGCTCTGGCGAGGTGCCGGAGGACTGGAAGAGGGCCAATGTGGTCCCTATCTTCAAAAAGGGAAAAAAAGAGGACCCGGGAAATTACAAGCCAGTTAGTCTTACCTCAATCCCGGGTAAGCTCTTTGAAAAAATTATCCTGGCACACATCCAGGAGGGCCTTGCGGGGGAATGCATGCTCAGGGGCAACCAACATGGGTTCATCAGTGGCAGGTCTTGTCAGACCAACCTGGTGGCCTTTTACGATCAGGTCACCAAATCATTAGACGCAGGGGTTGCTGTGGATGTAGTCTTTTTGGACTTCCGGAAGGCTTTCGACACTGTCTCTCACCCTGTCCTCATCAAAAAGCTGGGAGACTGTGGTGTCGATGCCCACACGGTCAAATGGGTCGCCAACTGGTTGGAGGGCCGCACCCAGAGGGTGGTAGTGGATGGGTTCTTCTCGACCTGGAAGGATGTGGGCAGTGGGGTTCCGCAGGGCTCGGTCCTCGGGCCCGCACTGTTCAACATCTTCATCAGTGACTTGGATGACGGGGTAGAAAGCACCCTGTTCAAGTTTGCTGATGACACTAAGATGTGGGGGGATGTGGGTGCACTAGAAGGGTGCAATAGGCTACAAGCTGACCTTGACAGGTTGCAACGGTGGGCGGATGAGAATAGGAAGGGGTTTAACACTGATAAGTGCAAGGTGTTGCACATGGGGAGGAAGAACCGGCACCACACAGGTTGGGGAACTCCCCTCTTGCCAGCACGGAGACAGAAAAGGATCTTGGAGTCGTCATTGACTCCACGATGAACATGGGCCGGCAGTGTGGGGAGGCAGTCAAGAAGGCCAACCGTACCCTGTCATGCATCCACAGATGCATCTCGAGCAGGTCCAGGGAGGTGATCCTCCCCCTCTATGCGGCACTGTTCAGGCCGCAGCTGGAGTACTGCGTCCAGTTCTGGGCGCCACACTTCAAGAGGGACGTGGACAATATGGAAAGAGTTCAGAGGAGGGCCACTCGTATGATCAGGGGTCAGCAGGGCAGGCCTTATGAGGAGAGGCTACGGGACCTGAACCTGTTTAGCCTCCACAAGAGAAGGTTAAGGGGTGACCTTGTGGCCTGCTACAAACTGGTCAGGGGGGATCAGCAGGTATTGGGGGAGTCCCTGTTCCCCCGTGCGCTGCCAGGAGTAACCAGGAATAACGGTCACAAACTGGCGGAGGGTAAGTTTAGATTAGATATTAGGAGGCGCTACTTCACAGTCAGGGCGGCTAGGGCCTGGAACCAGCTTCCAGGGGAAGTGGTGCAGGCTCCTAGCCTGGGGATTTTTAAAAGGAAGTTAGATGAGCACCTTGCCGGGGTCATCTGACCCCGGTGCTCTTTCCTGCTAAGGCAGGGGGTCGGACTAGATGATCTACCTAGGTCCCTTCCGACTCTAGCTACTATGAAACTATGAAACGTCTTTGCTGAGCAATGGAAACTATCTGTAAAGTTGATTAAATCCAACCAATGATGAGCATAAATATAAAATACATGGCCCACACTGGGCAAACATGCTGGTGGGAACCTAACGCAAGGATAGGTTAGTGCAACCTATCTGAATAAGACCACAAGGTGGTGTCCATTAAATGTGTTCACTGTCAACTCTTTTTCAAGTCACGGTGAGCCACTGCATTGCATGCACTTTTACTTCCTGTTTATTCCCACAGCTGAGCTATGCCTTTCTTTCCCATTTCCAGTAATTCCTGTTTCTTCCCCTGCCTTGAATGTCTGGCAAGCATCACCAAATAAGGCCCCAAACAGTTCACTCAGAATCTCTCTATTGCCCCTGCTCTCAGCCTGGTGCATATGATTAGTGTGGCCCTGCGTCCATGAGGTAAAGCCAGACCATGATCCCCTGTGCCTCATCTGCACATAAATTTTGGGAGCATCCCAGGACTTATGACAAGAACAGCCAGTTCCAGTCACGAGTGGAGGCTAATTAGCACATGGACCCCTTCCGGGGAGTATCTCGAGTATACATATACTTATTGAGCAGTGCTGAGCTCTGGGGTCACCATGGCTTGAAACGTTCACTCTTCTGAGGCCAGCCCAGTGAACTGTATGGTAAATCACAAGCCTTTGGCTTTGGACTAATAATGTACATAGTTTGTACCATATATAAGTAGGTACAAACATGCTGCTTAAAAGTGTGTTTAGGGAGTACCTATGCTAAAACATGAGGTGGCTTAAAAAAGAAAAGGTAAGTCACATCAATTCTGGCTGAACTTAAATGTATGGGTACTATGCAAATTCCTACTGCCACGTTTAATTTCAAGGTCACTGTTTTCAAATTTGCTTCTCACTTCTATGTCCTTAAGGCGCGCAGGGTCTTGAAAGTAAGGCGAGAGAGAAGGGGCTGCTAGAGAAAAAGTTGGGACAAAGCAGAGAGGAAAAGGGCTACCTGGCCCCTCAAATTTATTTTCTCTGCTGTAGCAGTGGGAGTGGGGACAAATTCAAGGCAAACCTTCAATAATTAGACTCTATACCTGGAAAATTATAACATGTATAAGTTTTCTATATATAGAATCTAATTACTGGGTGGTCATCTTATAATCAGGGTCATCTATTTAAGTAAGTACAGTAACTATTACGCTCTTATTTTTAGTACTGCATTATATTGTTCTGAGCTGATGAGAGTATTTCATACTATAGTATCTGGACATGCTATAGAGGTAAGAAAAATTTAGAATCTGGTTTTGAGGTCAGGTTTTATCAGTGGGGCATAGCCAAATTATTGTACCTTCTTGATGAATTCATTAGCAGTATGTTACCTTAACAGAATTATAGATGCAAGCAACAATTGGATGGAACTAGGAAGGGTACTAGAAGTACTTTTTTATGTGGTGTGTACTTAACTTCTGGAATTCATTGCCACAGGAGGCAGTAGAGGCAGGTAGCACGGCCAGATTCAAAAAGAGACTGGATAAATTCATGGATGATAAACCTATGGTTGGAGATGTTTTCTCTGACATCTCTAACTCAATAAGTGGTGCGCACCAGAGAGGGTATTAAACAGGGATTAGATCACTTCAGAAATATCCAGTTCAATGCTCTCCCTGTATAACATCTACTTCTGCCACTTTCAGAGACAGGATGCTGGGTTAGATGGCCCATTCGTCCGACCTAATGTGGCACTTATGTTCTTATGAATGTAGGATGACCTGCATTATTGTTGTTGGGAACTAGTTATAATTTATATCCAACCTATAAATTGGGTTGTACTTCAGCAAGGCCTTTGACACCGTCTCCCACCCCATCCTCATTAAAAAATTGGGCGACTGTGGCATTGATGCCTACACAGTCAGATGGATTGCAGATTGGCTGAAGGGTCATACTCAGAGGGTGGTGGTGGACGGGTCATATTTGACCTGGGGATAAGTGGGCAGCGGAGTCCCCCAGGGCTCGGTCCTTGGGCCTGCGCTGCTCAATTTCTTTATCAGCTTCACTGATAGGACGGCTAGCATCTGGAACCAACTTCCAAGGGAAGTGGTGCTGGCTCCTACCCTGGGGGTCTTTAAGAGGAGGCTTGATGCCTACCTAGCTGGGATCATTTGAGCCCAGTTTTTTCTCCTGCCCAGGCAGGTGCTCAGACTTGAACATCTACAAGGTCCCTTCCGACCCTACTTCTATGATTCTATGATAAAGTGAACCATGGGATATTTAGAATCTTTTTCTCCTTTCCCAAATAGTGCATCAACTGAGGACTGTGATTTTAACAGCAAACTTCCAGTACTTTGTGTTTTTATATTCAGAATTGTATTTTTAATATCCAGAGGTACTTACACAACATTGCATTTCCCTGAATCCAAGAAACCCCCCCCAAAAAAATTAGATTCTATACATAGAAAACTACACATTTGTTAGAATTTTCCATATATAGAATCTGATTCTTAAAGGGTTACCTGAAATCCTCTGCCCTTCCCCTGGGAGAAAACAGAAGCAGCAGTGGGACAAATGGTGGGGAAGAAGGCAGCCAGCCAGACCCCTGCTCATTTCCCCTTCCCTCTCTCTTCTTCCCCCACCCCCACTTGCCTCTCCTGGTATACGCTGCCTGCTCCACCATGATGCCACTTATCTTGTGTGGTAGCTCCACCTCTTGCCCCACAGTGAGAGGGGAGACACGGTGAGAGGCAGCTGCTTGCTGCAGAAACCGAGGCCCTTGGGGCCCTGGTAGGCATGATGATCAGCAGCAGGAGGGCGAGCGAGGTCTGTTACAACTCCAGTTGTTCTCCAGTCACTCGTTTGTTGCCACAGTGGCAGCCCCAGCTCCTGAGATGCCAGTCCTGCTGCTGTTAGCACCACCACTATTATGTTCCTCATGGCCCATGCCTCATGCCAGGCCTGGATCTATTGCCACCGTGTGCTCTGTGCTGAAGTTGCCATGCAGGCACAAAACACATGTCAGCAACAATAGCTTCAGCTGTAGCATGGAGCATATAGCATGTAGTGAGAGTTCAAGTTACCACCTTTATTAGAACCACCGTGTGCCTTAGCCTGCAAGGAGCCCTGTGGTCTGGATATAGCTCATGGCAGGAGGGGAATTTGACACCTCTGCCTCTAATGTAATCTCTCTAGGGCAGAGATTTTGACTACTTTTGTAGTTTAATACAAGGGCTAGTAGTTACTTGTATTTAATAATACCAAAGTTGACCAGTCTGTGCAGTCAGTTAGCCTTAGGTTGATGGGGCTTTATTTTGGCAGTGTTTTCCTATAAAGATCTATGAGACAATCCAAACTTGATTATCATTCTTATTGTGTTGCAGTATTATATTTTATATAGTAATTCAAGTGCCGTTTAAATCCTCATTAATTAGAAGAGTGATTGTTCTTAAAGCTTAAACGGATGAGATATATGCTCCATTTCAAGAGGTGGGGAGTGAAAGGAGATTGATTGTGTTTTATTTGTTGTAACGTGATGAAAGCTGAAGTTTGCGGAAGAAAGTTACCAGTTTTCTGTATGTGTAAGTTTGATTTGAAAAACTAACAAAGAAAGACTATTTTCTGTGTTGCAGAGTACAGGAAAACGTTCAGTTAGTACTTACGCAGTCTCCTTGGTGTTACTGCATTGCTGCTGTCTTCAGCTCTGCGTTTGGAGGGGCATGCTCTTTCTTTGGTCATTAAAAGCAATAGCTGCAGTGCCCTTTATCTTGGTGACAGGCATTATGCCAGTACTTTTCTTTCAAAAGCAAGTAAAAAACCCTGAGAATAAAGAAGTTCAAATTAATCTGGGTACGTTTTAAATTCTGTGTTGCTTGTCTCCTTTTCAAGTTATCTTTCAGTATAGTAGAAATGTATTTAGATGTACACAGTATATGTACATCATTTATTTGGCGAGTTCACTTGGGAAATACACATGATCATTATGCGAAAGGCAAGAATTTCTTAGTGACATTTTTTTATCAGACCAGCTATGTAGTTGGGATAAAGTTAGACCTGGCCAACTAATATTATGTACATACCTGTATACATCTCTTCACAGTAAATGTGACTTTGTACAAGCACATGTCAAAGGTGTACGCTGGTAGAAACAAGGCCCCTTCTTTGTGTGTTAGGATGATCCTTATAATAGATGCTACATCCATAGTAGGAGCTTCTAAATTCTATCCTGCAAAACGAGATGAATTTAATATGCACACTTTGTATTTTCAAAGCACAGATTGGATCAGCTTGTTCTGACTATTTTAACTGTTTTGCCAGGTTTAATGAACACCATGAGACCTAACCAGTTAGCCTCTTATGTTGATACTACAGGACCTTGTTTGTACTTGTGTTACTTTAATGTTGACCTAGGGCTTAGCTTGTCTATTTAAACAATCTTAATTTTAATTGAAAGTATCTTTTGTGTCCTAGCGGTCTAATTTCAGGGTGTATTTGTCAGTAGTGAATACTTATTGATGGTCATTACTCTCTAACTGCTTGTGCCAGTATACCTCTGGGAGGTTAATCAATCTTGTGCTTTTTAATTGACACCAATAATGTGTTTACATTTATCAGTATTTCTTAATTGTCAGTTTCTAACATGGAACTTCAATAATAAATCATGCTAGTAGTTAACTTTGGACATTAGAATTTTAAGAGCCTCCTTATGCAATTTGACATGCTGTGGATTGCTTTTGAATGATTTGAATGGGTGCTTGTTGGGCTGGAGGTCGGGGGGGTACAAAAATTGGAATGTAAAGTTATGGACTGTAGAATAACACTAAAGCACCAATCCACTGAATTGACAGTGATGGTTTTTGCTAGATAAGTATCAAACTGTTATGAAGAAGGAAGCTAGGTTTTTTAGGATTGGTCTACCTATAACTACTTAATAAAAGGTGTATTATGATACCACTTAAAGGCCTTATTGCAGCGGTTCCCAATCTGTGATACAGTTACCACCAATGGTACGCAGACAACGTGTCAGTGGTACACGTTAACAGATTTATTATAATTACTTTATATGCCAAAAATTTGCTGGTGGTCCTTCAGGTTGTATTGTTTTAAACTGGTGGTGCGCAAACTGTCAGAGTTTGGGAACCGTTGCCGTATTGTATTACATATTGTATATATGCATATTTGGGGACACTTGTTGCCTTGAAAAGTTTACACACTAAATAGACAAGACAAAGTTTGGGTGAAAGGCAGTAGTAGTAGTATTCTTATTTTTAAATAGGAACTTGGCCCTGAAAGATTCAGACCTTGATTCAGTCAAGTTTAAGATTTATCCTCCATCTTTTCCCTTTCCTGCATCCTAGCTATTTTGATACAGCATAAAAATCGGCCCATGCAAATGAGAAAGTGCTGAGGAAACTGTTTGCTTCAATCCTAGTGTGTTTTTATGGACTGTTTTGAGGGCAACTTGAGAACTACAAACCTGTCTAATTATAATAGTAAAAAAGAGGTGAAGGGGGGTGTAGCTATTATCTTGTGAAGCGTTGCTAGTGTAACTCAGTACTGTGGTGAAGGGAGAAAAGAAGCACTAGTGAAGTCGCTGTTTATTTTCAGTTCAGTGTTTAATTTATTTATTTAGATCTCACAGTTTTGAACTGCAGAACTTTTAATGTAAACATACCAAAAGTATTTGAGATCCAAGATCATCAATTGTATGTTAGTATTAGATTTAAGACTACAAACTTTTGAAGAATAATTATTTTATAGCATACCAACTGTGTCCTGAGTTCACCGTGTCTCAGAAGGAAATATCTTCTAGTTTGTCTTTTATTAATTATTTACATAGCACTGTATAATTAAATGTTGTTATACTTGAAATGGAAGTAAAACATTTCTTAAAGATCAGACAGACTAAAGACTGGGAAAGACACATGCTTATGTGTAGCAGGTTTGAGGTATTGCTAGCTCCATCAGTCTTTTTGCCTTCACTCAATTCTTTTATTTCCTGGGCACACTTGCCTCTCAGGAACACCAGAACCTAAATCAATCCTCAGTCACACCACTCAACATAATCCATACAAGGTACACTTACAGTCCTGAGTCTCCTCTAGCCCTGAGAAGGTGCCTCCAGCTCACTGCTGTTCCTCTGCAGTGCAGTCTTCCTTTTCTACCTGGCTCTGACTTCAGTTCTGTTGTGGTGCAGCTGCCTTCAACCTCCCAGCTTTGGGTCTCTTCCCAAACCCCGAGAAATAGCCTGGCTTGGTTCTGCCACAGCCAGCTTGACTTCTGTCTCCTTCCTGTCTGTCCCTGGGAGTCTGTCCTAGCTTCCTCTCTAGAAGCCTTTTGGCTTCCTGTGGGCCAGCTAATTATCCTCTGCAGGTGGCCCAGACCTCCTTGGCAGCCTGCAGTCAGTGCCAACCTGCAGGAATTTGCCAGCCTGCAGAGTGTTACAGCCTGAGGTGTACAGTCTGCTGCAATCCTCTGCCAGCCAAACTACTATATATTCTCCTCCTCCCCTCCCCAAGAGGGGGGAATCCTCTAATTCTGTATCCTTCCCATGTCTCTGGATAGGCCTCATCTTATCTTTCTTTCAGTCACTACATAGGACCTTTCTGTTCCAACCATACCCTAGTCATCTTAAGGAATTAATATGCCTTGTGGATGTTTACCCTTCATGCTTTCACTAGTCTTTCTAATTCTGGGCTCCTGGGCCCTGGTGTTGCTTCCTTTGGCATCAACCTGAGCTTTGACAGCTGCTGAGGTATAGCTGTCCCTGTGCTTCTCTTAGCTGAGGGCAAAGCTGCACTCAACCTGAATCTGACTCTGGGCCCCATGGCTGGTTTTGTCCTATTTGGCTTCAGCCCAAGTTACGGCTGCTGCTTGGCTACTGCTATCCCTATGTGTTATTGCCTGATACGTTCTGTACTGAGTAGCCCCTTGGTCTAATTTGACCTGTGAAGGTCTGCCACATCCTATATCTCCATCAACATTGCCACTGCAAGTGTGACATTCTCTGGGGGAACAAATGTTCCCATACCACGGCTTCTCCTGGCCCCATTTTGCCAGACAGCTGTGAATGTCACCACTCCTGTCATCTGGAATACTTATTGGAGCTTCCTCCAGCTGACTTTGAAGTTTAGGCTCGTTATAAATATGGTGTCTCCCCAGTTGCCTGCCTTCCAGCCTGGTTTCCTCTTGGGCTGGACACCCAGACCTTTTCTCACAGCTGCTACAGGTATTTCCGCCATCTTCTTCACTGATTCATGGTTGCTGGAGAGACTGTCATCCACTTTCTCCGATACTAGCTCCTGCTCAGATCTACCAGCTCCCACAGCAACTCTCAGGCCTTCATCTTTGCTCCTTGGCTTCCCCATCTCTGGGACTCTTCCTCTCTTCCCCAGGATCTCTTCCCCATGTCCATACTTCACACCTCCCTTCTAGGATCTCCGCAGCCTCCCACCTTCGGTGCGTTTTTTCTTTGTACTTCCTGTCTCCAGATTCTCTCCCAGATTGTGGCTCTCTACTCACTGTACCAGCTTCTGCCTCTCCTCCTGAGGGCCCTCATACTGACCTGCTCCTGTCTCAGCTTCTCAAGCTCCTGCATGTGCTTGCCTCCAGTTCCCCCAGCTTGAGGTCTAGGTATTCTAATAAAAATGGTTTCAGTATGTTTTTGCTCTCTCAGCTCTACTCTGATTTTTCCATCAACACTTTCTTTGAGAGATGCATGTTCTCCTTACTAGCTTTGGAGAGCTGGATCTTGGTTTCCTGCTCAGTTATTCCTATTCAGTTCCCTTTGCAGACTTTGGGGTTCCGGATGGTTTCTTCCAGATCCAGACGATGCTCCTGCAGCCAGGTGTTTTCCTCTGCCGCCTGTTCTCTGAGAGCTTCTGCTGACTTTTTACAGCTGGTTCACTATTTCTCGGAGCTGGGCCTTCAGGAACTTGGCTAACCTGGTGTGACCTAACTTGGACCTCATTCTGTTAGCACATCTCAGTGAGCTCCTGATTTCTGGCCTTCAGGTCTTGAATCCTCTGTCTTGGATGCAGAGAGAGAAAGCTGAGGTTTGACTGGTGTCTAGCTTTCACCGCAAGCTGCAGCTGGGAAATCAGCTCTAACTTTCTTCTGCTGGCATTCTTACAGCATTTGCATAGTCTCATCCCTCTCTTGCAGAGCCCCGAGGTGTTCTTTGTTCTTCACTCAGGGTGGCCAGCTGTCTCCCTAGGGCTTCTCCACTGTTTGAGAGGCAGTCATGGTCACTTCCTCCCAGTGTGCCCAAAATCTTTCTTCCCACTCGCACCCCTTTTGGGAGGTAAGTGAGTATCCATTAGATCTCCTTTATTTCCAACAGCCAATAACCATCTTAACTCTTTGCTCCTACTTTCTTTGCTCCCTACTATCGACTGTCACCTCAGGGCAGCTACTTTGCCCTCAGCTAGCTTGCAGCAACAGTACTCCACTTTCAGCTCCCACTATAAGCACACTGCCTCTTCTGCTACCTCGTTGAAAGACAACAGAGGACCTTGGGATCTACACAACTCGCTGCTGCCCCCTTCATACCCTACACCTCCCAACGTAGGGCAGAGAGAATCTTCTGTCCCTTTAACAGAGGTGGTGCTTCCATACTGGAGTCACTCTTAACCAGCACAGGCTGCCAGGTTCTTCCCACTGCTGCAGGACCTGTCTGATTGCCCGCAGGCCTGTTAAGTGATTACAATCCATTTCATTTTCCAGTTATCATACCCCATTCCCACAATCGCAGTGTTCACTTTAACTGCACTTTTTACTACTACAGTCCACTTGAATGATACAAGGTCCGTGTTATTGCCTGCTGAGTCTTTCAGCTGCTCAGGGCCCTTTAATTGCCCACTTTCTCCACCAGCTATAGTAGGTTTGGGATATTGCTAGCTCCATCAGTCTGTGTTTTCACCTCAGTTCTTTATTTCCTGGACAGGGGCTCAGGAGTAGGAGAGCAATAGTCATGAGACAAAAGATGATGCGCCTTTGTATAAAGATGTATTATTTGAAGGAGGAGAGAAATTGGGTACAGAGTAGATGAGGACAGATTGTTCTAAGTTTAGGGATCATAAACATCAGTGCAAAAGTGAACAGGAAAAGTTTATGAAGAGAGGATTAGAGGAAGAAATATATAACAGTTTCTGGAGCAGATAGCTTTATCTGGACATTTATGCCAGACTACCACTTTGCAAATGGTGCCAATTTAAAGGAACAGAAGCAGCTAGACATAGTAAAAGACTCTCCTTTAACTGTGGGAAAGTGGAGTAGAGTGGCAAATAGGAGAGAAAAGAGTCAAAGGTCTCAGTCTTAGGAAAGAGAAGGATTAATAAAACAATAAGATCATGCCTTGGAAGTCAATGGCAAAGCTCACCTTGACTTCAGTGACACAGGGTCATGCCCTCCAGACTTTAAGGGTCTTTGACTCAGTAACTACTGCAACATTAATTCCTTAAAAACCTCATGTGTTTTGCCACGGTTCTCGGACTTGAAAAAAAATGGATGTAGATTGAGGAAATTGAACAAAAAAGTGGCTGCCAGAATGGTGAGCTGCATATTATTGTGTAGAACTGACACTCCATCCATTGTGGTTGATCCAGCATCAAACATGGGCATCCAGTTTCTGCATGCTGTGTCCTTTCTACCGCTCTACAGAATGTATACATGACCATTGAAACCTTCCTAAAGGTAGAGCAACAAAGGTTTCTGTTAATATCTGACAAGATTAAAAATCATGTCATCCAAACTTTGCTAGGTTGTTAGCTAGATTAAAGGATATACGACTAAAACATTTTTAAAAAAACCTTTTGATATTCAGTCAACTATTTGGGCAGCCCTTTTTCTGGCTCTGCTTTTTACATGAATGTTCAAAGCAGTGAATAAAAAAAACCTGAGGGTTTTTCAAAAGAGAGGGCATTGGTCAGATGCAGCCCTCTTAGGAAGTAAATTACAATCATTAGAGTCAAACCTCATTAAAATCTGAATGTTTTATCAGTCTTTAGTGAGTATGAAGTGATTCTGAAAGCAAAACATCTAACACTTACTGCAGTGATTCTCAACCTTGGGGGTTACACTCAAGGAGCTTCTTGTTAAGACATAAAGTCAGTCCTCAGAAAATGTCAGCTCTTAGCTCTTGCTCTTTTACTTGGGGGGAAAAATAATAGAGCAGTACTTTTGTTGCAAAAAGTTCAGAAGGACCACGCTATAGATTTCTATTTGAAATATCTGGATTTGTCTTGTAAATCATGTGCATATGCTTCATACCTAACCATGCTAATATTGAATGGCATCCCGGAGCACTCTTAAAAAGATCTCAAGTCTCCCCAGGGTACCATGGCACCTGGGCTGAGAATCATTGATTTACTATATCAAGGCAGATTTATATAGATACAGTGTATGCACAGGAGTAGATTAAGGTACATTTGTTTGGACATGTAAGTTCTAGATTCACAGGCAGACTACTTAGTTAGAATGTATGGACTCCACATCCACTGCAGTGCTGAAATTTTGTCAGCTTGCCTTAAAACCTGTTAAATCATTTGACACTGACTTGGGTTATGATAAGTTTGATTGGCTGCCATGACAAAGACAAACTCTTGTTTAAATTGCGTTTTGGAGCCAGTATTTCATGTTCTGGCCATCAAAAGTCGGGTTTGAAATTTAAGTTACTCTGAACTTGTGTGTTAAACCAATTCAGCACTCCTGCATCTCAGTACATTTTTGGAAAGGCCTAAATACTAGCAATGTTGTTTGTTCTTCATGTGTCATGCATGAGTCAGGTAAAGAAATCCTATGTTCTCATCTTTATTTCTCCCAAATAATCCTAGGCTAAGAGGCTACTGAGAAATAGGGATCTAAAACTAAGGGCACTTTTACATGAGCTCCATGGGTAGGGGGTGGCGCTTTAATTAGAGTGGCTTGAAGAGCCATTCTAATCAAGGCACTCCAGCATCTCATGTATCAGTGTCCCTGTGCTTCAAAATGGGAGCAGGGGCACTTGAACTAAAATTCATTTGACAAGCTTTAGTGTAAGCGCCCTGCCACCATTTTGAAGCACTGGGGATATTGATACACAAGATGTGGGAGGCAGCTGGAGTGCAGTAATTACCACACTCCAGCAGACTCAGTTAATCCAGTCTGCCCCCATGTGCTGTACTTGGAGCAGCCTCAGCAGTTGTGTATAGGCACCCTAAAATTTCTGCATATATCTTCACAAGCCAAGACATGGGCCTTGGTTTCTCTTTCTACAGCGTACAATTCTTCAGTATGCAGTAGTGGTGGACTAGGCAAATTTTGCAGAAAGACCTAAGCCGCTTGGGCTCTTAGCCAAAGATACACTGAAAGTTAATGGGACTTAAGTGCCTACATCGCTTATGCAATCTTGAAAATGTTGCCCTTCCTCACTGTAACACAAGGCTCCCCTTACGCTTGTTTCATTGCACTACCATTTTTCACATCAGTCATGCATACATATCTGAAGTGGTACAGCACAATGTAAAAATCAAATTCTTGCTTCCAGCCACCATTTGAGGCCCATTAATAAAAGCATGGCTCATCTTACTAGTGCTGTTTTAATCTTGAGCAAGTAGTTTGTTTTCCAGTATACCTCCAGGGCTGGGGATAGTTTCTCTAAAGAATAATATGTGAGCTATCCAATGCAGTTAATAGCCATGCTCCCATCATGCAGCTGGCAGCAATGGGCATTATTATTTATTTGAAATGCAATCCTGGCTATGGGTCAGGCCTTTGTAATGATGTGATGTGGATATAAAGGACAGAAACAAGTCTTTGCTTTTAGGCACCTCTGGAAACTCAAACCCTCAGACTTCCTCAAAAATTGGGAATAGTTATACTGATTATTATGCTGGTTTACACAACTGAGGGTTTGATCTGACTAAGTCTTTGCCAAGCATTTGGCTGTATTTATTGAAGTCAATTTAGGTCTGACACAAGTGTCCTGGATGATTAAGCTGTGAATATGTGTAATAGATAGTTCATTTATAGCCAGCTGATCTTTTTGTCATAACTTTGGCTAAATAGCAGTGGTGAATTCAGCCACCTTCATGTTTAAATTTCTTAATTTTACAGCATTTTCACATTGCTTTATTTCTTAAGATTTAAAGTAAAGGGATTCTTTATTTTACTTCCTGGCTTATACCTTAAAACTTTGTTGCCTCTTGTATCAAAGTGCTGTGAAGCTTAGGGAGAGAGGAGAGTTCTAACCTTTTTTTTTTTTTTAATAAAAGAAAACAAAGCTAGGGAAGGGTGGATGGACCATAGGAGCAGAGAGATCCAAGGTTTCCCACAGTATAGTAATGGATATGACCTTTAATATTGAGGCCTTTGGATCAAATTTAAGTTGGCATTAAAATTTTCTAATAAATTCCCTGCTGAATCTCATGGTTTTTTCCCCTCAAAGTTAATTCAATAAGGTCACAATAAAGCTGTGCTATTGTAATTGCTCTCAGCAGGCTGGTAATATTATTGCACAGAAGTGCCTGCTACTGTGCTTTTATTTCTCTCTTCAGCCGCTCTCCTTCCTATATACCTTCCTTCCCCTCGCCTCTCAAATCCACACTAAATAGGAAATGAAGCTGTTTTAAATGTCTTTTGCCTCTCTTTTAAAAATACTTTTACAATAATGCTTTCCTGAATGCTTTCAGCAAAGGGAATAAAAGCATGGTAAGTTTATTGGGAAGTACTTGGAGGCTTGTATTTCCTTTCTTCAACTGTAGTCAAACCTTTTGAGCCTTTATCTAGCCCTTTAAGTTCTTGAGGATATTTATAAACATAAGAGGTTTGGTTTCACTTAAGTTGATTTAACATTCCTAGGATTCCAAACTGACAAAAACTTCAAGAGTTTCTTTAAGTGTGTAGGAAGAGTCATGGAACTCTGAAAATGATGGCCTACAAACATGCTCAAGTGTATTGAGACATGACTTAGAAGAGTAGAGTGCCAGTTATTGCCAACAGTTCATTTACAACCTCATTTCTAGGAACACATCATTGATCAGGTATGGAACACAACTTTAGGTTTGATTTTTGTGAATCCTACCAGTCGCACTTTTCTTGAGGTTTAGACCACTGTAGTGAGAGAGCGTCTTTACAGGCATAGTGCAATTGTACATGGGGCCCCAGGGGCAGCCATGAAGCCCCCCTGGTGGCTGCATGGCTCCTGCTTGGCTCAAGCATTAAGATTAGCCCTTCCTTAATTACTTTCCTGCCATGCCTTGTTCTTAATAAAGATTAGGGATGAGAGGCTGGCCACAGGCCTAAGAGCAAACTTAGTTTGTGCAAATCTCCAGCTGGTCCTTTGTGGGCCCCACTAGTTTCACCTCAGCTAAATTTGTCCTCTTGGTCTGTCTGTGCCCCTCTAGGGGAACTGTAGCCTTAAGGCCAATTACTTGGCTCTCTCCATCCCTACACCATGCCCCAGGTGTTGCCACTTGATGTTCATTCCTCACTCCACATACTCAGCCCCTCTCCAGGCTTTTGGACTTCCAGGCCCCACACTTAGATCCTCTCTCTGGGCTTGTGGACCCTCTGGTCACACACACAGCCTCTCTCTGAGCTCATGGGCCCTTCTCAGCCCCTCTCTCTGGGCTCATGGACCCTCAGGTCCCCCTCTCTGAGCCTGTCTGGGCTCTGGAAACCTTACTGGGCTCTGGGGACCTCCTCTGCCCCTTAGACCTTTCCCAAACATCCTCAGCTTAGATGTTCAGGCAGGAGCCCTGCTGCAAGCCTGCAGCCAGGAGCTCTTTTCTCCATGGCTCTCAGGGCTGGACTGCCTGACCTACTCAGGCCCTGGACTTATATGGCTGGGAAACTTCTTTTTTTTTCCTGTTATCAGTTGAATAGTAAGTGCTACCAGCTACAGTAGGACATATTTTATAAATTTTTTTAACCAAAGATGAGTTAGCCGATAAATTTTGCTAATGAGCAGTCACTGTCCAACAGGAGTCTATCTCATATCTGGTTTTGACAATTGGCAAAGATATTACAGAAAAACAAAACACATGGCAAATATTTTGGGAATGTTCAATCATGAGTTCACTGTCCATCCTGTACAAATAGTCAGATTTCCCTTTGAATTATCCAGAATTTCTAATCCTCTGCATTCTATGTAATTGGAGCCCATTTTAAGCAATCTCGGCAATGGGTCTAATTCTGTTGTTAAAAGAATCAAATTTGGTAGTTTATATTGGTAAAAGAGCACTAGTATGATGCATTGGTAAGAACAGAGAACCAATCCCTTGTTTCACAGAAGTCCATTGAATTTTTGTCTTTGACTTTAATGGGATGATTATTAATCCTGGGATTGATTTTGAAGTTGAACTGCAAACAAAACTGTGAAAATGCTATCTGCCTTAATGCATCTCTCTGAGTGGAAAAGAATTGATTACGCAAGTGTTGCATACTTAGTATACTTGGTTTTTTTCCTGCCACATTCTTGCCACTAGAACATTCTAGATATTTTCCTTGATTTAAGCACCTATTGTTTTCATCATTGCTTATTCTGCATTTACTCACCATCCATCTGGGAAAATAATAAGTTTTCTCCTTGAGCTATCTAAATTTTTTAATCCTCTGCAGTCTACACACCTCCAGTGGAAAGATGATATGTAGAAGTGGAAAGTGGTTTGGTTTAGTTGGCAGCTTTCCGGATTGATGTTTCCAAGTCATATTTATATTGTTTATGACTAGCAAGGTAGCAATGGAATAGGGGGAGATTCAAAGCCTTCGGAGGAGATGGGTTTGTTGACACAATTTGTATTAATATGCCAGTCTTGTATTTATCACTTTCAGGAGCGTGTGATTAAATCATGCCGAGGGGCTGTTTTCCCAGATCCCAGTTCAAAAAAAAAAGTACTCTTAATAAAAATAAGTAAATAAATAAGCTAACTATTGGATATGAATATACACTGAAGTTTGTGAACATCTTCAGAACAGCACATCTTGCAAAAACACATTTGCCACACTTGTTTTTTGAGTTGGGTTTTATAGAGTTATTCCTTCTTTTTTACTTCTCATTATCACTGATTACTTGAGGTGGTATGAAGACCCTCTGGAGAGTAGGTAGGGAGAGAAATTATTTTAAGAGGTTTATTTGAATAGTGACTGCATATATTTGGGAATAAATCAGTAGATTCATTAGTAATGAAATTCATATATAAATTTAAAAATGTTCAAGAAAATTAAATAAGTATACCACCTTCTAATAGCATGTTACGTCATCAGCGATTTGGAATACGGGGTGAAAAGCAACCTGTTTAAATTTGCTGATGATACTAAAATTTGGGGTGAAGTGAGCATGCTAGTAGGGAGGGAAAGACTGCAGCAAGACCTGGGTAGTTTGCAGGGGTGGTCTAACAAAAACAGGATGCGTTTCAATACTGACAAGTGCAGGGTGCTGCACTTGGGCAGTAGTAACCAGCAGCACAATTACAAGATGGGAAACTCCCTTCTTGAGAGCACGGAAGCAGACAGGAGGTGATCCTCCCCCTCTGCATGACACTGCTCAGGCCACAGCTGGAGTACTGTCCAGTTCTGTGCACCCCACTTCAGGAGGGATGTGGACAACATGGAGAGGGTCCAGAGAAGGGCCACCCACGTGATCCAGAGACAACAGGGCAGACCCTACAATGAGAGACTGTGGGACCTGAACCTGTTCAGCCTTCACAAGGCTGAGGGGGGACCTGGTGACCGTCTATAAACTCACTAGGGGGGACCAGAAGGGTTTGGGAGAGACCTTGTTTCCCCTAGCGCCACCTGGCATAACAAGGAATAATGGCCACAAGTTGTTGGAGAGTAGGTTTAGATTAGACATCCATAAGAACTACTTCACAGTTAGAGCGGCTAGGATCTGGAACCAACTTCCGAGGGAAGTGGTGCTGGCTTCTACCCTGGGGGTCTTTAAGAAGAGGCTTGATGCCCACCTGGCTAGAGTCATTTGAGTCCAGTTTTTCTCCTGCCCAGGCTGGGGGTCAGACTTGAAGATCTACAAGGTCCTACTTCTGTGATTCTATGATATGATTCTATGATATGCAGAACAGCTACTTTGCCTCACTTCTGGTGACTGCTACCAAGAAGTGAACTGAAGAGAGCATGACTACATGGTATAGGCTATAGGGCTGTGCGAAGCTTTGGTCCCTGATTCGATTCGGCCCAATTCAGTGGCCACATCTCTGAATCTGAATCAAATCAGAGGACCCTTTAATCTCTCCGAATCGAATCGGAACCCTCCAAATTGATTTGGAAAGATTCAGCGATTCGGACATAGACACAGCTTTAAATGTTTTTTCTACACACCTCTAAGTAGCAGGCGGCCTATGAATGCTGCGATGCTGGGACACATGGAGTATCCCACAGAAGTGTGGGGTGCTCCCCAGCATGCTCGGCAGCACACCCAGAAGTAGTCCAGAAGTGCTTCCGGTCCACTTCTGGGTCCTCTGGAAAGCACGCCGAGGCCCCGCCCCCCCCCCCCCCCCCCCGTATTCCCCTGACTTGGCGGCTGGTGCCTCCTGGGTCTGGGGGGGCACCCAGAGTTCCCCCACAGCCAATTGCCAAAGGGGGGGCACGCCCTCTCCAGTGGACCGGAAATATTTCCAGTCCAGGTTCGCCGCTGAGCACACGGGGGGGGGCCCTCCCGCACTCCTGTGGGATGCTCCATCTGTCCCAGAATCACAGCATTCACAAGCTGCGCCTGGTACCTCAGGCTATATAGAAAAAACATTTAAAGTTGTGTCTGTGTCCGAATCGCTGATTTTCTGAATCGGTTTTGAATCTTCAGTTTCAGATTTGGCCAAATCAAATCAGGGACAGTGATCTGAATCAGCGAATCAAATCACTGTCCTGATTCAGGCCGAATCCAAATCAAGTAGGGCCCATTTCTCACACCCCTAATTGGCTATGATAGAGGAAATCTATATATATAAAGGGCTTAATCTGTGTGTATGTCCATAAAGCTCTTTACAGGAGTCCGGCACAGCAGGAAGGACAGAGGGAGGGGCCAGCTGAGGGAAAGCCAGAGCCTGGCTCCCAGCTACTATAAGACAGTTACATGCACAACATCATCAAAAAAAAGTCACCATTCATCTGTCACTATTGATTGGCAATTCACTAGTCATGCATATTGCTCAGATAATTTTAAGTCAGTCCACAATCACTATGACTTTTTTTCTTCATTCTAGTACTTATTTTAAAAAAATGAAATTAATGAAAAAATTTCATTGATGGCTTTCTGACTTAACTGTTAACTAAAGTGAAACGCTTTTTTCACCATAGAAGCATTTTGGAAAATACAGTATGATGAACCTGATAGGGTGGAGATACAAAAAGCGAGTAATTTGTGAGCAGTACCTCTTGTGTATTTAAATTTATTGTACCACCATTTGAGGTTCTGATGATAATTCTTGAAAGAGATCCACATTTCCATCTGGCACTTGTTTCTTTTATGGTACTCCCTACTGATTTCAACAGAAGCGCAGTTCTGGCTGGAGCCACACCACCAGGCAGCAGTGCCTGTATGAGCCATGACCACGCCAAGTGCCCACTGCCTGTTGTTGCTGCCACCAGCAGTGGGGACTGTGCGCCATGGGGAGGAAGAGCCCTTCTACACATGAGGGTGAAAGGGAGGCACGCAGGCGGGGCAGGATACAGTTGGGTGCCTGCAGGCCAGGTGAAATTTCCTGGCCGTATTTTGCCCACCCTGTTATAGCCTGACCTCCTCTATATTATTAGCTATAAAGTTTTCGCACATTCTCCTTTGTTGAACCTACTAACTTGTAGCTGACTAAAGCCTTTCTTTCAGAAAGGCATCTAATCTTCGTAATGGCTGTTTTAATTCTATTGCTTGTATTTTTTTCATCTGGTGCCTGATTGATCAGAAAATCTCTTAAATCGATTGTTATTTCCAGCATCCCTGTCTACAGTTACACTAACAAGTAACAGTAGTTTCCTTGTACAGAATTAAAACCCTATCTTCAAGCAGTACTTTCAGCTTGGTAGAATTAATGCAGCTCTATTCAAGTGTTGGAACCTTACCATGTACTTATATTTCAATACATCCAAAGTATAATTAAAAGGGAGAATTTAGCAGTTGAGTTTTTTAAGTACTGGAAAAGGTGCTTTATATGGCACTTGTACAATAACACTAAATGGAGAGAAACAGGCTTATATTATTACAGGCTTAAAGTATTACATTTAGCTTAATGAAACGTTTTGGTGTCTCTTGTAGCAGGTGTTTAAACTGATGGGATTTCTGGAGATACTGAAGTGCAGGGTCAATATTTGATTTGTTTGCTGATGTAGATGATACACTGATAGGTCAGGGTTTGTACAGGTGGTGAAATTGTTGCTTTGACTATTTATTCACTTGTGTAATATAGAAAAACAATACACATTGTCTGCTTTTATTATGTACAAACTTGTACCCAAATATAACAATCATGTAGACTAATTGGGAGTAGCGTGCAAAAAGTAATCATTCTTGTCTTGCCACAATTACCAAGAGCATCAAAAGGGTATTTCAGAAGCTTTGGGGCAGGAAGATTATTTAAAATATTTATTAAACTTTTAAAGGGACAAGATGAACTTAGATCAAATTCCTTCTCAGTTGTTTTCGTTTGTGATGATAATGGAAAGTGAGTAAAGAAAAACAGTTCCTCTTTTGAATTTTGTTTGTTCAAATGTGTATTTGATAATCCTTTATATTAAGTGTCAATCTTTCCACTCTGCAGTCAGTTTCCCATTTGTATGAGTCTTTAACAAAAAAGCAGGTGAGAGAAATACTTTAAAAACTATAGAAATAGTAAAAACAATACTTTAAGCTGAGAAAAATTGACAGGTAGAATGCAGGGTTGATGTGCATCTTATAGACTAACTGAAAATTAACAGGAGATATAGGTAAGGCTGTACTGCCTGATGTAGTCATTTGTCATTGATTTCACATTGATGGTGTCCTTTTATTGCAATATAATGAGATAAAGCTTACCTGGGAACCTCTCCTTATTAAACATAATTAAATTTGGGGGAAAAACCCTAATGTTAATGCTAAGTTATAGTATCACAATCAAGCCCAGAACTCCTGATATATTTGATAGTATGTATTAATACAGAATAATACACTCAAGTGACATTTAACCACTTCTCATTAAGAATCTGTATCTATGTCAAGTTTCAAATTTCAGACATATTTGCTCTAGAATTCTCTTTAAACAACAACAAAAATATAGTTTAATATGGGGAAGTGTTTTTGCTTCCTTTTTTAATTGCTGAATGAATAAATGAATGGATCTTGTTCAAACATCTAAAGAATAGCGCTGCTATGGAGATGAATCAGTTCTGGAAAATCTCAGCCCAAATCATAAATATTTATTATAGAGCAGGAGAGATGAGAGATTAACTGAAGCAGTTCCACAACCTTAGCTACAATGTAACCAAGTTCCTTGGTTATATCACTGAAGAAACAGCAAGAGCCCTTGTAATAGATCCATAAAGTGACCCCTCATAACATATGCCAGGCCAGGAGGCTGGAATTCGGAATCCGTTTCCCCACCGCTCATTCTTTGTTCTTTCCATTTAAAACTGTTAAACAAGACGTGACCTTGAGAAACTGTAATTTGAAGGAAGATGTGTGTATACACATTATACTAGTTGCAGGATGCCTTTGGCACATTAACCAAATAGTTATCATGGCACTTTCAGTGCCACAGTCTGTCATAACTAGAACTGTACCGGTCTGATGACTGCTTTTTCCCCTAGAGTAAGCCAGCTAGCTCTAGTGAGAGTCTTCCTCAGTGAGAGCACTCAGATAAAATGCCTGCACCTCTTCAGGGATTTCTGTGTGCATACACAGTAAGCAGAAAAACAGTTGGAAATTTTTAGTCTTCCGTTTCTCGCTGACCCTTTGAAATGTCACGATATTTTCTGTGGAAACAGTTGACAATCACAGGGAAAGAAGAGCTTTGTAAAAGCAAAGCATTGTTATTAATTATTGAGCATTAAAACTAATTTCACCTCTCCACCTAAAGTTGGTTCCTCCAGATCAGGTTTATAAATATGTTCTCCTCACAACATGGATAATTTATGATACTACATCCAGTGGTGTAATTGTTCTGTGAATAAAGACAGGCCTTTAGTCTCTAGGGATATAAAGCACTTTTCATGAATACTAAATTAACTTAAACACTAAAGAAAAGAACAAACCAGGAGGCAGTAGTTTATATCCTGTCTGAACTGGCCTTTGTCCCCATTACTGCTCCAAGCACCATCTCTAAAATAAAAGTAGGAATTTCCTTTTCCTGTTTAGTCAAGCAAATACCTTTGTATCATTCTCTTACAGTTATTTTCCATCTTCCCTCAGACTCTTCTGCAGACTGCAATAATCAGTGCTCTGTGTGAGTTATTGATAAATTACATTTTAATAGTTCAGTGTTATTAATCCCAACAAGATTATACTGGGTCAGGTAGTTCTAATGTCAGGCACTTGAATTACTAGTTATTTCAAGGAGGAATTGGACTGATGAATTATTAGTAAATCCATACCAAGAGGATTAAATCTACTTGTGAACTGTCAAATAAGGGCACTATTTCAAGTTGTAATTTAGTCACTCATGTGTAGGAAAGGGGGTCAGAAATTAAATTGAGAGGTTATGCAGGGTTATGAAGGAAGTAGCTGAGCTTGGTGCTTGAGACCAGGTGTTTCCTCTACTTTGTGTCCTATTATTGATCCTTGGTTTAGCCTTGCAGTCAGACTCGTCCATCAGTCTTTTAATTCAGTACTGTAGAAGATACTCTAGAGGGGTTCTGGTAGTTTTATGAATTTGTTTGGTCACTGGGGTGGGGGGAGCGGGGAGATTAAAAACAAAAACAAAAAAAAAGGCTGGTCTCCAGAGTCCCAAGAAAGGTGATTTATAACCTGGGCAAATCTGAAAGAGTTTACTAGCTCCAGAGAGATTTCATGCCTTTGCAACAGGCAATTCCAGTAAAGTGAGTAAAATCTTTCAAACTGCAGGAGCTTTTTGAGATTTACGTACTACATAGTTCGTTTCATCATCAGACAGACTTTGATTATTGGAGGAGGAACAAAATTGCACTTGAAAGAGGTTGCTTTTCCTTTCAGAAAGAGATAGGAGAAAGGAAGCTAAAGAATTATTAGTTTTGGCAGTTATGAATGTTTTGCCTCAAGTTTGCCAGCTACTTGCTGAATGTATTCTTCAGGACCCTAGGATTTTAAATAGACATTGTACAGACCAAAAAGTGAGGCAGGGGAAGTTAGGGTGCAACATGAACTTTTTTCAGTCCTGTTTGTTAGCCTCCACAGCCCCTCACCCCCCACCCACAGCCCCTGCTCCCGCCGGTTTTGCCAACCACGGGAACTTTCAGGAACCTAACCCCCATGGTTGGTGAAGAAAATCTGTAATAAGTTTCTAACTAAATTCCCCTGTCCGCCCTGTTCTCTTACTTTAATGCCAAACAACCACGTTTAGGAATGCATTATGACCCTGTGAATTCACACACATTGACTTTTTAAATGCGAACTTAACTTTCTGCCCCAGAGTTATATTAACACAATAATATCTGGGTAGTTTTTTAGTTAGTGGATCAGGTGAGTTGTGATGTGGCAGTTGATAACTGACAGTTTCTCCAGGCTTAAATGAAATAAGCTTTAAAATGAGTTGGAACAGGTTCAGAAGTCTAAAATGGCAAGATAAGAAGCGTACACTGAAGCCTGTGATTGTTTCTTGATGTAAATTAAACAAGCATTTCTCATACCTAATGGTCATCACGTTGGCATAAAAATACTTGGGCAGCAGTGAACTGTGGTTGTAAACATTATAATGTTACTGCAAGAAGATCATTAGATCTGAGTGACTGACCAAAATATCCTAAACAAATGAAAGTGCATCTGTAAGAGTGCTGTATCCATCATTGCTGTATGAGGTCTTTCATGGCTTGAGGATGAAAACACTGTTGTGGTCTAGTAGAATAAATCTAAGGTGTAACTCGAGAGGGAGAGAAGACTCAGTGCATTAGTTACTGGAAGATAAATGTAGTGTAAGACTTTAACTTATTGAATTCCTCAGTGTTTTTAGCCTTCAGCACTACAAAGAATTATTTTAGTAATGACTAACAATTAAAGTGAGCATTCTACAAAGACGTATGCTGCGGGGTTATGTGTATGTATATGTTTCACGGTTTCATAGTTTATAGGGTTGGAAGGGACCTGAGCAGATCATTGAGTCCAACCCCCTGCCATGGCAGGAAAGAGTACTGGGGTCAAATGACCCTGGCAAGGTGTTTATCCAGCCTCCTCTTAAAGACCCCCAAGGTAGGAGCCTGCACCACTTCTTTTGGAAGTTGGTTCCAGATCCTAGCTGCCCTGACGGTGAACTAGTGCCTCCTGATGTCTAGCCTGAATCTACCCTCTGCTAGCTTGTGACCGTTATTCCTGGTCACTCCTGGTAGTGCATGGGGGAAGAGGGACTCTCCCAATGCCTGCTGGTCCCTCCTGTCTAGTTTGTAACAGGCAACTAGATCCCCCACTTTCAGCCTTCTCTTGTGGAGGCTGAACAGGTTCAGGTCCCATAGCCTGTCCTGGTAGGGCCTGCCCTGCTGCCCCCTGATCATGCAAGTGGCCCTCCTCTGGACTCTCTCCATGTTGTCCACATCCCTCCTGAAGTGCAGCACCTAGAAATGGATTCAGTACTCCAGCTACAGCCTGACCAGTGCCGCATAGAGGGGGAGGATCACCTCCCTGGACCTGCTTGAGATGCATCTCTGGATGCATGACAAGGTATGGTTGGCCTTCCTAACCGCTTCCCCACACTGGTGGCCCATGTTCATATTGGCCTCTAATGACTCCTAGATCCTTCTCTGCCTCTGCACTGATGAGAAGGGAGTTCCCCAGCCTGTAAGCATGGCACTGGTTCTTCCTCCCCAGGTGCATCACCTTGCACTTGTCAGTGTTGAAACCCATCCTGTTCTCATCCGCCCACCCCTGTAGCCTGTCCAGATCCAAGTGTGGCCTATTCCTTCCTTCTAGCATGCCCACTTCTCCCCACATCTTAGTGTCATCTACAAATTTGAACAGGGTGCATTTTACTCCTTTGTCCAAGTTGCTGATGAAGATGTTGAACAGTGCGGGCCCGAGGACCAAGCCCTGTGGAACCCTACTGCCCACATCCCTCCAGGTCAAATAAGACCTGTCAACCACTGCTCTCTGGGTGTGGCCTTCATGTATACTCCCTTCAGTGAGAGATAGGGTCCATTACTGGCATGCGTTTTCCTAGTGATCATATTTACTTTCTATTTAGTATAAACCAATTATTTAAAATTTTATAGAAGAACATTTTTATGTTGTAATATCACTAAATAATTACAGTCTTATTTATTAATTCAAAATTAATGCAAGTTCTTAATTCCATTTCAAATCCTGGATCATCATATGCCTTGGGTAGGATTATATTTTGTCAGTTGATGTTATCATGGAACTTGGCAAAATGTCAGGTGGAAATTAGAAATAATGAAATATTTGGTGAACTTCGTGCTGAAGTTGATTTACTGGGGGAAACTGATCCATATGGCCAGAAATGAAAGCTGAGATCAACATTTGGCTACTTATTATATTAACTTTTTTACATTTCTTATTTCCTTTATAAATTAAATAATAGAAAAAATAGAGGAATGTATTTTCTTCTGTTATAATTACCTGGGTATGATTATTAGCTTTTTAAAAATAGTATAAATATCGCATTGGGCATGTGTTCAGTTGAACAGTGCGTTTTCAATATACATTTGGAATGTATCTTGCTAAAGTATGTCAGTGATGGCTGGATTTGATTGATCTTCATTAGTTGGTCTAGGGTGTTTGAATCGCAATCAAAAGTCTCAGGTACTGTAAACCTTATGTTTTATATTTCGTGAGGGAATCTCTGTGTTGTAATTGTAGTCATCCCAGTAATAGCTTCATGCTGGGTTATAAGGTCATACACTGAGCATGAGGATGAAATCTCTGAAACCTCTACCTTTCTCAACATTTAGATACTATTTTTTACCTTAAAACCTTTCTCCAGAAGTTTGAGGGGGTTTTTTCCAGATTTGTCAAGGAGGTGGGAAAGTAGTCAAAGGTAGATGGTAATCACTCAGTAAGTGATATATCTACCTTCATATTCAGCTGTTATTCTGCACGAAGGGCATATTTCATCAATGGGAAACTTGTGCAAAATTAAGTTGTAGAATATAACCAAAAAATCCTTTGAAGAAAACAGAAGACTGCCTTTGGGAAACATCCAGACGAGTTTAATTCCTATTTTGGTGCAATAGTTAATGCATATCTGGAAGCTATGTCCGATTAAAAAAAAGTTGTTTTTTTAATAGGATAAGATATTATTTTATACCAAGTTAATTTCATTTTTACTAGAAAACAAAAAACAGACCAGATAAGCAAGATGTCTGATGAATATTGCTGTTAAAACATGATTCTTCTATTTCCTGATTTACTGTGATTTTAACTTTGTGATCCTAACACTGGATGCAATGGCTTGTTTTGTTTTTCCATTAATAAAGTCAGATATCTCTCCTAAATGTTCTCCTGATTCTGTCTTTGTGTTAATTTATGATAACAATTTAAGCTTTTTAATTATGAGTTTTTTAAGCCTTTGGGCATTGGGGTAGCATATTGTTAAACAATCCCATCCATCAGCAGTCTGTCATATTGTCTTGTCTGAACGTGTTCTTTTACCATTTTGTTTTAAACCCTAATGTTGTATGTTTCTTACATTACAGTAGTAAGATACGGTTGTGTGGTAGATGCATTCAGATTTTGTACAAGTATATAAGACTTTATCTCAAATTTATGCCTGAAAAACTAATTTACCATATTTACTTGAATACAAGACATTCCCCCTACCCCCCAGTCATTAGACTCTGTAAATGGAAAATTTTATACATTTGTTATAATGGTCCAGGTATAGAATCTAACTGTTGGAGGTTTGCCTTGAATTTGTCCCCTTTCCACTGCTACAGCAGGGGAAATAAATCTTGCTGGGGTGGGGTCTGGTGGCCTTCCTTGCCCCCAGTCCCCTCAACATTTTCCCCCTGCAGCCACTTCCCCCTGTCCTTACTATCAGATCCTGCTCTCCCTGAGCACGTGGAAATGATGGGTAAATTTGAAAACACTGACTTTAAAATAAACATGCTTATAGTAAATTACTGTGGGTACCCATAGACTTAGTTCATCCAGAATTGATGCATTTTACCTTTTTTGGAAACTGCTGTATGTTTTAGCACAGCTACACTCTAAATGCACTTTTAAGCATCGCTTTAGCACTTACATATAATACAAACTATGCATGATATTAATCCAAAGCCAAAAGGCTCATGATTTACCATATATTTCATTGGGCTGGGCCCCAGCACAGTGACAGCATTTCATGCCATTGTGACCCCGCAGCTCAGCACTGCTCAGTATGTGTGTATGCTCCAGATTACCCTCTTTCCCCCTCCCCCCACATAGGATCCACGTGCTATGTAGCCCCCCACTCATGACTGGAACCAGGTGTGCTTGTCATGAGTTCTCCAAAAAGATGCATATAGATGAGGCTTGGGACAGTGTGGTGTGGCTCCACCTCATGGAGGGCAGAGCCACACTAATCATATACACCAGGCTGAGAGAGGGGGCAACAGAGGGATTCTGGGTGAACTGCTTGGGGCCCCATGTGATGACGCTTGGCAGGAATTTAAGGCTGATGAAGAAACAGGAATAATTGGAAATGGTAAACAAATATGTATCTCAGCTGTGGAAGTGAAGAGGAAGTCAAAATGTAGTGGCTCACTATGACTTGTAAAAAAGTTTGCTCTGAGGGGAGACTAAGTGCAGTGGGTACTACTATATATCTTATTCAGATGCTCTGCCCTAACCTATCTTTGCAGTAGGCTCCCATCAGTATGTTCACCCTCTGTGGGTCGTGTATTTTATGTGTTGAATGTTGGTTGCATTTTAATCAACTTCATATTTGGTTTCTATTACTGAGAACATGGTGCTGTTGGCAGCAGTTTAATGATAGTGCATTTAATCAGGCTTTCTTGTATGTTAATATAAGATGAGGGGCCTTTTTCCCCCCATGTTGATTGGGTGGAAGGAACCTAGTCGTAAATCAAGTAAATACGATATATTGGTTTAGGTAAGAGCCCAAATGTGTGTGCAAAATCTTTAAAGTCCATCAGCAAAAAATAGTGATAAGCCAGCACTGGATTGAATTAGCAAAAAGTATCATTTGGGATGCACCAGACAGATGTGTTGTTTCTCCCTGTAGAGTTCAAAACATAAATAAACAGAATGTGCACTAGGAGACTCAGATTCTTGTACAGATCTTCCTTCACATTCCCATGCCCCTACTGGTTTACTGACGTGGTTTACTAAGAAGGGTTAGTTTATGGTGGCTTCATGCAAGAAGTTGGTTTTTGGGGGAGATTTGGAAAAGCAACAACGAGCAGCAAATTCATGGTGGTGGAGAGGAAGCTCTGAAGATGAGTCATAATGGAAGAAAGTAGGGAAGACTGTGAATAAGAGATGTGAAAAGACTGAGGGTGGAAACAGATGTCACTTTTCATTTCCTTTTTTCCACCATAAATATTGTTATTGCAGCACAAAGGTCTAGCAAACAGATGACCCTACTGCTCATTGCACCACAGATTGTGACCACAACAAAGTGATATGAATTTGTGCCACTATTTAGCAGCAGGTGTTTGTTGATTTTTATGGCAGGAAACCAGAGGCACCTAGGCAGGTGCTCTGGGAGGTTGAGGGACCTAATTATGCACATCCTAGAAATTCCCATGCAGGTAAGCCCCTCAAGCTCAGGGAGAGTCTGCCAGGCTTTCCTTGCTTACCAAGGTGCAGTCCTAGGGTCTCTGTGTCATGCCTTGGTAAGCAGGAAACTCAGGGATGCATCTCTGCAAGCGAGGAAATCTGGACAGTACAGAAACAGAATAATTCTTATACTACTGAAATATTATCCAACTTACAGAAGTCAGAGGATAACCAGTATTTCCCACACTGGAATGGTTAAGTAACTATTGGGCACATAGTAGTATTAAGAGTGGGCCACTGGGCTACATTACTGCTTGAAAAGATGCACAATTAGCTTCTCTTGCTTCATTAAGTGAGAGGGAAGAAGAGCACTTCAGCTGGGTTGTCCTCCTATTTCCATTAGTGTAATTAAGGTTCTTGTGCTGTTCTTACAATTTGCATTTTGGTGTTGGTTATTTACAGTGACCAAAAAAGACACTACACCTGTGGAAATCTAAGGAGAATTGGAGACCAAAATGGGGGGGACAGGGGTGTTAAATTATTGAAGCATCCAATAAATAGATACCCTGGTGAAGGCAAGCAGAAAGGACTACATCTTACTTATTGAGCACAGACTTCATTTTTATTTTTAAGCAGTGTTCCTAAGGAAAACTTTGCTGTTCGTAGACTTTGTTTAGGGTTAGTTCATTATCATCTCAAGGTGAAGCCAAAGGGAACCTTTCTTATTACAAATTAGAATTGATTTTAAAAAATAGGGTGTGAGCATAGGGGTTAGTAGTGCAAGTATTTAAAAGTGAAGTTGCCATTAGTAACAGTTGATGTTCTTTGTTGGAAAATTCGTTGTTCATTACTCACTTGAAGGGAAAGGTTAATGGCCTGTAATTTTGCAGGGTTTCTTCAGACCATAACACAGGAAGGGTCTAATGGCATTGGCCTGATAAAATAGTCTTTTCTACATGCTTTCCCACACGTTAGCAGGCCAAAGATTGTATTTGTTGTTGTACAAACTGGTATTTGGTTAGCAGAAAATGTAGAGATGCCCCTGCTATTGACTACTAAGAGAATAGCAGTCAGCCAGAGACATGAGGGGCATGTCCACATATACAAGCAAGTGCACTTGCAGCAGCTCAAATTGAAGCGGTGCAAATTTGAGCCAGCGTTTTTTGCCTCCGCGCACATGCTCAGACATGCACTTTGTTGTGGAGGAAATCATGCCACTTGGGGCAAAATAACCCTGCCTGGATCCTCCCAGATCTGCAGCCAGGGGGAGCTAGAGCCTGGGGCCAGCACCTGTGCTGTCCCCAGCAGTATAAAAAGCTGCCCTGTCCTGGCCCCATCAGTACAAAAAGCTGCCTTGGCAAGTAGCTCAGGGCTGCTCGCTCTCAGGAGCTTCTGGGCCCATACAATTGGTACCCCTTGAGCCAGCTGAACCGCTGAAGCAGGCCTGAGTTCCCTGCACCCTTTACCCACTACAGCAGTCTGGCAGTGGGGTGGGGGATGCTGCCTGGCTGTGACCTGCTGCATACCTGCCAGACCCAGATGGGGACTGCACAGCCAGTAGAGGCATCTGCCCCTCTGGGCCAGCTGCCAGTGGGCTGTGTCTGCGGAGTTGGCCTCTGTGCAGCACTACTGCCATGTGTGTCCCCTGCCCGGCCATCTGGGCAGCTATCCCCTGGAAGGTGTTCCAGATGTGGTGGCCTGCTTTGAACTCTCAAAGCATGTCCTCCTGGCCCCGTTTGGCCAGGTCAGTCACAGCAAGCTGGGTCCAAGGTGCAGGCTCTGAGCAGGCAGGGTCCTGCCACTTGCCTCCCTAACAGGAATTCTGGTGTTCCCTATTTGAAAACTGAAAAATCCCTGATTTAAAAAACATCCCAGTCACTCTGTAAAATACCCCAAAATCCATGTTCCTCCACAATTAAAACTAAAGACCACTATAAAGAGAGAGACAGAGAGACAGTGGGGCAGTGTTTTATTGATGTATCTAGTCTTAAAGCAGTTTGGAATACTACCGGTCTCTCTATCATAATAATAAAGTGAACTCTAAATACGTGTTTAATTAATTGATGAATATATATTTTGCTCCCCCCCCCTTAGGGGACGCAGCCCTGCAACAGGGGCAATGGTCCCCCAACAAGGGTTACAGGTCCCCACACACTATGTTCCCCTCTTAGGTTACAGCCCCCCCAACAGTGGCCAAATGGCCCCCACAGGGCCTACCAACCCCTCCCATGTAGGGCCCACATGCCCCACCCCAGCCCCACGATTGCTGTCCCACCTGGCCCCATCCCCTGCTGCCTGCTGCTGCCCCACCCAGCCCCACCCCCCGCTCCCCCAAATAGCCCAACAGCTGCCCTGCCAGCCCCATCCCCCACTTGCACCCACAGGCCCCCATGGCTGCCCCCCCAACCCCAGGCACCGTCACATTAAAAAGAACCAAAAAAAGCCTCTACGCACCCTAGAAGCAGGCTGTGGGGGCTCTGAGGCCTCCAGACAGCAGGGCCGGGGCTGAGGCCGCTGGGATTGTCCCCCTGCCCTGCACTGTGTGGGCGGGCCCCAATGACACAGACAGCAGCTAGAACTGTTGCTAAGTGCTGGTGGGTGGGTGGTTTTTTTTAATTGTGGGATGCTGGGGTGGGGGGGGCAGGGATGGGATTGGGGGGCTTGGGGGACAGGTGGGGGGTGGGGCTGAGCAGGGAAGGGATTGGGGGAGTTTGGGGGGTGGGCGAGGCCAGCAGGGTCCCCCCATAGTCCCCTCCCCCCTCCTCCAGGCCCCCCAACCCCTTACTTACTGGCACTGGAGTCCTGTTGCTGGCACACTGCCTGCCCTACACAGGCAGGCAGCATGCTTCAGCACCAGGGTGAGGGCCAACCATAGAGATGCTCTGGTAGCCAAAGTGTCTCTGTGGAGGACCCAGCCTCTAGTTGTCTTAAGGCATGGTCCAGGACAATGCCCTGCCCTGCTTTTTTTAACTCTGTTTTTTAGACCCCTGGCTATCATGCCATGCTGAAAGTGACAGAAGAGGTGCTTTAACTAAAGCTTGTCAAACAAGCTTTAGTTAAAGTGTCCCTGCCACCATTTTTCAGCAAAAGGATTCTGATGCACGTGGCACTGGAGTCTGCTGGAGTGCAGCAGTTATCATGCTCCAGCAGACTTGATTAATCAAGTCTCAGAGCAGCCTTGCTGCACGTGTATAGGCATCCAAGTATTTTGCATTATTTAACGATACTTACAGAACATAGTGACTGTAGACCATGTGGAATCATGAGTTTTCAAGAGGAAAAAACCTTGTTGTATTAGACCCTGTCAAGTAGATACTTTTCTGTTTCTTTCCATTGCTTCTAGTTGATTTCTATGAGCCTAAAACTTATATTTTGGTGAAAAATTGTTTTCCCTCAGTTTGAAAAGAGTTGAAATTATTGATACAACTGTCTTAAATAGCACCTTTGATGTGAAAAGATTTCAAATCATTTTGCAGACTTATACAAAAATACGAATTCTGCACAGAAATTAATCAGTTGATCACTGCAATGCCTCCTTGGGATACAACAGGTCAAGACCAATCAGCTTTTCAGCTCAACAGTTCAGGGTAGAAAGAAAAGAATGTGCAATTGAAATGGAAGCAGGCATTCAGAGAGGCAAAATGCCAGTTTGATCTCTTTGCTAGGACATGAGGGGTAATAACCTACCCTTTCAAGGAGTGCCAGGAGACCTTAGTAACTAAGGACTTCCCTTGTAGTTTGAAAACAGCAACACCAGGATGTCTTGTAACACTTTGCTGGAATTCTGTGTCCAGGGTGATTTGGAAAGAAAATCCCACCTATTGAACCATCAAAACTATTCAGTGCAGTAGTTAAGTGTTTTCCTAAGAATGCCTAATTTGGAAAAAGCCAACATGGTGTAATAAATGTGTCAGCAACTTCAGTTTATTTTAGTGCCTAATCCTGCCAAAATATCGTTATCATCAAATGATGTTGCCATAGCTCTGGGAATATTGTATTAAATTAATTTTAATCTGCTGGTCCAGAGCCAAAAACTGGATTTTAACATGCCTGGTAGTGTTTACCAAACCTGTAATTATAGCTTGTTTTGTTTGCTTAGTATCTCTGCAGCTGAGTAATAATCTTAAAATGTAGAGATCTTCCTTGCTGTTTTAATGTAGATCAAATTACAGACTTTAACAGTGTTCCTTACTGGACGTTTAAATATTTTCATGTTGTACTGGGGAAAACTGAACACAATTACCTGAGTTCTATTCCCCTCCCTCCTAATCATTGTACATCAGTAGACCATCTCTCACACACCATTTCAAAACATTGCACCATTGGCATATGCTACTGTTTAAATAAAAACATTTTAACCCTGTTTAATTAGACTAAAAATATTTAACACCTCTTTGCCTGTGTGACAAGAACATTTCTCACCTGTTCCAGCACAATATTTTTGAAAGGGTGTTTTGTTTGCTTTTCGATGGAAGAAAATAAACTGTCCAGGGGTAGCTCTAAAATACTTGTTGCAGATACTACTATTTTAGTATTTCTTTGGTTTTCCTCCTTCCTTAGCATTTAGCTGAGACTGTATGTATTACTTTGCCAACCTTGAACAGCATGTTGTACTCAAAATCTTGTCTGACATCTCTCCTACCTATACAGTTAGTCCAATAAAAGGTATAACAAAAAAGCCTTTCCCTCTCTAAAACCAGGTGAATTTTTAAGGTCCACCACTGTGTTGAATGTGGGAGGTTGAGTTGCTAAGGAGCTCTGGTATATATCAGCCTGTAGTATAGAAATACATGAAAACAGCTTGTAAACTAACTTTATCAACTGCTAAATTTACAAAACTTCTTGGGGGCTATTAATTGCTTCAAGGCAGAAAAATAAAACTAAAGGTTATTTGAGACCTTTTTTAGGACGAATAAGAACTCAGCATCATCAGGAAAATGGCATACATCACCTATGGAATGTTCTGCTGCATCCACCAAAACAGCAGCACCATGCTTGAAAGCTGGATTTTTGCAATATTGCAGAAAACCACCCTTAGCCTCTGTTTATTAGTTCTGAATTTACCTGCCATTCAGACCTGAGTTCTCTTCTTATGGGGCAGCATAGAAATGAAGAATTAATCCAGTGTTCATACACCTTACATAAATGTTTCAATCTTTTTTAATTCTTCTCTTTTTTCTGATAAGTAGATTGGTCCTTCAGTAATGCAGAATTATTCAGAGATGAATCCCACTTTAGTATGTGTCCTTGGGAATCTTAATTCTTGGTTTGTGCTCACTCCCCTTTCTCTCTCAACTGGATGCATTATTTCAGATAGGTGGACAAGGTTCTTTGGGTATTTCAGATAAATATTCTTCTGAATAATGATATCCTCTGTATTTGTCCTCCGATTTGCTCTAGCTGCTCTTCATTTGGTTCATCAGCAAAAATCAGAAAGAATATTACATTAGCAAGTAGAGTAAGCAGCTACTTCACATGTGAATAGAAAATGATATTAGGGATTACTTTCAACCATGTTGATTTCCTAAGGGAAATCTGTGAACTTTTCCTCTCTTAATCCTTTCTGAAGGGCTCATAGCTAAAATGTTCCCCTTTGCTCTCACATTTGTTTTTCCTACACTTACAATATACCAATGTTGGGTTTGAGTCTGATTATAGTTGGAGCATCCTTGTATCTAAGTCTTATGTAAGTACCTATATTAATGATCTGGCCGGTAGGATTGTGTGCATGCTTAGCAAATTTGTCGATACTACAAAGTTTGGGTGGAGATGCAGAGACCCTGAAGTTTAGGACTAGGATGCAGAATGACCTAGAGAAACTGGAGAAATAGTCTGCAATCAGTCAGATGAGATTCAGCAAGGACAAGTGCAAAGCCTGCACTTGACGGAATAACTGTGTGCACAAATACGAACTGGGGAAGGATTGACTAGGTTGCAGTCCTGCAGAGAAGGACCTGGTGGTTACAGTGCACCAATAGTGCTCAACATTTTTGGCAGATGGGCGGTACCCTGCAGGCCACATCTGGCAGGTGCTTCCCTTCTGGGACAGAGTGGTTGCAGCAGGGCCACATGGAAGGGGACAAGGGGCATTTTGGCTCAAACCTAGCCATGTTGTGGGGAGAGAGAGAGGAGGGCATGTGGCTAACCCCCATGGGGGCAAGGAGGTGTGGCTTGGCCTCATCCAGCTGTGGAGCCGGAGGGAGGAGGCATGACCTGGCCCTACATCAGTGGTCCCTAACCTTTTTAAGTAGGAGATCACTTTTGGCTTTTAAAAGGAAGAGTTAGTGTGCCCTGCCTGGCATGGTTGGCTGTATTTATTCCTACTGCTTCCCTGCCATCAAAGTTCCTGATCTATGGGGATCCCCTCAGGCGGCATACCTATGGTGCCACAGGCTGCATTTGGCCTGCAGGCTGGAGGCGAAGTACCCCTGCAGTAGACTATAAACTGAATACGAGGCAACACCATGTACGTTACCAAAAAAATCAAAACAAAAACCCAAAGAAACCCTAACATCATACTGGGTTGTATTAGCAGGAGCGTCACTTGTAAATCAAGGGAAATTATTCTTCTGCTCTCTTCTGCTCTGCACTGGTGAGACCTCACCTGCAGTACTGTGTCCAGTTTTGCACCTCACGCTTGAAGAAAGATGTAGACAGATTGAAAAGCATCAAAATGATTTGAGGCCTGAACAACATGGTGTATGAGGAAAGGCTGAAAGAACTAGGTTCATTTAGTCTGGAGAAGTGAAGAGTGAAGGGTGATTTGATAACACCCTTCAAATACCTAAAAGGCAATTATAAAGATGACAAAAATAGACTTGTGTCTGTAGAAGACAGGACTAGGAGCAATGGCCTCAAACTGCAGCAGAGGAAATTTAAGATGGAGATTAGGAAGAACTTTCTGACTATGAGAGTGATCAAGCCCATTATATGTTAGAGAGTGAAACGAGCTAGTCAGGGAAATTGTGGAATTCCCATCCCTAGACACTTTCAGGAGCAGATTACATATCCACTTGGCTGTATTTTAGTCAGGAATAATCATGCCTTAAGCAGGGGGCTGGATGAGATGACCTCATGTGGTCTCTTCCAACCTTACTTTCCTACGAACCCATGGTCTCATCATCTGAGTACATCCCTATCTGTTTTTCCTCTATCTTTCCTCACTAAGTGTAGTAGGAGAGCCCAGTTAGGGGACCGGGGCACAAAGAGACAAGCAGAGCGTAATGAGTTTATGCCGCTTCCTTTCCCCGGGCTAGGTGGCAGTCCTGCAGAGAAGAGTTTTCAGAGATAAGTCAGGTGTCTCTTCAAGGCGCTGCATTGTGTTGTGTGCATGTAACAGTAATTTTATGCACAATCAGAAAGTAATCTGTAGTAGAGCAGGGATTTGAACTGTAATCTCATGGGTTCCAGCATAGCACTCTAACCTTTAAATGTGCTTCCTCCTGAGTCCCCTTTACTGCTAGAGAGAAAACCATTAGATAGATTAGGAGGCTGGCTGAAGAGCATCCCCCTGCCAGAAGGCTTTCTAAGGCTGTGTACACGACAGTTGTGTGCCTGCCAACATGATAGTTCAGCTGTCAGTATTTGTGACATTGCTGATACGTTTAATTGGTGTGTTGGTATTAACAAACGTGTAATGGCATAAAGCGCAGAGAATTTCATTACAGCTTTGGCAAACCTGTACTGAAAGGAAAAGCAGCACAGATGGCTGAAAATAGCAGTAAAATATTCCATTACATGGCTACAAAAATCACTAGACAGCAGTTAAAGAGCTGTTATTAATCCATCAGATTCACTTGGGGAGTTATGTTTCTGTAATGCGCACTAAAACAATGATATTTCTCTTTTTATTTTTAAACAGAACTGTTGCCAAATACAAACATACATTTCTGTAGTTATGAAATGGATTTATCGGAAATAAAGAGGATGCAGGCCGCGTTCCTGTATTTACTGTCAATACCTTTTATTTTTCTTTTGCTGACTGAATGCAATAAGCAAGCAGCAACACTGCTGTTATCTTTGGCTATCCCTGACAAAGTGCAGTCTTGTCAGTATTATGAAGTTATCTCAAAGCCAACATGTTGTTTTGGAGCTTACCATAAGCCCAAATAGGAGAATCCAGCAAACCAAAATGCACTTTGTCCTACTTTGGGGAAAAAATGAGAGAAATTTATACAAAAGAACTAGCTAAATACATTTTATATTTCATAGATGCTCTTTGTGACTCTGAGAATCATGAGGATGTTTTAAGCATTCACTATTTCTGAACATTTCCTCAAGTTACCATTATAACAAAGAAACAGAAGCACCCTGCATTTTGTCTACAGAATATATAGGAGGGGAAATCAATGCACTATGTGGCGGAGTTACACAATGGCAATCAGCCCTGAGTTTGTGATCCCATTACTTCTTTGGAATGCTAACAAAATCCTTTACCTGCATCATCAGAATAATACAGGGTCATTTATTGATTGTTACTCTCAGTGAAGAGCTGCAGTCTTATTGATTCATCTACTGTTTACAACTGCCCTTACTCATTAGGACTCTCCTTATTTGTTTGATTGTGATGGGATTTGTTTATTTTGTAGTTTGTTTCCTTGCTCTTCAAAGCCAAAGGTGTAAACAGATGCTGATTCTTAAATCTGAAATTTTCCATGTGTATTCAGTCTTTTTAAGCTGGGTTTTTTCTCGGCACTTGGCTGCTTTTGAACATCAAGTAGGCAACTTGCCTAAAAACACTTCAGTTCAAGGTGAACAGAAAGTCTGAGCTAAACAAGACTGTTTGCGCAATTCCATTTTGTATTGGCTTTTTTCGTCTATAAAACTTAACCAAAAATTAAGTAAGCTTATTAAAAAAAATCCATAAACAAAGTTTGGCCCTACTGCAATCAATGAGCATTTTACTGGTAACTTCAGTGGGAACAGGATTTGGTCTCTAAGCTGTCTTTTCATTTGGATTTTCAATACGATGATTAGCTTGTAAAAAAACAAATTATTTTGCTCTTGAAGAAAGACAAAATTGTAAATTAAGGGCTTAGCAGGGCTAAAACACCACTGATAACCCATTTTATTTATCTTATTAAACACTGTTTACCCACATGCTTATATAGATGAAGTTTGTTGCTGCTTCTGTTTTTCATTAGAACTAAGGAATGTTGCAGTCTTGAAGAAAGCATCATCAACATAATACATTTGTCAAGGCTGAGAACCAGAAATTAGGGGGCGGAAATGAACTAAAATGCCTTTTTGAGCACATTAGGGCAGGAGAACAGAGATTTCTACTATTTGAAAACACTATGTTTTTTTCACCATGGAAAAAAAATCATAAAATGATAATTGAGTTTGTTAATGAGCCGTATAGCAGCGTATAGTGCCCCTGTAGAAGTCTGACGGTGAAATAAATAGTGTTTCCGTCAAAAGCTTCCTTGCAGTCTGTAGATTTCAGTCTGTGTATTTTGGGCAGGTGCATTTTCCTGAGCATTCTTAAAAAAGGACATGTGAGTATCAGTCTTTAAAAAAATAAATAAATAAAAATCAACCAGCCATCAGGTGTCTTCCTTGATCACAAGTGATCTTCTGCAATACTCTGGACTACACTTAAGTGTTGATTCTTTCTCAGCAAGTTTTAAATAAACTTCATGTTTAATGCATGAACTTTGAAATTTCAGAATAATTGCACCTAAGACGTTCTGTCACCTTTTTAACTTTCTATTGCTTGTTTCTATAAAAAGCAAATGCTTCCTCATCCACTTTTGTTTTTTGCATCTTTAGAAGGTAACTTAAGCAACTTGAACATAAATTTGCACTTTTCAGACAGTGTCGAGACTGCTAATAGGGAATGCATTGTTCTCCATTTATAGTTACTATTAGGTTATTTTCAAATAGATGTCTGTAGTTATCAAGTGATTTGTCATTTTAAAACTATTTTTATGCTCAGCTATCTAACAATAACAAGTGCGAAAATTATAACCATTTAGTAAGAGCTTACCAGATTAGTTACCACATATTGGCTAACACAATGTTAACACCTTTTTTCCCTAGTTAAGAAAAGCAGTTGTAATGCACTGGTGAGTTTAAATTTCTGTGGAAAAGTGTACATGAAGCACTTCAGTATTTCTTTAAATACGTGATAGTTGAAGCAGCTGTGGTTCAGATAAATCTCTTATCAAATTTTCACAGCTTTGTTTTTCAGTAATTATAATGGCAATCACCAATTTAACTGCCATTTTGGACTGTTTAAGACTAATAGATGTCACGTCTGAATGAAAGTAATGTAAAGGAGTAGTGTTACAGTCTGAAAAAAGAATGTACATTATGACAGTAATGATTCTGGATTTCCTCAGTATGCTGCTCCTCTGCTTCCACAAACAAAGTTTTATGTCCTGATGCATTTGAATTTGCATCATAAATTTTCAGTGTTGATCAGCAGCTTTTGCATTTACGAGATATTTGGAAAGATATCAGATCTATGTAGTGAATTCTGTTTCCTTAAATGTTGGGAACTAGAAAAAAAAAGCTGTTCTGGTGAATTTTCTAGAGGATTACACTATCAAATGTCCTACCCATCTTCCAAAGTAATTTAGGCTCTAGAAAACTTAAATCTTTTGTACTAGATCATATTTCTGCCCATGCTCATCTCCAAAGAACAACAGATTACATCATCTAGCAACATTATTTTTTCCCAATCATCAGTGATTCCATATACTCATTACCTTCCCTTTCTAACAATTAATTGGATACCAAGGGCTTTGGTGTTCTTGACACTTCCTTTTACATTTTTAGGATAGATGAAGTTTACAGATTATAATTAGGACACAGTGTTCTCTGTATTTAAAAAAATCAAATAGATGTTTGTAGAAATGCTTCAAGGCAATGTAGAAATTATTTTTAAACTGCATGGAATTCTTATTTTGTGAGGTGCAACAATCATCAAACCTTTATATAGAATGGAATACAGTTTATATCATCCACAGATAAGCTGCAATCAAAAAGAAAAAGATGACTTTGTAACAGCATTAAATGAAACTCTAGCAGTTATTCTTTCTCATGAAAGGACCATCATGGTAGTGGATGTGAATACATATATCAGCAGATATTGCGGCCAGTTCAGTAAAGTCCACAGGAGCTGTGGATATAGACAAAAGAATGGAGGAGATACCTTGCTACAGCATTCGTAAGTCCTTCATCCAACATTGGTAAACAGTTTTCCAGAAAAAGGGCAGCCAGTAATCACCACGTAAAGCACTTGTCATAGTTCTATAATACGTCTAGTCATAATAGCTATCAAAGAAGTGAAATTCTGTAAAGTGATGTCTAATGGGAGTATTGTGATGCAATATCATGTTCTGGTAGCTGACTTTGGGTTACTAACTGATGGCTAAAGTAAAGGAAGTGAATACTGGGGAAAATGTAATGATGGAAGAGAAATCATGACAATTAGCTAGCCCTTTATAGCTAATTCAACTTGTGATTTTATGATGATAATCTCGATGCAAATACTCTGGGTTAAAAGTTGTGTGTAGCTGCTAAGGAAGTGTTGGGTGATACCAAAATCATTAGGAAAACAAGGTGGGAAGTCTGGTAGGGGAATACTGAGGTTTAACAAACAATGAGAAAGGGAGAGAAGTAGTCAATAAGTGGACAAAATGTGGATATAACAGTTTACATGGGAAAGAAAATAGTAAAATGGCAGTAGCAAAAGTAAAAGTAGTACTAAATGACTTGTATGAGAAACTGAATAGCAGAGAAGGTACAAAAACGATACATAAGTTGGCTAAAAACTGATATGCAAACAAACAAACTCAAGAATGCTGATAATGATGTCCTCAATGTTGTTAGAGATGAGCTTCTTCTAGATCAGCTGTTAATCTTTTTGCATGCTTGAAAGCAATGTTTTGAGAGTGTATTAAATGAATTTCCCCAAGAACCTGTCATATTCGTGGACCTTATACGTAAAGATGAAATTCCAGCAGTTAGTAAGAATGAAATTGAAAGCCAACTAAATAAACTGAAAAATGGAAAAGCAGCAGGGTCACTTGCCATAGTACTGGCATTTAAGTCATGACTACTTGAATCATGCCTGAAAATTGCACAGGAAGTAAAGATTCCAGAGGAGTGGGATTAAGATACGGTATTGCCTCTTTAAACAGAATGAAGGTAAATGTGAATTGAAAATTTATGGAAAAACTGTTTGAATTTATGTTCAGAAGCAACATAGAGATCAGTAGTAATTAGTTTGCCTTTAAAAAGGGAAAGAGTACAATAGATCTTATGTTTGTCCTCAGAATCCTTCAAGACAAATGCAGAGAGAAAAATAAACTGCTAAATGTGGTCTTTATACATGTAGAAAAAGCATTTGACAGAGTTTCAAGAGAAGTTCTGAGTGAACTGAGGTAACACACACACACACACACACACACACACACGGACACATGTATAAATACACACATGCACACGTATTTAAAGTGTTCATCAGACTAATAAAAGATGTATAATTGTCAAACTTCTGCATGTGTCAGAACAAGAGCCAGTAATATAATAACTTTTTAAGTCGAAGTATGCATCATGGCTCTGCACTCAATCCAACTTCTCTATTATGTTGGTGGTTGTCCTCAGCTAGGAAGTTACAAGGCACACAATGTGGAATCTTATATTTGCAGATGACCTTGTAATATGAAGAATGACTTTTTAAAAAAAGTGCAGGAATTTTATAGAATAACAGAATGCGGTTGAGAGCACGGGCAGATTGGAACTGGTATAAAAAGATGAAGAACAATTATAAAGCAGGGAATAGATTTTTTTAGAAAAGCTTGTCAACTTATAAGATGACCTGAGGCTCCAATACATCACAGCGCGGGGGGGGAGGAAAAACAGAATTCAAGACTCTTGATTTTTCTGGCTTTAGCAGTTTTTTTTTCTTCTGAAGTATTAAGGTGACAGTAACATGATCTTGTCCTTTTTTTTCTCAGTTACTATCTTCCTTGGTCAGAAATGTCAAGTGTTCAAAAACTAGAATCTATGTACATTTCCTGCATGTGCCTTTTAAGGACAGGAATAAAATTCACGGCACTTCTGTAAAGATGGATTTCTACTGAAAAATGTGAATCAGAGCCCAGTAAATAACAATCCACATAAACAAGTGTTCTGTCTTTTGTAAGAGGCAGTCTTTAAGCATGACAAGAGCAAAGACCATTTGTCTATCAAGTTAGTAAAGCATGAAGACTCAACACCAAAATTATCCTTACAAATCCAGATGCATTTTACCTCTCATTTCTTGTAATTGTAGTAATGTTTTACTATTTGTTAGATACATAAAATATACATTCTTTCCATTTAGGATTAGATTAACTTATTCTGTTAGGAATCTATTCATTTCACTTTCAAAAATAAATTAGAGCAAGTCCAATATTTGCTGTCTCCTGTAATACAGGCTCAATCTCTTCCAAGCAAGTGTACTTGGTACCATATTTACAACCCATCAACAGCATTATATCATTTGTATTTGAAATGGTAGAATGTCAGATAGGCCTTTCAAAAGGAACGCTCTAAGTTAAAAGTCTCAGTAGCCACATCATAAGAGCTTCAGTTAAAAAATCAATGAAAGAAAAATGTTTTAAAATTTCCATGATGAGTGGGAAAAATCTAACACTTACTTTGTAAAATTATTAAACGCTGCTGTCCATTCTACAAAACTAGAATCCATGATTGTAGTGGTACGATCTTTGCTATATTCTTTAGAACTGAAACTATAAATATTTAATAAGCTAGAGTATATTCCTGAGCAGTCTGTTCGATGCTGTTTAGATGCTGGTGATAACTATTGTATGTCGAACTACAAAATTTGTTTGCTTTTGCTTTTCCTTTAACTCTGCAAGATAGAGTAAACCACAGAGAATTCAAGGGGTAACAAGAAATGCTTTAATGGATCTTAGAAAGCTATCATTATTATGTGAGAACAGGGGCAGATTTAAGAGTGGTGCAGTGCAGGTCCCATATTGGCCAGGGCAAGCGCTGTGTTCAGTGAGGGTCACAGACCAGCTGAAGCAGGCACCATATACAGAGCAGGTTCCAGACCAGTCAGAGGGAGTGCAGCTTGGGTTCTAGACTGGCTGCGGCATGTGCCACATGCAGCACATCCTGGGCTGTCTGCATAGGGCCAGTTCGGTGCATGCCACATACAGCATGTGGGACAACTCTGAAACCAAGGGAAAGCACCAACAGATAGGGCTCTGTGGGTCAGATCCAGCCCGCAGGCCATATCTTTGACACCCCTGCACTACTGGGATAAAACCTAGATGAATTAATTCTCATGATTAGTACTAATGTTAGGATGTGTAAATGGCTCTGCACTCATCCCATGGAAAATGTTATGAAAGTAAAAATTGTTGCTCTTTGTTTCCTTGGTGCAAAATGGATAATTTCTGCATTTTATGCTTTGTTTTCTTTTGTTTAGTAGTGATTTTGACTTGTTGACAAAAGCATGATGAAAATACGAAATCTAATTACAAGATGCTAGTACCCACATCGCATATTTTACTAAAACACAAAAGCTTTTGACAGAACAGTAGAAAGCAAGCAGTAGTACTTGCTTTTACATCCCTTAACTACAGTCTACAAGATCACTAAAAACTTAGATTATTAAATTCCAGCTGATAGAGATCTTGTTTTTAATGGCAAATAATCAAAGTTGTCTCAACTTGGCATCTCAGGTAATATTCTCTAGTTTGTAAAACATTGCTTCACACTTGCTCATGGAAATAAGCTGCCTGCTTTGACAGGTGCTATAGGGAAAATCTGCAAGTTTTATGAGGCAAAATTCTGCTGACAAGTGATGCAGTTGCTCAGTTCTTTTTGGCCTAATGTTTTAAACATGGATCCCTATGACCCCTCTACACATTCGTTATGCCAAGATTAGCATGCTAATTGTGGCATAAATGGCAAGGTTGCTACACATGCACCCAATTAAGGGAGTCATAAAATGGCAAACCAGGCATAAAAAAATGTTCAACAAATAACATTTTTATGGCTGTTTTTTGTCTGATGGTTTAAATTGAACAAGTGGCATGTCTGGAGCTCTCAAGGGCAGGTGCATGACAATTGTTGGAATCAGCCCTGGATAGTCCCAGTCTTCCAACTGACCTGCCAGCAGTATTGTTGGCCCTCGCCTGGGGCAGCTCTGGTCTCCTATGGGCTTGGAGTTGCCCCAAGACCAGTGCTGCTAATCAGCTGATTGTCATCCCCAACAGATGTTTAACCTGGAGGTGTTTGAGCCACAGCTGCCTGGGCTGGGTCCAACAATCAACTGACTGGTGGCACTGGCCGCCACGGCAGTCCCTGTTCTCCAACTGGAGCCCAGGACTGTGGTGGTTGGGGCAGGCGGGACGGGATCAGATGCTACGGGTGGGGGTAAACAGGAGCCTCTGCTGCCACATGCCTTACAGCAACAATCATCTAATTTTCAGCCCTGACCCAGACATCTCCGGGTTGAACATCTGCCACTGAATGCCCCAAGGTGTAACAGCTTGTATTCCTGCTCACTTGTTGTACAGTTTCCTAATTTATGTCAACATGCAGAGTTATCAGGACAAAAGCTGTAACCAGTACTGAACGTTTTAGGAAAACAAATAACATTTCACCTTCACTTATGTGCTGTTTGTGGTTGTCTGCTACACTGTTCTCAGTCAGTATCAGTTTGCTCTTCATATCCTGACTTGAAGATGAAAATATGGTTTTGATCAGCAGTAACTAAAAGTAGCTCATGAATGCTGACTGCATTCTTATCAATGTCAAGCAGCCCTGACTGTCAAAAAGATGCTTTTTGTTTATATGAACACATTCAAGTTTTCTATCAGAAAGTCTGAGAAGAACAGTTATAACTTTTTAATTTCTCATATATGCACGCTATTGGTAGGAAATGTCAGTTAGTTGTAAAGTTTAATAAAAAAAGCTTGTTGTAAAATGCTTCAAAATCTACTGATTAAAGGTGGTGTAACAGAACTGAAAACTATTTTTTCCCCCAAACTAAGGACTTTTTTAATGTTCTGGTTAGCAAACTCTATCAATTTCTACAGTAGCCAACTGATAAGGATAGATGATCTAGTGCTAAGTGCAAGTCAACACCAAGTTAGTCTTGGTAGCTTCACTTTTTATTCAGATCCATTGATTTTATAACAAGCTATTGTGTTATATATGCATACGATTTGCTGCCTCGTTAATTTTGTGTATGTATTTACATATCCTGTATGCTAATGTCATGAAGTCTGCTATAGCAGAAGCACAAATCATTGTTCACTGGTGAACAGCAGCCCTATCGAATACAAGCAGCAGGTTGCATCCATTCAAAGATAGTTATTAGGAGCTAAAGAGAGAATTAGCATTCTGAATGACTCCATTGCTAGGCTCAGAACAAACCCTTAGGTGTCATCTGAACACAGGAGCAAGTTCTTACAGGTCCAGCTTTCATAATGCACTTTCACAATGTAGTGAATGAAGAAAGAGGAAGAAAGTACACTTAAGAAAGGGAAGAGAAAGGAAAAGAAACCCTTAAAATAGCATGACAGAAGTGTTTGATAGTGTCACATTGTTGTCCTGCACTGACTTCAACTGCTGCTTCTAGGAAACGTGTCTGGTGGCCAAGGTTCATGCCAGAACCTTAAACAGAAATAAACCTCTAGTTGTTTCTAACATGTTCAACATCATCACTGTTCGTAGCATTGGAGGCCCTATTGGAGATGATCCACTGAGTGTCGTTGGTGTTCTTTACATCTAGTCATGTGACCATTACGGAAGGTCCTGTCCACAAGGTGTTTAAAATTGCAACACTTGCTAGTCACATTTATCTCACAGGCCCTTCAGTGTTTCTAAAATGATGGGGACTGAATCAGTCTTAGCACTAGTGGGACATTTTCAGAAATTTTTCTTAACTGTAGACAGGATTCAGCCACTATTTTGTATGCATCATTTATAACAGCACTCCTCCACATTCTGTGAAATTCCTACTCTTAAACTATTATTTGTTGGCAGAATTCAGTTTTTATTTTCTTCATCATGTTGATGGCTAAAATCAGTGTTTATTTTTTAATAATTTCTTTTGATTTTTATCAATTTAGATTTTTAGGATTGCACAAAATTAGAGGTGTGATGGGGCAGACAGTGTAGTAATGACAGCACGGCTATTAACTTTATAAAATCACTAGGAGTGCACCAATAATGAGTTTCTTGGCAAGGGCAGATGCGGGCTGTCTACTGCAGGGTTGGGGCTCTCTGCCCTGATGCCTTTGCCCCAGGAGCTACATGCTGGCTGCGTGTCCTGTGCCTATCCAGCAGTGGGAGGCACAACTCATCACCACCACCAATGCTAGATAGGCAGGGGACACGTGGCCAGTGTGCAGCTCCTGGGACAAAGACAGTACAGTAGAGAGCCCTGAGCCCACAGCAGGCAGCCTGCCTTCCCTAACCCCGCACACAAATCCAGTGTGGCATAATGGAGTGGAGAGCTGCCTCCCCACCTTCCACTCCTGTGCCCCCTGGATAAGCTGCCTGCTCCCTACCCCAGCCCTGGGTCCCATTCACTACTCTGGCTGGGCAGCGCCCCCATCCCCTGTCCTTCTCCCTCTCTCACTGTGGGGACTTCAATCTGCTCCTCCCTCATGCCCCTTCCCCCCCACCCCCAACTTACCTGCAAGGTGCTATTTTCCACACTGCATTCCTGGCCATGTGCATGCTGCAGCTGCAAACATGCATATGGTGTCCAGGGCCCTGGCCAGAAGGCACATTATATTTATCGGTACATTATCAGCTATACTGGCCAAAAAAATACCAATAGCTGATAATGTTAATTTTCTTTTTATCGGTGCCAATCCAATATCGCACCAATTATTGATGCGCCTCTAAAAATTGCATGTTAATATATATAAAAGTAAATATCCATAAATCAGTAAAGCATACCTGCTTTAAATCATTCTGTTCATTTATCAAGAAGGAGCCTGGCAGGTAGGGCCAGAAGAGGAGGGCAGTGGCTGCCCAGCCTGGGGCAGGAAGCAGCTCCCTGTTCCTGCAGCCCTTTAGGGGGAAAGCCCTGATGGCAGGCATTGGTAGAGAGTCAGCCTGGCCCCTTGGTAGCCACAGTCTCCTCCCCCTCCTAGCAGCAAGGGGGCAGCACTTGGGCCCCCAGGGTACCCCTGTATACCCTGTACAGGAGTGGGGAGAGGCAGCATGCTCAGGGCAGGGTGCATGGGGGTGCCCTGGGGGCCTAGCTGCTACACCCATGCGGCCTGGAGGAGTGGGAGGCCATGGCCATAGAGGCTGGGCCAGACTGGGCTGACCCTGCACTGGTGCCCACCAAGTGGGGCTCGCCCTCTAAGCAACTGCAGGGCACTACTTTATGCCTGGGCTAGGCAGCTGCTGCCTCTCCCTGTGTTCCCAGAGCTCCTGCCTGGCCTAGTCCCTGCATGATCGAGGCCAGGACCAGATTCCTGCCATGCTCTGATCTGCACTTGCTGAGAGTTTGGTGCCCCATCCCAGGCTGGGACCTGGGCAGAGTGAGGGACCAACAGCACTGGACTCCCAGCTGTCAATATTCCACTCCCTCCAACCTGCCTCCCAGCATAGCCCTATCAGCACAGCCCCTACCTGCTGCAGTAGCTGCCTGAGCCACTGCTAGAGGAGTAGTGCATGGGCAGTTCAGCTAGGGCTCCCCCCACCCCACCTACAGCAGGCACCTTGTATGTGTATGCGTGTGTGCATGGTGCCCTCTGTGCCTGGCTTATTTACCTCTGTCCCATGTTTTTGGGATGTTCTTAACTTCTCCTTTTCATAAATTTCAATGATTACCAATAGAAATATTTTTCTGTCAGTCTGTGGGTCACAGGTGAGAGCTGTTTAACAATTAAAATCGAATCCTGCCTGCCTATCATCTCATGTCAAATGTTACTTGTATGCAGTTACTGGAGTTGCTGTATATGCAGAGGCTGGAAATCCTGGGGTGTGGGGGTTCCCAACATGTTTCTTGGATGCATTGAAGACTGTTATAAAAAATGAAAGTTTTTCTTAGCAATAGTCTGATAAATATGTTACACTCTCATCAATTCTGGAGATAATTGTGTTGATTTATTGGCAATTTTGTGGTAGTGACTGGTGTCTTTTGAACATGCCCTTCTGTAGTTGCAAACTGTTCTTTATTACTTTTATAACATACTTCAGTGAACTGTTTCAACTGTGGCTTCTAAATAATTCTGTTCAGTGCTGTATCAAATTAAGAGGTCAAACTTGGGTACTGTAAAGGTATAAGAAAGTGTTTTGGTGTAGCATGCTTGTTTTTGTTTTGAAAACTGTTAGAACCTAGTCAGGATTTTGTCTTAATTTAAATCATGAACCACGTCGAACAGGAGTTTGGGCTGCGTGAGGAAACAAGCTAGTGTCTGTAAGGACCTGTTAAAGCTTGGAAGTTCAAAAATAGATATTTTATTAATGAGATCCTAAGCTCATATATGGGCATCTAACTACTGGTCTGATTTTTCAAGTATGTGGACACCCTATTACATCACGTGAACTTTAGTGGCTCAGAGAATCTGGTCATGTATTTAATTGTTTAAATAAGAATTTAAAACCTATTTGTGCTCATAGAAGGTCTGGTGGGCACTTGAGGCTTCAGTGCCCAAGGTGAATCGCCTCCATCTCTAACTTGCCTGCCATGACTTGATAATTTTAGAATTGGAGTGGGAGGTGAACCCCTCCCCATCTAGCTGGCTAGGTGTGATAGCGGGTGGCATGGGGCTTCGCCTACCCTACACGCCATCCACTCACTAACTGAAATGCTGCCGCAGCATAGGCCCACAATGAGTGCAGCCAAGCACATTATAACCCTTCAGGTCACAGGGCAGCTCTCCCCCTTCCTTGGGTCAATGTCTAATGTGACTGGCACGCACTGGTCCACTGGTCATCCATTTAACAGAAAAAAAATCAAGGCTGCCAGCCTTCCTCACTGGATTTTCCTCAAGCAGTCTCAGGTCAAACTTCCCCTTGAAGACCCTGGCTTAGTTCATAATAACTCCCTAACCTAAAAGAAACTGGAACTCAAAACTCCCTTGTGTTCAACACGGTGACACTCAGGATTGGGGACTCATGCATCTGATGTCCAGTGGTAGATCCTTTCGGATGGCGGGTCCCACGAATTGCCCACAGGGGTGGGTCATTGGTCCTCCAGTGGGGAGATGATCCTTACTCTCCCAACCTCTCCAGCATCGTGCCTGCCTATGTTGGCTCCCTCCAGCGTGGCAGGGGTGCTCCCCCAAGCTGGGATCACTCCTCTGGCCGAGCCACCAGTGCTTTTTTTAACATCAGCAGAAGTGCACCCTCTCACGTCCAGGGAGAGTGTGCTTTTAAAATGGGCAGGAGATGCCACGTGTGTCTCAGTGATCCTGCCCTGGGCCACTGTAAGGGAGGTAAGTGCTTTCTCAGCCCGAGCCGGGCTGAGATCTCCCTTTGCCTGGGGTTTGTGAGTGTGGGGAACCCCTCACTCCCTGGAGTTCTGGGAGCTGAGTCACCTGGCACGGTAACACTATCTTTGAAAACAGCCTCCATTCCCCCTCGCCCCCCACCCTCCCGAAAATCATGGCACTTATTTTTTTTTAACCTTTGTATGCTTTTTGATTTTGGGGTATGAGCCAACATATCTTGCAACTGATTTAAAAGAGGAGGGGAACACACAGTATCCATTACAATCTGTTACATGTGTATCAAGCTTACAGTGATACAAGTGAGCTTAATCACTTTGATTTGGACTCTGAATGAATCAAGGTTAAAATTTGTAGCAGTTTTGTTATTCTTGTGTCACTGCAAAATTATGCAGCTATAACAGTTGCTTCTTAACACCTTGTATTGATATCCTTTGATGATGATACAGTTTATTCTGTGTATACTTTTTATTGGGGCTGTCCAACTTCTAAGCGGCCAGAGCTACATGAGCTACGTTAGTATGGGCTCCCTGATCTTCCCAGCACCATTATACCATACACCTGGGCAACCATGGTACCCTACACGCAGCTCTCATTTCAGCTCCCTTGTTGCCAAGGCCACTGCACTGTGCAGGCTTGCCTAGCACTGTGGGCTGCACTGCCCTGCACTCTGCAGTGGGAGCACGAAGCAAAAGTTGAGGGAGGGAGCAGGAGCCTAGATATCCCAACTGCAGCAGCAGGAAAAGCAATACAGGGAGTAACGCAAGGTAGGAGCCCAGGGGCTGCACGCTAACTCCTCAGGAGTTACATGTAGCCCATGGGCAGCCAGTTGGCCATCTCTGCCATTTATCATCAACATTTTAGCTGTAGATGTTTAATCCCTGACAATTGACATGCTATTTTACATTTTAATCATTTTACATTATCATTGAATGGCAGTCTGGTTCCACAAGGCAGCAACTGTCAAATATTAGCTAGGATTTAGTTGTTTACTTAAGTTCTTTACATAAGGACTTGCTTAATCCAAGCCATGCTGCTCCACTTCTCTGAAACATGCGTTCAATTTCAAGAGAAAATATCTTAAATATGCTTTTTATAAAGTGTGAACAGTTATAAACAGTAGTCTCCAAATGAACTAATATGTTGACACGTTAAAGAAATGGAGAGGATTATCATTCATGATTAATACACACGGCATGGCTGTAAAGACTTCCACTAAAATATGTTTCCCAGAAATACTATAAAATTATTTTTTATTATTAAAATATATAATCCCAAAGGATTGTCATATAAATAAGCTGTTACAAATACAGAATTCTGAAAAAGATGCTGTAGCTGAAGCAGATTATTGTCTTGAAGCAGAAACTGCTAAATGAGTTTCTGAGGTTGGTCTTATATAGGATACCATATTGATAGGGACCTATCTAATTCATGGAAGCTGCCTCCATATTTTGCAATCCCAGCGCAGTATCTGGCTCCATTTTCATAGATACTGCCATTTTCATGGCCATCTGTCAGTCTCTGGGGAGGGGTGCAAATTCTGGGGTCCTTGGCCAATCAGAGGTGGGGGTGGGCATCTGACTCTACCATGAAAATTTCACCCCACTTTCCCTCCCTCCCCATGCTTCAGGACACCAGGGCTTCCTACCTTTGTTTGCAGCACCCCTTCCTCCCCCTCCTACCCCACTTCCACCCTCCACCCCACCATATTCCTGCTTTTTCATAGTCCCCATGCTTTTTTGCAGGGACTGGGCTTTTTCACAGGGAATCTACCATTGCATAATCATGAATTTGGTAAGTCCCTGCATATTGATGAATACAGTTGTCTTCTAAGACTTTCAAATCAATTAATTTTAATTTATGAGTTGATGTTAAGGAAGACTTTTTTTAAAAGGTTTTTAACATATGCCCATTTACTACTAAAGGCAGTGATTACAGTTCTAATATGAGTATACAGTAAAAGCTCTGTTATCCAGCATTTTACTAACTGGCATTTCTATTGACCAGAAATTCCAGCTGGACGCAGGAGGTGGGGAGGAAGCTCGCATGTGGCGTGCTGCTGCAGCTCTGCATGCAGCTGCAGCCAGACACACCCCTCATGTCTGGCCAGAAACCCCTGTGCCTCAGGTAACTGGCATTTTAGATTACTGGCACTCATTCCCCACTCATGCCGGAAAACAGGGCTTTTACTGTAGTATGGCTTTGATAAGAGTGACAATATATTTGGATTTTGCTGTGAATATTAAAGAAGGAAGGAACTACATGATTGTAATGTTACTAAATGAAAGACTTCATTGCAGACAAAATGTTGCTGTATCCTGCAGTAATGAGAACTTTCGGTCATTTTTTCTAGGATGTGAAAGGTTAAAAGTTTAAACGATAAGTGTATTTATACCAGTAATGCATTACTGGTTAACATTTAGCACAGAGTACACTCTGGCAAGCTGTAGGGAAGCAGTGTGGTACTTCAGGGGCCAGAAGGCAGCAGGGCAAGCAAGCGGTAGCGTGGAGGAGGGGAAGGAAGAAGTGAGGGGGGACTACAACCCATAGCCTATGAGGTCAAAGAGGAAACCCTGGGCAGCCTAATGACTCATCAATTAAGCAATTATCTGCTTGTTCACAGGTGCTCCTCTCCCATGTGCCAGCATCTGCAGTGGGTGGGGAAAGCCCCTCACCTGCTGCTGCCCCTGGTGGCTTCACATGGGCTACATTGTCTGGCAGGGCTTGCCACTGCCTCCCCTGCCCCACCCCCCCCCAGTCAAAGGCCCCAGGGAGCGACTCCCAGCAGCAGCAGTGTCCAAATTGCTGTGTTATCAGAGCAGATATAATTAGAGGAGGTTAAATGGATAATTTTTTTTAACAATATTTACATCCCTAATTCTTTCTAAACATGCATCCAGTCCATGATGTTTTTCCTTTTGAAATAAAGAGGCTGTCAAATTGAACTTGACTTCATTTGCTCTATGTTTTGAACCAAGTCATCCTCTAGTGATAATACAACTATGTCATCTCAAGGAGTGTTCAGTAACTCACATGACAGGACATAATGCAGTGATTCCTAATAGAGTTACTGCCAGATCTTTTGAAGGGTGCCATGAGGTGTGAGGAAGTAAGCTGAAAAGCTAAGCAAATAAGCAAGCACAGGCTCAGGCTGCCTGGCCTATTCCCCACCACCACCATGTCCCTCCTCTGCTAAGAGGTAAGCACTATAATATATAAGCTGTTTTTTGAAAGTGGGTGCCACGTAATTCACAGAAGTTAGGTACAGGTGCCTTGTATCAAATGATGGGTACCTCAAGTCCAAAAACATTGATGTCAGTACAACCCCAGGTAAACATAAAAGGAAAAAAATTACTGAGGCCATATTTAGAAGTTAGAAGAAATTTGTTATAATTTCATTAATATTTTTAGTGTTAGGTTGATGGGCTCATAAGATTGACTGGTATAGAATAAAATCAATATTTTTCCTAATTAAGTTTTTTGGATTGTGGATAGGCCAAACAATATTGCATAGTCTTTTAAAATTCATATTTATATTGACTAAAATTATTGGCTAGAAAATTTGAAATCTCTAACACAGATATCTGTTTCTTTTCTGTGTTTTCTAACAGAAGTGAAATATACTACATGTTCTCTAAAAAAAAAAAAAAATATGTTCTCATAAATTTTTCAGAACATTCATATGTCAGATTTTCTTTGCGAGCATTTAACCTAGAAAGCGTCAAAGGATCTGCTTCCTATTTTGCAAGAGCAGAAACCTTTCTGCCTACCTATTAGAATATTGGCTCATTTGAAATTTTATTGCAAATTTATGCTGATAACTTTTATACTACTGAATGTTCTTTTTGGAATCAGCAGTTTTTCTCCATCTTGTTACATCATTGATTTGTCGGTTTTGTTCATATTAAAACACATTAAACTAATACTGGACATGCTGGTAGATTTTGTTGAGTAAACAGAGATAGTAGTTTGATACAATGGTATAAATAAGCATTATTCTTTTGTTTTCTTTTGTTTTTTCTTTACCTTGGAAAATATTTGCCTGACCTGGGGAGATGAATGAATCAGTTGTTATTGGAAACAGTCATTTAGACTCTTCAGATTTGCCTTAAGCCATGTTTACACTGCCTCCTTGCCAAGTCTAGGAATAAGGAAGGGCATGAGGAGCACCCAAGCCAATCAGTCTCACTCCACATAGGCCAAATAACAGAAATAAGACATGTATAGCCTTGGAGTAGTACCCCTGATCTAACCAAATTTCAGCTTTCTAAATGATGGAAAGCAAGCACTTAACATCCCCTCTAGAGTAATTTAGGATCCTCTGATAACTTCTCACTTCTTTAACCATTCATCTGAGCACATTTCCCATATGACGGATATATTCAGCCAGGTGAAAGATATGGAAAATGCATTTCCTGGGCTGCCAAAGAAACATACCACATAAAACAGCTCATCTTGCTTCTGCCTCCCCTGCCCTGACATTGACCTTCAGTATCTATGTAGAGTGAGTAGTATGGTATAGCGTTGCATATGCTTTTTGTAGGAATAAATTTATCTAAAGGGTCTCCAGGAAAACAACTTTTCTAAAACGCTTTACATTTATTTATTCTGGGGAGATGGCAAAGAAAATACGAAGAGTTGTTATGGGGGGAGTGATGCCTTTGCAGTATACTCCTTTTTAAACCCGTATCAGATTTGCTTCACAAACAGCATATACATGAAGTTCTGCAAAGTTGTTGTTTTCTTCTTTTAATGAAAATTTGGATCCAAACAGTCCCAACCCCTTAATCCAACAGATTTAATTTTAGACACCAGAGCTGCTGCTTTTCAGCATTAATGCAAACTGGAGAAGTGATCTATCTGCACTGCTGTCCTGACTCTTTCACTGTTTTGACTCTGCTGAATTGTAAATTAGTGAAGAATCACTGTCCTCTCTGCTTAATAGCCTAAGCTCTAAGTTCATAGTCAAAGGTTTTGTTTATATCAGTGTGCAAAAAATTACCTAACACTTGATTCTTTCTGTCTTGCTTCATAAAAAATCATCCTTGTTTGTGCATAATTTTGAAAACTTGTGCTAGTCCAGTCTTCTGTCACTAGTTACAATAATGCCTCTTCATGTGGAATTGAAGGTTGCATCAAAATGAAGAAATTAGTGTTTGTGATTCTCAGTCAGGTTGCTCTGAGATCTTCTCAAGGGTGCTGCAAGATTCATCACAATATTTACATTGTTAGGTATGCAAACATCCACAAGATAAACTCTGTTTTCACATGGAAATCCATCATGTTAAAACCATTCTGACCAAGTGTGATCTTTTTAAGTTCTCTGCAACAGAAGAGTCACTCTATTATTTTCCTATAGTAAAACAAAAAAGGTGAAAACTAGGAGGTAGCATTTTTTGAGGGATTGCTTAAGTCTAGAAATGAGGAAGACCAGTAACGTACTTCACCTACTAAATTTTTCATGCCACCCCTTTTTAACTTCTGTACCATCTTGTTTTTTTAAAAATGAAAACCACATTTAGAGGACAAAAAGGGGAAGATTCAACTCGCATTATTCTGTTTCCATGTATAAAAACCTGGAGTTGGCAGTTTATTTGCTTGATTGTAATGTTAGCCAAACAGAACAGAACACCTTACATTCTCTCTCTCTCTCTCTCTCTCTCTGTCTGCAGCTTACCTAGATCATTTTGCTCAAGACTCACTCTGTAGTCCTTCAAATATTTATTAGTGAAAGGGAACATGATATCACTATTAACTAATGTGCCAGTGGGAGGGATCTCTGTGAAAAAGATATGCTAAATATGTCTTGAGCTCTAAAGGGATAGAAATCTACTGCAAGTATATTTCCTAAGGAAGTTTTCCTAAATGAGTAAATCCAGTACAAAGCTGACTGATGAAGAATATTTAATCTATGTTAAATTTTCACTTCTTTCAAAGTTACCCCATGGTAGAAATTTGCCATGTTCCTCTAAATATTTCATCTCATCACAGTGTGGCACAGAGTATAGCAGGCCATACTTGGATCTCTAGAATTTAGGGCCTGTAAGGTGGAGAGGGCCCCGATCAGATGAATGTTGGGTTTTTCTCTGTTTGTATCCTGAGGAGATCATAATGAGCAGGGGCCAAACAGTTTGTCTGTGCTAGTCTGCCTAGGTGGAAAAGATGTTTCTTTAGTAGACTTATTATAAACTGTATTTGAGATGCAGAGTGGACAATGGAGTAGTTGGCAGGTGGAAAGTGAAATAAAGGTTTTTTTTAAAGCATCCTGTATAGGGAACGCACACGTATTTGGGGAGATCACAACACTCCCAAGAACTGATCAGCTTTGGTGAGACCAGAGTCAGATCAGGCTTGGATTGCACACTGCCGTATGGCAGGATGGGTTCCCTCTGCCGGCCCCACATGCTGGCCAGATTGAGCCCACCAACCTAATCTGGCACTGTCCATAGAGCCTATGAAACAAAAATGTTGGGCACCACTCATTTAGATAAAGGAATAATTTGAGTAAGTTATAATCAAACACTTATTACATCCCTTGTTCCATTATATTGTATCCATCCTGAACCCGGTTGAACTTATATATTCCTGAATGTCGGACAGGACAAAATGATTTTAAAATTGTCACTAAATATGATTTCAACCACAACAGGTGCTAGCATTTAATGCCTAATGCTTCCTACTTATCTATTTTGGAAATGTTTACATCTGCACTATAAAAAGTGATGAATGTTTTACTTATTCTAAACCTAAAATATCACTTACAAAAGTTCTACCTATTAATAATTGTGCAGTTAATTCATATGTAGAACTACTAAAAATACTCTGTAAAATACGTGGAAAGATTAATTACTGTGGTCAAATGTGCCTCTAGTAATTGTGATTAATTATTTTCCATAATATTAGAAAGTGATAAGTGGTGATAGGCTAAGTAAATTCTTGTTGTTGTTTGTATTTTTTCTTACTGCTGCATTTTAATGTGGCCATGGATTGGATTATAAGCTTTCAACAAGGTGAAAAATACTAGTCTGTAAATGCTGATTTCTCCAGAAGATTTTGTACATCACCTTATAAGTTTTTCTTATTTTTTTTAAAATAGCCTTCTGTCATTCTTGCTGAGTTGAGGGGTTTTTTTGACTTGTGGGCTCTAGATATTATTGTACCTGGCATAAAATTGCTGTAGGCAGTGCCAGGAAGCCAGAAAAATATGACAAATTGTTTTCAAAAATGGGTGTAAGTCATCAATAACTTTGGAATTATGCAGCAAATTGTCAAGTCCAGTATCTTGAAGATAATACATTTTTTGATGATCTACTCCTTTAAAGAATCTGCATAGTTTCACCTCTAAAAAGTATTTGGAGTTGAAGCACGTTTGTCCAGTAAGTCACTGCTCTGTCTACAGTTCCATAGTCGTGATCACAGAACAGTCACAGAAGTTTGATTTACCCCCTGAGTTTCATAGAATCCATAGAAGTAGGGTCGGAAGGGACCTTGTAGATCTTCAAGTCCGACCCCCCGCCTAGGCGGGAGAAAAGACTGGACTCAAATGAGTCCAGCCAGTTTCATCAGCACAGATCTAGGTTGCATATGCACATTAAGATAATCTGGAAGAATTTTTCCCGGGTTGTTCTCCTGGTAGAAAAACTTACCCAGAGTATGTACAGACATTTTCTCTACCAGGAGAAATGCTCATAAAAGTGAAGAGTGATTTAACCCCATGTTGATCCCATGTTTCTTTTTCCCCCTGAAGTGGCTATTTTTGCTCTGTGAGAAAAAGCCTGTACACTTGTGGTTTCTCCAGGGAAAGCAGAGATTCTCCCAGGAGAAACTGAATGCCTGTACAAGGCCTCGGTCCTTCAACCATTTAAAGAAACATAGTGTCTTACTGTTGAGAGAGGCCCAGGAAGTGTGGAAACTCCAATGCCTCTTCCAGACAGATTGCTCTCAAATTTAGTCAGGGATTCTTGACTAAATTTTACAGCTGTTTTCCTTTTTATGGAACAGCTGAGTTGAACGCCCTTTCAGGTGTAGATGCTCCCTGGTTGCATGTGGGTGCAAATTAGGAGCAAACCTGGACCCATATGTATTAAAGTATGTATTTTTTTAAAGTCTGGATACCACTGTAGGGTTGTATATGTGACCCAAGCATGCAACACTAGATTTTTCTTGACCAGTAGTGTCTGACTTGGATTCGTGTGCATCTTGTGCTTCTTCATACTTCCATACTATGGCAAGTTGGACATTAACCCTCAGTCTCCTCTTTTGATACGAAGCAGCAAAGCCTGAATCTCATAAATATGTAACCCACCTGCTCTTACTTGAAGATTTTCAGAATCATTTCTGTTTTCCTACTTGACCACAGTGATCTGATCAAGAAACTGTTGGGCTTTGTTCAGATCTCTCTTTTCCCAGAAGCTTCAAGCCTTAGCCCATGCTGTGATGGGCTAATGTCACATAAGAAGGGGGACAATCAACACTTATCCCACATTCTGAATAGAGACCAATATTTTTATCATTCCCTGTGAGGACTCAAAAGTCAGGAGATGCAAGCCTGAAGTTCAGTCTTCTGAAAAAAGTCCATGAAGGTCACACGGGGCCCAAAGAACCTGAGCTCCAAAATCTCTCCTGATGGATATTCCTGCATCATCTAACAGTATGTGGACAAGCAGATCCTAAAATCATTCTGAGGAAAGTCAGTACTGAAGACAGCACCAAACCTAACCTCAGCCTTCCCAGTAAAGCCAACGTCAGTGTCTCAGGAATCAGAGTGCAGTGGCAAGAGGTGGTTCACGGTGAGCACTGTCAGGAATTCAGTGTCCTTTCACAAGAAAAGGCATGAAGGAACATTTGGGGATAATCTCTCTAAGCCTTTTGTGGAATTAAGGACTGAAGAGAGAGAGTAGTGCTGGGCCTGGTACCAAATGTACTCCTTCTATGTCAACTCGTCAACGTGGGGATAGCAGGGGTTTGGACTAAATGACCTCCTGAAGTGTGTTGCAGCCCTACTGTTTGTTGGTTCTATGGCCCAGGCTTTGTTGGGGAGCCTCCTTTGACTTAACTAGCCCATCCTTGAAGGTAGTTTCTTTCTCTCCATCTCCAGGACATATCTTTTTTTTTTTTTTCCTGAGGTCTATCAGCAGTGCCTCTGACTGACCTAAGAACTTCTGCAGAGCTCTGCCTTTTGACAATTTTCCTTCAACAACATTTCTAATGAGAGCCTATTACACAGTGACTTTATTTAGGAGTCTGGGGGAAGTTTCTTAAGAATACAAATCATGTCTTTTTACTCCTGATATTTCTTCATCCCGAAGAAGAAAGGAATCTTCCTCGTAAGACCTGAGGAGACTCAGCAAATACATATGCCATCTGAGGTTCAAGATAGTCAAGTTTGACTCCGTTGTTTTACCACTCAGGATAAAATTGGTTCAGGTATTCACTCAGCAGTTGGTTTCTAGGCAAAGAGGAGGGAATGTATACTCTGTATGGAATATCCATCTTGTCTAGAGCAACACTTCTCAACTCGTGGGTTGCAACCCAAAAGTAGGTTGCAAGAATATATGAAAGGGTTGCAAACCAACTTTAAAAATAGATTCTCCTTTAAAGGAGAAAAACATGGGAAACCATGGAACTCAGCCAGCCTGCAAGGGAAAACCCAAGGTTTCCCATGTTTTTCTTACGATTATTGCACCTTGTCCCATTTGAACTTCTGCTGCTGGAGAGGCACGAGTCAGATGTTTTTCTCTTTCGATGGCTTTGTGAGGTCTCCCACATGCTTCCTCATCCACCTCCCTATCCCCCAGATAGAATGGGACAAAGCGCAATAATCAAAGGAGCCTCTCACTAGCAGACAATTTTATCCGTCAGAACTGTTGGAAATGTCCAGCCAGCCTCTTTACGCCTCATATCTCTGAATCAGATGCTGTGCATAACCCGACAGTCTTTGTCCCTGATGTCTTTGCCAGCTGGCCAAGTGCTGCTGAAAGACACTGCTCCCTCCTGGTTCAGCCTTAGATAAATAACAGGAGTTTAGATAAATAATAGGAATCTTTTTACCACAAAGACCTACTCTTCACAACTTGGAAGAGTTTTTCCAGTGAACCCTATATCATTTTCTGAGATGTCCTCCCTGCAAAACCATACAAGCCTTTAAAAAGGGTCAGTGAAAATGCCCCACCCTTTATCCTTCCTCTTATTCCTCCAGCTCTCACCCACTTCTGAGTGGTTTCTAAGAATCTTTTGTAGGTTTGAAACAGTTGGGATTCCTGCTGAACTGCAAATGTTGTTTTTTGGGGTTTTTTCTTTTGTTTTTGGGGGCGAGGGGGTTTGAGTTGGAGATGGCAGGAAAGCATTACTGTTTCCTTTTCTTCTTGTACACCAGTCATGTCCTGGCTCCCCTGGATGAGGGGAAAACTCAGCCCCACAAGTTTCCTTTCCTATGCCATGTTAGATCCTTTAGGAAAAATATTAGTGTTCTATATCCTAAGGATAGTTAAGGTGGACTTAAAGATGGATGTACACTCATCAATGGCTTACACACATCAGTTTTTCAAGAATATCAGATAAAAAGAAAACCTCAGTGTTTAAAAGCCAAGAAATAGTAACCAATGGATGTAATTCTCAGTCAAGGTAACCAAATGGCTCTCCCCAGGCAGAAATGATACAGGAAAAAATACTTGGAAGTGTACTATCTTTCCATCCATAATTCAGTTGAATTTTATTAGGACCTCACATGACAAAAACAAGCTACTCAGTCATGTCGTGGTTGGGCTGCTTTATAACATTCTGTTGTGCAGAAATATTATATAATATCTGCACAATTTTAATATGGGAGATATGTTTGAAACTGAATGTTTAATAAACGAAGGTTGGCATCACTAATGTGAGTGTGATTTAAGCATTTGGTTCTTTGCACAAGAAATGTAAACTTAACTCTGCATTTTCTTTGTGTACACTTTTTACTCTACCTGTGCTTTTTAAACTACGTTCTACAAAAGCAATATGCAGTCAAACTGCTGACGTGCAGTTTTAAGTTCAATTTAATGAAGTTTTTTTTTTTCCCTGTGTGGGGAATAAAATTATCAAAACTAGTTTCCTGAATTTTCTTGTACTTCTCATAGAGCAACATAGTTTCAAATTTACTGTAGGCTCTAGTGTTACAGAAATCAGGGAGGATTTTAACAAAATGTAGATCTGTAATGCCAGGCAGCCATTCTGTTCTTTGGTTGAAAGGGAGCATCACCAACTTAATTACAGGGAAGGAAGGAATAACTATGAAAAATGTAGCATGACTCTGGGCTTTTAAGAAGTAGCATTTTACACAACTTTCTGTAGGGTAGAGATTCCTACATTTATCACAGCATAAGATCCCTCATATAATAATTTTTTAAAACACTTTTAATGATTTTTATAGCCTTTTTTTAGATATGGGTCTTGGGAAATTAGATAAAAAATGTTTTTCAAATCAAGGAACGTAACTTTCACATAAAGAGGCTAATTGGAGTTGGGAACAAGAAAAGGAGAAGCTGGGGTAATAATGTGACTTCTGTGTATCTTTTTTTTTTCAGTTGTGCATATGTAGGATTGAGCTGTAGCCAATACATAGATCGGTTATACAATAACTGCTTCAACACACTTCCTGCATTTGCATTATTTCTAAGTGGGAATTTGCTGGAATGACTTGAGAAGTGCCACAGTGCCATCTGCTGGCTAACTTTCTGTTTTTCCTCAGATGACTTTATGCTGATTTAGGTACCTAACTACATAAAATGTTTAAAATAGTAACATGGATTCAATCCAAATTTAAAAGACTAGCTCAAACTGAGCCTATTTTTGGAGGGAAATATGTGTGGAAAATTATATTTCTCGTATATGATTCCCAATACTGCCTCTGACCACTTGAAAGAAACATCATTAATTACCAGCGACATTTTTAACATACCATTTTACATGTCCTACCAAAGACTACTAGACGTGAAAGACAGTGGAGAAGAAAAATCTTTTTCAGTTTATTTTGTGTATAGACAGCTTTGTTCCCCCCACCCCCTTCCATCTATACTCAGTCAATTTCCATTGTCTTTTATAAGAAATGGTCATAAATAACAAAGGGAGAGAATGAATACAACAATAATATTGGAAGGCCAGGCAGATTGACAGGGGAGTCAGAGCCATGTTTAATTTTAAAAAAAAAAACTTTGCCTTTTTTAGCTGACTAGAAAATTGAGTAGATCTCTTTATATTCAGTGTTTTAAACATTAAAGTACCTTATGAGGATGATGAAATAATCACAAGAAGAAAAAAAATCATATTCCATAGCTCCCTTAGTACTAAAATAAATAAATATGTAACAGCTAGTACAAGATCTGTCTTGATCAAGTAGTAGTTCATAATTTATAAACAACAAACAAAAGCTGTTTGCCAAATTTATCCACTCCCCCCCAACAAAAAAAAACCTAGCCCTATTTGAACCTGTAAATTATACAGTTGAAGCTCACTAATCATTCTTCAGTATCAGTGTAAAAAGAGAGTGGGTTGAGAATAGTATAGACCCAGGATCTAATAAAGCCAGTATAGTTAATCAATAATTCATGTGTATTAAATATGTACAGACTGGTATTTGCTCCAGCCCCTGACCCTAGTACCCCTAGCCCTGCCACTGCAGCTGCTGGCCCTGTGGATCTAGCCTGTGAGAAACCCTGTGGTCCCAGTCCAACCTGGGACATGGAATGATTTTGACATCCCTGTGTTAGATTAAGATCCTATGGAATAGAAAGCAAATATGAATAATAATAACTTACAAGGCCCTTAGACTTGCTTAATTTTTCTGTGATGTCAGATTGCTGTCCAGTTGAATCATGAACTCTTAGGTAAGAGTCACAGTGTGAGATTGCTGAAGTAATTGGTCCGCTTATGAGAAAATAGTACTTCTCCTTTTTTTCAGTTTTACTTGGATATCTTTGGCTGGATGTTCAAAAGTGCTCTGCACACAACAACTCCCCTTCTGTTCGTGATAATATTCACTCCCTCTACTCTTCCTACCCTCTAGGGTAAGCTGTTTTAACTGTGTTTGCTGATTCATAAACCCTGCCAAGAACCAACTTTGTAAAGTTTTCCTAGTAGCTTTTTGACTGAGCTGCATAAATTCAGAAGTATTAGCCTTGACATTAAGCCAGGGGAATGTGGACAGTTATGAGAAGTTTCAGCTGTTTACACTTGGTACTTCCTTAAATAGTTCTGACTAAGCACTGGCTAGTGTCCCTATTAATATTATCTATAGCAACAACTCCATATTCCACAAATGGCTGCTAAAAGAAATGCATAGGCAAATATAAAAATAACAGTGTGTTTGCCCTAAGTAGAGGGAACTGTAGGTATGGGGAAATAATGATTGCTTGTGTTTCATCTGTCACTTTTTATTCACATTCTCTTAAGGGTCCTTGTATTACTTGACTAATTTCTTAAAACACTTCCAGAAACAATTCAGATTTTCATTTTTATTTTTCAGATTCGCTATGACTCCTTTAGAAATATCCCCTCTCTACTGCTATCTTCCAGTAGTCACATTAGAAGAATGAGGAACACACAATGTAGTGTTAAGGATTTTGGGGAGGTGATTTTATTGTAACATGCTTCAATAACATGTCCAGAAGGAATTTAGAAACAAACAAAAAAAAAACATGACTTTTTTTCCAAACAGTGTGTAGTGAGAGTAAATACAAGTGTCTAGTCCTCCATGACCCTTGCCCTTTTGTCTCATTGACATTAGCAATGTTGTGTGTATTCTGCAAATCTCACTTTTATCTTACCGACAGTTGTAGCTTGCAGGTTGTTAGAAGTGTTTGTGCTTCCATGTTTGTGATGATCCAAAAGTCTAGTCTTTTTGTCAGGATGTGATGGAAATATTCCTTATTGCAGCTATTTTTAAGTTTCTCTTTGATCTCATTATGGCTTATTAAGCCCTGGTTGACATTGAGGGGGAATCGGCTTCTATTTTGTAATGTAATCTGTAAGTTGGAAATATTGCATGATTGTGCCTGACATTAACAATTCAGGCTAACCAGTGAATTTCAAATGCCATATCTGATAGGTTTACAGACAAAGACCCACAGCAATACTCTCACAAATTAAATATCTTATCAAATGAGTGCTCTATTAATTCTTGTGTGACAGAACAGAGACTTTTTGTAAGCTTTATATTGAATATCCTCTAATCTACCCCTAATTACAGCCTTCCCTGGGAAACTGCAAGGCAGGTTTGTGTTCTAGTGTGATATTAAGTATGGAAAAGAAAAACCAGGATAGTGGACACAGCAACTTCTTTCACAATAAGCCTTCCCCCGTGCATTATTTTTCTCTTTTTTGAAACCTCCTCTTTCATCCTGTGCTATTACAAAGGAAAGACTAATTAGACCAATCACTGAATATGTTTGCCACCTACACTACCCAAAAAGAACTTCTTGTACAGAATTAGCTCCAACCAGCTCTGCTAAAAACAACAATTTAATTGCAGCCAAAAAAGGGGAAAATGCTGCTGCAACTTATTCCAATTAAAACAAGTAAATGTAATCTATATCCTATATCCATGCAAACAGACTCTCCCTGCTCAAGAGCTAGAGGGTTTGCAAATAATTATTTTCTCTCATTAATTTTTAAATGCTCATGAGAGGCTAGGCTGATAGCACTGGAAAATTAAGTTGTTTGCCTATGGCAAACATAAAACACAAACAGAGCAAATGTAAGCTTGCCTACTGAGGGATGGTGTTTAAGGTGCTGGTGTGGACTGGAAGGTTAAAGTTAAGTTCTAGTTCTGCACCTCGCCACACGTTTTTTCCATGATCCCAGGTAAGTTTTGATTTTTAAAGCAGTTTTCTAGAGATATGATCTATAAGTTAAAGTCTGGTCCAGGGTGACTCCAAGATAAACTGGGTGGGTTTTCAAATTTGAGAGGCTGACCGTTTAAGGTGATAGTGAGTTCACGCTTAGCACTGGCATTGTGCAGATGGAAAACACTTGAGAAAGTCTTTGAGATACTTGGTTTGAGGTGCCATTTTAGGCAGTGCTCTGACATCAGTCTCGTGTCTCCGTCTAATGCGAGTTCCACACTTGAAAAGTCATGAGCTTGGCAGCAAAGGCACCATCTCCCAAGCCAAGTCCCATTCTTCCTTCTTGCTTGGAGAGATGAGCTACATGTCCTTACAGAACCACCTCTCAGCTGATCAAACCAAAGCTGTAGGTTGAAGAGAAGTTTCCTTCTTTCAGCATTGCATTTTACCAAGCAGTTGTTTTACACTTCTCTAGGACTTTTTCCACCATCTGACAAGTGCTGTTGGTATGGCAGGACATTTTTACTACCTTTTCTTAAAGGGGTTTTCAGTTGCAGCAGTCTGGGCTGTGCCTCAGCTGCCTTTCTCCCAGCGGAGCTCTAAGAATTGTTACAGTCTGTTCTGGGAGTCAGAGAACATTACTCCTCATTCCTTAAAACTGAAGTGCAAATGAATGGAGGGCATTTGCTTATTCATAGTAAATCAAAAAAGTCTGAACAACAATTGCATCTAATCCAGCTACTGGATCTGGACCTGAAATTGCTTTCATCCAGTTGGTCTCAAAATGCTCACCAACTTCAGTGACAGTGGGCCCAGGTGATCAAGATCCTTCACTACCATGAGCATACTGCTAAGCCAAACAGGTTTCCTAAGGTAAACTGATTTTATTTGGCATTTAGTTACCACAGTAGTTCCATAGTTTCATAGTTAGTAGGGTTGGAAGGGACCTGAGCAGATCATCAAGTCCGACCCCCTGCCATGGCAGGAAAGAGTACTGGGGTCAAACAACCACAGCAAGGTGATTGTCTAGCCTTGTCTTAAAGACCCCCAAGGTAGGAGCCAGCACCACTTTGCCTGGAAGTTGGTTCCAGATCCTAGCCACCCTGGCAGTGAAGTAGTGCCTCCTGATGTCTAATCTGAATTTACCCTCTGCCAGCTTGTGACCATTATTTCACTCCTGATAGTGCTTGGGGAAACAGGGACTCCCCCAGTGCCTGATGGTCCCCTCTGACTAGTTTGTAACAGGCCACTAGATGCCCCCTCAGGCTTATCTTGTAGAGGCTGAACAGCTTCAGGTCCCATAGCCTCTCCTCGTAGGGCCTGCCCTGCTGCCCCTGATCATGCGAGTGGCCCTCCTGTGGACCCTCTCCATGTTGTCCACCTCCCTCTTGAAGTGCAGCACCCAAAACTGGCCGCAGTACTCCAGTTGCAGCCTGACCAGTGCCGCATAAAGGGGGAGGATCCTTTTGTTGGACCTGCTTGAGATGCATCTGTGGATGCACGACAAGGTGCAGTTGGCCTTCCTGACTGCATCCCCACACTGCCGGCCCACATTCATCTGGGCATCAGTGATGAATCCAAGATCCTTTTCTGCTTCTGATGAGAAGGGAGTTTCCCAGCCTGTAGGTATGGTGCTGGTTCTTCCTTCCCAGGTGCATCACCTGGCACTTGTCTGTGTTGAATCTCATCCTATTCTCATCCGCCCACCCTTGTAACCTATCTAGGTCCGATTGTAGCCTATTCCTTCCTTCTAACACGCCCACATCTTAGTATCATCAGCAAATTTGAACAGGGTGCTTTTTACCCCCTCATCCAAGTCACTGATGAAGATGTTGAACAGTGCAGGCCCGAGGACTGAGCCCTGTGGAACCCCACTGCCCACGTCCCTCCAGGTCGAAAATGACCCATCCACCACCACTCTCTGGGTGCGGCCCTCCAGCCAGTTGCCGACCCATTTGACTATGTAGGTGTTGACACCACAGTCCCCCAGTTCCTTAATGAGAACAGGGTGAGAGACAATGTCAAAGGCCTTCCGAAAGTCCAGGAAGACTATGTCCACTGCTACACCTGCATCTAAGGATTTGGTGACCTGGTCATAGAAGGCCACCAGGTTGGTCTGACAGGACCTGCCTCTAATGAACCCGTGTTGGTTGCCCGTAAGCATAATCTCCCCTGCTGGCCCCTTGTGGATATGTGCCAGAATAATTCTCTCAAAAAGCTTACCCAGGATCGAGGTAAGACTAACCGGCCTATAGTTTCCCGGGTCCTCCTTCCTCCCCTTTTTGAAGATGGGAACCATGTTGGCCCTCTTTCAGTCCTCTGGCACCACACCAGAGCAGAGCACCATGAATGCTCATACAGCTGTGCCAGAGGTCCTGCAATGACTTCAGCTAATTCCCTCAGCACTCTGGGGTGGAGATCCTCCGGATCAGCTGATTTAAATACATCCAGTCCCTCCAGAAGTTCCCTGACTAGATCCTCACTGACCTTTGTCCTAGGTGCGCCTCCCCTGGGGCCTGAGGGGGGCCCAGTGAGAGGGCTGTTCTGGTCCCTGCTCAGGAAAATGGAGGCAAAGAAGTCTTTAAATAGGTTAATCCATCAAATCCTTAGGGATCTGTGAAGCAAGGTGTTTTCAGATACTGTTTGCCCAAGTAAAATTGTAGCAGAACTGGGAGAAGAGAAAAGTTTGTTAATGATTTGAGGTGATCATATTTTCCCATCTACCTTTGCTGAAGAAGGGCATGATTTATAATTTAAAAGAGGGTGCATTGTTGAAGGTTTTGTGAAGACTCTAGAGGCCAGCAGCTTTCCATGAGTTCAGAAGGATTGTGCTCCAAAACGGGTGTTTTACAAACGTTCCTGGCACTAGAAAAAAATAGAATAAATACAATAGGGTGTACACCGTAAAATCTGTTGGAGAGAAAACCGATTCCTTTTAAAAATGGCTTAACCTACAGATGCCACACAGAATATCATGCATATTAATTTGCTGTATGAAGTGACTACTTAGGTTAAATTTTCCGTAATCAGACTCCATCTTTTTTTTATAAGGTGGTAGGGGAAGGAGAAGGGCTAGAAAAGATGATCTTGCTAGGACACTGCATTTCTAGTATCAGGCGAATGTTTGTCAAAGAGCGTCTTTTACATTTAGATTGCTGTTCATTATACAATGCCAGTTCATTTCAGATTCACAGAGGTTTGCAGTACATACACCTTTTACTGCTATGAAACTCCTTTATTTTACTTCTCCAAAAGCAATAAGTGTGTTTTATTATTTTGGGATGTCTGTAACACCAAAGGACTGATTTTTTTATTTTTTTAAATTCATTGTCATTGTTGGGTTTTGCCCCTGAGCAGCCGGTCATAATCAGTGATCTAGAAATACACTTCTTAGTACTAATCCATTGTTGATCTGCTTACCTTGTTTTCTGTTAAATACTGTATCACACTTCTTCATAGTCTCCCAAAACCCGTTCACCAAACCAGTAAATTTGGATTTAATAACTTACCTTTTTTTCAAATTATGTTTAGAAATATGGACTAAACAGTATCCTGCTGCCTTCTACACAACGTTTTAAATAGAAGTGAACTCTTTGGAGGTTTGTTTGGTTTTTGATCCAAATGGGCGTAGGCACTGAGAGAGTGTACACATGGGCGTGTGTGAGAGCATGTGTTGGCCAATCATCGCATAATCATAACTTTCTGGGTTCCAGATTTGAGTTAATTATGGTGTGCCAAACTTGATGTATTTATTCTTCCAGTATACAGTTTCTTCACCTGAACTGAACAGTTACTCAGAAAGTTGCTGCTTTCCTCCACTGAGCAGTCTAACATTAACAGACCCAGATTGGAACTTAAGAATGTTATCATTCTTTTGCATGTTATGCACAGCATATCTAGCTTCAGGCTTAGGAGGCAAGAGTGTTTTTCATGGCCTATTGTTTAATTTGTTAAACAATAAGCCATGATAAAATCTAATGTCATATACATTTGTAGTAGTATTTAGCGAATACTGTACTGAAGAAGAGTTTTATACACATGTTCCTGAAGCTGAAAGGAAATGTGATGGCTTATGGCTCAGTACTTGTTTTATATATCAAATTTCAGTTTCTAACTATGTTCTCTTCTTAGTGATTTCAGTGCAAGAGAATTGAATCCACCTTTGTCACTAAAACTTAAGTCTCTTTTGCAGGTATTTCTTTATTATGCTATTTGGAGCCAAGTATGCCATTGACATGTATGAGTTTAACTGCTTTGCTTTCGGTGTTTTCCCTTTCAATTACATTTTACCTGTATGGTTTCTCTGATATAAACCTATCAATTCTGCAATCATCTATGGAGTTTAGATAGGGCAAACACGTGTTAACACAGAGGTGCCCAAACTGGCATTTGTTCTACAAGTGGCATAGGCAGCCTCTGTGTGTGGCATGCAGCAGACCAGGGATGGGACACAGCAGTAGACAGAGCAAGGAGGAGAGAACAGAGCATCAAATCAGGCAGGGAGCATGGGGCAGAAAGAGTAGCAGATCAGGCAAGGGAGTGTCACTCGGAGAGGGTATAGGACTAAATTGTGGCACGTCTACCAAAATAGTTACCCCCTGACTGTATTAAAATGACACACAGTTGATAAAGTAATATTTTTCCCTTCCCCGCTACCCCAAATGGCCACCCCGTTACTTGTCTACCCTACAAAAAACAACCATGATGAAACAGAATTGTAAGAAGTGCTTGTTGTAATATGGTTCCCTTTTTGTCCGCATGACAGAAATATGCTCTAGCCACTTTGGAGAGCCACTTTTAAATGCAGTTTGTTTGTTTGTTTGTTAAACAACTTAACATGAACACCTGTCTCACAAATTTTGTGGTTTGTACATGTTCCATAAACAAACAATTGGTTGCCTTGGATGATTCTTTGGTGCCAAGTTTTCCACTTCTATTTTTGTTTTTATTGTTTTAATCCCAAACATACCAGCTATGGTACATTTTACTGTTCAAACCACAAATGAATAACAAATGCAGGAACTTTAAAACGGAGACAAATTGAATGACTGCTTCAAATTATTTGCTTTGTTTATCTGCATCTTAACAATAGAGTTACTATTTTGTAAAGGAAGCTTGGAAAATAGGGTTATGTACCACCAATAACTCCTCCTCTCCAAAAATACTGCTTCTGTAAAATTGTACTGTGGGTGGTCCAAGAACCTTTTTGGTAGTAATTGGTAGTTAGGGTATACACACATTTCCCTCAAGTCCTACATTGTGTAGATCCAGGGTATAAATACCATGCTGGTTTTAATGGTCCCTTAATTTCTCATTATCAGCCTGTGGGAGTGGTGGTGGAACAAGCCTTTTCCTTCTTGTGTCAGTTTTGCATCCGGTTGTAGTGAATCCACCAATAGTTCAATATTTGTACTATAAATTAAAATGCTTTAGTTCAATTGTAGCAGTTTGCATTGAGGGGAAGTCTATTTCTGAGCCATGTTGAGACCTCTTCAAACTGGCAGGCCTGTTTGGTAGAGCAGCATTTTAAAGTATGACATTCACCCTTGTTTATAGTACTGGTTCTTCTGCGAAGTCACATGATTTAAAAGAAAAAGAAAGTAGTATAGAATCACTGTTGTCGATATCAGTGGATCCAAGTGGACCCCAAAGCATCTGATTTTGTTCTGAGGAAAACAGGCCTTCCTCATGCCAAGTATTTCAGTATAGGTCATCTCCTCCATCGCATACATGGCAAAAACATCAGCAGTCACTTGGTTCTGAAGTACTCTGAAGAGTGGAAGAAGGTCAGAGGGCTCAGAACTGTAGCTAAGCCCCAGGTGGTAACTTTCAGTATCTATCAGATCAGTGCTGGCAACGTTTTCTCTTGCACAGTCTTTCTTTAGATCTCATAGATGAGTGCAAAGAAATAACTTAGCTTCTGTGCAATAGCTGATCTCCCTGCTCAGTCCAGTGGACTACTGATTCCTAACAATCATAACAGAAATATGCCCTTAGAGCAGCCCCCTGGCTTTAGAGCCAAGCATGACTTCTCATAAAGGATTTAAGTGGTTTGACACTGTCTATTGTAGTAGCAAAGCCATTTTCAATATCATCTTGTTTCAATACCATCTTGAACATCTTTACCATTCATAGATAGAAATCTACCATAGAACACCTCCTATTATTCCCCCCACAAGACAAAAAGCTACAGCAAATCAATGGGGAAACATACTTCATTACCAGAACTGCACAGTTATTTTTCTCACTTCAAATAGTTAATTTTTAAGTATTTTCTATAGAGCTGAAGACTGCAGTAGAGTCAGTGAGGTTAACAAGAGTAGCATGAAAAGTCCCAGAGTCCTTAAATACTTTTAAATTTAGTAGAATTAAAAAGACAGTCCCCCTTATGCATTTTCTTAAACAACCTTGCTGTTGCTTTCCTGCCTTGTCCCCAAACTATTTCCAGCCAATTGTTCCTTCCAAATCTGGATGTCTCCTGTTTGTGTCTCTGTACCTTTATTTCCTTTACCTTTCTATAACAGACCTGGTAAAACCTAAGAAAACAATAGATGTTTTCAATGTTTTGTAGAGAGGCAAAGTGTTTTAGGGTATTTAGATAAGCACAGGATGGAGAATAAGAAGTTTGAGAAGATCTCTGGACAATACTAGTGGTCCAGTCAATGAAATAAATTAAACAATGGGGATATTTTATTTTGCTTCGGTGATGGCCGTGTGTGACTTTGCTTTGAAAGTGATTATAAAAATGCCACTGTGAATTCAGGGTATGTTACTTCTTAAAGTAAAACTACACTTCTTGACTATTTGAACAAACCTGGAAATAAGGCCCTAATCATGTAAGTTTGGGGCTCATGTTCTTTGAGTGGATGGTAGCTTAATGGGATTGACTGAATGCCTAAGGTTCACAGTGTTTTTACTATGTTATTAATATTTCCAGGAATTATTTTTAGATTTAATTTTTAAGAGTGTTTTTTTTTTCTCTTGAGATTCTATTACTCTTGAGAAAAATGTATCCTACTTGGCTTTTTTTAAATAATAGTTGTGCTACCTAGAGAATTTATGGAATCTCCATCCCTTGAAATTTTCAAGAGTAGGCTGGGCAGACATTTGGCTGGGATGGATTAGTCAGAGATGGTACTGTCTGGAGCAGGGCATTGGATTAAATGACCTTGTGAGGTTCCCTTCTGGCCCTACTTTCCTGTGATCTGATAAATCTTTCACCATATGGTCTTCTCCTTGCTGCCAGTTGGAATTCAAGGCAAGAACCCAGGGCCAAGGAAACCTATATCCATATAAGAATCAGTGAATGATTTGGGATCTAAGGTCAGATAGATAAAAATTGTGTTATTTTGTAATTTGTTTTTCTTTCCCTGCTATTAAAATGGTTTACCATTGATGGAAGCATATCCTCTCCCAAAAGCATGTTTTATCTGCTAAATTTGCAAATGGGAAAAGAAATCAAGTGCAATATAAAAGTGATCTCTTGTGATCCAGCTTCAATCAAGGGCTATATTCTGAATTTGCAACAAAAAAGATTTAGTGATACCATAGATATTTTTCTTCTTTAACTATTCTACTCCTTAGTGATTCTGTTTTTAAATCAATTAAACTGCCTTAAGATGATAGCCCTCATCTACATTTACAAATACTTAAGGACAAAAATATGCTCCATTAAATGGTGGCTCTGTGCTAGATTGAAAGGTGATTAGAATAGAGTTGTTATCTTACCTGAATATAACATGCATAGTATGCAGATATTATGTAAATGTTTAAGCATCATATTATTTATTAAGTTCTGAAGCATTTCCAGACAATGACACTGGTTTTCTTATGATACTGTGTTAACTCTTTTTATTTGTTTTGTGTCTTTTCTCAGAGGTATAAGGTGTAATTGTGCCACATTGCTTTAAAAGGGGTAGGATAAACAAGACAAATTATAGAAAGGAAGTTTGTTGAGCAAACAGCAGGAGTTTTCTCAGCAAAATTCTTCTGTGGTTAACTAAGTCTGATGAAAATATTGTGACATTGACCTCAGCATATTGGCTTCTAGCCACTTACTAAAACAGTAAATGGCTTGCTCTGCATGACTACAAATGTGTTTAGTGAAGAAATCATAATGGATCACAATTTAACTGTTTCAGATTTTGAGAGAGAGAAAAATCAACCCCTAGTGATATAATATTAGTGAAGTCACTTCATCAGAATTGGCACAGAAAGTATTGTTGAAATTATTTGGAGCAGTAAGATTAATGAATTGCAATATTAAAACATCTGTAGTCTTGCTGATACCATTTTTCATCAAAACTGTGAAAGAAGCCTGTATTATTTTTGTTTAAAGTTTAAGCCTGGGGAATCCCTTAAATGTTCAAGGCTAGGAGCTGTTGAATCACAGAATTAGAGAAAAATACGGTTGGAAGGGACCTCAGGAGGTCATCAAGTCCAATCCCCTACTCAAGGCAGGATTATTCCTAACTAAACCATCTCACCCAAGTGTTTGTCTAACTTGATCTTAAAGATTTCCAGTGACACAAACTTCACAGCCTAAGTAATCTGTTCTGATGCTTAACTACCTTCATATTTAAAAAAAGTTATTCCTAATAGCAGTTTAGGTTTCCCTTGTTGTAATTTAAGACTTATTCTTTTCTCCACGGCCATAGAACACATTCTGTCATCAGCTTTTTTGTAACACCCCTTCATATATTTGAAGATTTAGCAAATCTCTGAGTTGTCTTTTCTCCAGACTAAATAATCCCAGTCTTTCCAACACTTTCTTAGACATTGTATTTTCTAGACCTGTAATCCTGTCTTGTGGCTCATTACCATACCCTCTTCAGTTTGTATATGGTAGTGTAAGAGTGGTGTTGTAACTGTTATGGTCCAGAAACTGTAAGAAGAAATAATTTCTTAGGGTGGTATCTTTCTTTGATTGGACCAATTGTATGGTTGAGTTAGGGTTAGACAAGCTTTTGAATGCAATTCATTGTTCATCAGGTCATTAATAATGATGCATTTCTTGCATTCAAAAGGTTATCCAACTCTATTAACGATAGTTTGTCCAATTTGTTATGATTTGCTTGAAATGCAGTACCTAAAACTGGACACAGCACTGCAGCTGAGACTTCACTAGTGGTGAAGAGAGTGGAAAAATAATTTCGTTTGACTTGCTGGCAACATTTATTAATATAGACCAGTATGTTTTGGGCTTTATTATAAAACAGCATCCTGTTATTCATATTCAGCTTGTGGTCCAATATAACCCCCAAATCCTTTTCTGCAGCCTAGCCAATCATTTCTAAATTTGCATGTGTTCAGGTGTTGTTCTGTCCTAAGTGCAAGGCTTTGTCCTTATTATATTTTATTCAGTTAATTTGGGACCATTTTTCCAGTTTAGCGAGGTCATTTTGAATTCTAACCCTAATCTCCAAAGCATCAGAGGCCTTTATTCAGTTCCAGCATCAACCTCCAGGGGTTCAGTCTTGCATCTCTTACCTCCCTGGAAGGTGCCCTCACTATCAAGCTCTAGGCTGTTCGGGAATGGGAGCTCTCTCCATCACTCTCCTTGATGTTCTTTCAGTGTGGAGAAAATAATTGAAGATACATTGGATCGGAGAAAGAGAAGCAGGACTCTAGCTAGGTGGCTGGGACACTCTCTAGGAAGTTGGTAATTTGAATCCCTTCAGGCATAACAGGTCTAGCCATTAGGCTAGGGGCATTCCCTTCTCTTTTTCCCCAGGCAGCTTTTAAAAGATTTAAAGTGGCGATCCTTGCTATGTTGTCAGGAGCCTGCACCTGTCCATGTATATTAGATGGGTGGTTAGGACAATATGTTGATTGCAAAATATGTTTTAAAACATGTGAGGCAATTAGATACCTTGAAACAGGGCAGCATAAATCAGTAGGAGCAGCAGGTAGCACAAACTCCCAAAATCCAAGCTGCTTATTTAGGCCCCTCATTTGAAAGTTTTGGTCTGAAATAAAGTTGTCAGAATCAAATAAATGTCCTGTCAAGGTTTGTAATATAGCAGTAATTACTAATCTTTCTTTTGCCACATAATGCACAGGTAATGCAGCTTGTTGATAAGTTACACTTATTGAGAGAGGAGTATTTAAAACTAAAATAAGTTATGCACACACTTTGTTACAGCTTATTCCACGAAGAGAAATAGCAACTGTTAGTTGCATCTACACTTTATCAATCAATGTTCTTGATGCACTTCTATTGACTTCAATTCTGAGTGCTCAGAGTGGAATGTTTGCTGGTAAAGAAAATAGCATTTTCTTTATGAATGACATATTAGTCTTCCTCTGTTATGAATAGGCTAGTCTGATAACCAGTGCTTTGCAAGTTTCAGAACACACTATTTATGAAGGGAAATAAATTATCGCTTAAAAGGTATTATTATGCAAGATGCATTTATGACAGAATGGGGAGTTAATAGCACGATTTAACTTAAGAGCTGCTAGCTTTTTTAAGCAAAATGAAAATACAGGCTTAGACCTTGATCTCTAGATTCCTTCTGCACTGGGTGATGACAGTCATTTAGTGGCAATGGGATCTGACTCCCAGCTCCAACAGATGCACCTCCAGCCAAGCCAAGCATGTATGGTACAGTTATTGGGATTGGAGATTAGATCCCAGTTGCATGACTGGCAATGCAGGGAGCCCAGGGCATGGGTTTGCAAGTGTTGGTTGGAAGGAGTCAAACAACTGCTCCCACTGTGCAGCTGCAAATCCAAGGACTTCTGTACCAGGAAGTCTAAAAATCACACATGCAATATTTAAAGGTCCTAGCATACTGGAGCCCTGGGATCTGGGAGTCTCTTCCTAATGAATAGGAAGATCTGGGATCTGGATCCTTTCTGCGTGCAGTCTAAAAACTACACACACAGTTTTTAAAGGTCCCAGCCCACTTGGACCCCCTGTGATCAGGGAGCCTCTCCCCAGTCGCAGAATCCTGGTACACTGAGATGTTTAAAACCCATGCATGCAGCCCAGCTGCTTGTGCAGGTTTTTCGACCTCCCAGCACTTTAGTCTTTCAGCACACTGGGACCTTTAAAACCTGAATGTGTACAGAACAAATTGGGTGCTGGTGTGGCTTTGAAACTTGTCATGTTGGGGGAAGTCAACCTGGTAAGTTGACTGTCTTGTTCTGTAGGTGGGTTGCAGGAAGCTGGCATTTTGAAGTGCTTTGCCCTGCAACCCCTACAGTCCCAGTGCCAACCCAGGTCCTGATGCCAGTGCTGACCGTCAGCATTAGTATGGGGGCATGTTACATGTTCAATTTATGCTGCCATAAAAACCAGCCACAAAGATATTCCATATTTTCTATGGAATATCTTTGTGGCTGTTTTGCTACTTTATGGCACCCTGAATGTTGTATCACTGTTACTATTTTTAGTGCAATTAATATATGCCAGGGGCCCTTGAAACATCAGAAGTTGTTTGCAGTCAATTTTTATTTTGTAATGCGGAATTCTACATAATGCTTTATAGAAAAAATACATCTATCTTTCTCATCCTACTTTTATCATTCAAAACTTGATCGGAGCTAATGAATACTCAAACCTGTCATTTAGGTGTCTAAAATTAAGATCCTAAATTTGTATTTAAACACCTTTAAAAGAAGTCTTCACCATTCCTGCTTTCCTCAGCCTAACCTTTTTTTCTACTCCTTAACTGTTCCATAGTGTGCTGCACTGCATGCTAGTTGGTCACAGCTCTTTAGTTGTGCTCAAGTGGCAGCATTTCAGTGTGGTTAAGAGTCTATAAAGCAGTCTGAATGTTATTATAGGCCAATAAGGAGGAAAAGAATTTCATTTGAGAATTTTCCTTGACATCTAGCTCCTAATCCTACTGTAAAGGCACAGAGGTACTTGTTGTAAAAACCATGTTACAATACAACGTGTTATATAACATGTTCCTGCTGAACAAATTGCATAGGAGGGCTCTTCCCTTCATCTTATTTTAGTACGAAGATATTATTTAAAAGTGAATAAATAAACAAAGCCCTTCACCCTACACAATGTAAAAAAATAAAGTACCTTTCTATTCTTCTAAATATGTTGCTTTCTTTTCCTCCCTAGTAACTCACAATGTTATCATAATGAGGAAGAGTGTGTGTGTATCTGTATTCCTTGCAATGTCAATACTGCAGGATTTTACATATGCAGCTGCTTAATACATTAACTATCATTTCTTGCTGCCTGGGGTTACAGGTTGTAAGACAGGCCAAGAGCAGTATGTTAAAATCTGCAAGTCTAAAGTTCTGTAGAAATCAACAGAATGCAAGAGACATTTGGAATCTGGTCAAGAACATCCTGGGGTGGGCAGAATGAGTGCAACCTGCCATAGATAAGAAAAGCATATAGTACAACCAAAACCAGGTATGTGCCTGGAAAGATATGAAGGAATGTTGTCATTGAATAAGTTCATTGATCAGCGAATTGCAAGGTACATGGCACAAAACTTGATTGATCATCGCTGGATAATGATGTGGGCTTAATGTAAGTGCTTCTAATGTATAAAAAGAGTAGAATAGAAATGCACTTTGGATTTGTGTTTAACCCTGTATTATCCCTGCTGTCAGCCAATCTGATCAGCTGGCTGATGATCTGAAGAAAAGCTACACTAAGTTTATATTCGCTGAATAGCTGTGTAGTGTGCTTGTTTGAACAGTGTTACAATAGGACCTTATAGGTCTTTGGAGACACCAATGAGGATTACACTGCTGAACAAAGTTATTACAAATGTTTTTGTGTAGAAAATATATTAACTTGCCCTTTTTCACTTTTATACTAAGCAATTCCTTTTTTACCTTCCCTGCAAAGCTGATACTACATCTGTTGACCTTCCAACCTTGTCTTTCCTAAAATATTTTTTATTTGATTTCAGGTCACCATTGGTCAAATGTATTCCACACAGAAGCTTGTTATCGAAAATCCAGAAAATACATAGCTGGAAGATGAATCCAGTTTTTGAAGCAACAGTGGACCATCCTTCAGCATTCTGCATTGCTGCACAAAGATATTTATGCTCGCTGCACAAGTATGAGAGTTCATTTTTTATTAGAAGAAGAAATGTAGGAGAGGCTCAGTTCTGACAACCAAAGCAATATGGAATGTTTCCATGATTCATACTCTAAGATGTACTGCTATGGCTACCACAGTATGTAATGTACCCAATGCCCATATGTGCTTGTGTGTCATATGTAATGAACGTGTTCGTTGTTCTTATTTAACAATAAAATGTCATGAGCTGAATATTTGGAATAGGAGACATTCTTCTTCAGATGATCTTACTTCCCTGCCAGTGGCTCAAACGATATGGTTATGCATCAGCCTGTGCTGCAGTTAGTAAGTGATTTCTTAACTATTAATCTGAAAATTCAGAAAGTTGGAAGCCAGCTAGTTTCATCCAGCTTAGTTAACAGCTTGTTAATAAAATGTTAGCCTTACATTACTGAGACTGCTGAACAGTTAGAATACACTTGTACTATTGTACCTTTTTCCAGTTGTCTAAAACTGCAACTTGTCAGCAGAAAGAAACAAAACACATTTCAGTGTCCAGTACTGTCCATTTTCTTGCAAAGTAAAGGTAATTCCATGCAAATAGATGACGCTGTTAAATTTAATTCGGAACTCACAGAAATATTTTCTCTTCTGTGAGAACCTTGTAAATGTCCATAACCTGTCTCAGCATGTCCATACCATGCTCTGGATGAAACCAGCTAGAAGTTCAATCTTCGTGATCATCCAGTACTGGATCTCCACACCAATATGGCTAAATCAGTTGTTAAATGCATTCTGTTCATTTGCAGCAATGAGGATTTGCACAAAAAGGATCGCTAACATAATGCCCATTTGTTAAACTTTAAAACAAGTAAACAAAAAGATGATTTCCAAATATCTGCAGACATTACTCATTTGGTAATCTAGGCTGAAGAGGTGAGTGTATTAGGAGCTTTTCTGAAGCCAGCACTTAGCAGAGTTTCTTGTAGAGTTCCTGGGCTGTCCAAGAAAGGAATTCCCTTAATCATCTGACAAATCAGCAGTCTGAAAATACTTTATGTAACAGAAGTGAAAGGGTACATAGAGGCAGATGGAAAAAATAAACTGCATTTTAAGATTAGCAGCGCTAAACAAAATTAAAACACCTTTTAAAAAGTCAAGTTTTATTCAAAATAGTGCTTGTGTTCATTTATGTTTTCTGTTATAGAAAGTACAGAAATATCATTCAGTACAAATCTACAGAAAATGTTACAACAAAAGCTTTCAAGGAAGACACTTTAAAATAGGAACAGTCTAGTAACATCTTTAAGATAGACCTTAAAATAAAACTACATTTTGGAAAGTAAAAGGATAATGTCTACTTCTGACTGATTCTCCAAAATAGAACTAATGAATGATGTCTAATTTAGAGGTGCTAATTCTTAAACCTTACTCACCCCTGAAACATTTCCTACTTACGTAGGTACCTGAAAGTTTGTAGCACAGCATCCTATTAACCATAAAAGTGTACAAAATAAGGCACAATTACTATGTTTAAGACTATAACCCTCTTCACACAAAAAGCAAATACTGTGGTATTCCTCCATTTGTTAGGTTCAGAAATACAGCAGATATGGATAAGTTTTTGCTACATCAGTAGAATGCATTGTTTTATTAAAAACTGATATTTTTTTTTAACCAGGTAGAATGCCATGCACTACAGTTTAAAAAAAATAAGGCACTACGGACTGAATCCCAAAATACACCTGAGTCACTGTTATTAGTACATTGGGGTTGAAGATAAAAGAACCAGGAAAGTCAAATATTCAAACTTTCAGTGGTAGCAAGATTTTAACTGTGGGGGTTTTAAAATTACATTTTAGAGAAGAAAATCATGGGAGGCTGTACTGTTTTGCATTGCTTGGATGTTAAAGCATACACTGGTACCTAACCTTTTCAAGTGTCTTAATTACTGGAACAAGCAGTACATACTGGGTGCATCTACACGTTCATAAACGTGCTCCTACCACACATTAAATTTAGTATCTCTAATGTAAGGTACTAAATAAATGCACATTATGTTACCATAATACACAGTAGCAAAAGCACACACTTTGTGACACTTAATGCACAGCAACCTATTTTAGTGCTCATCAGCATATTGGCATGATTTTTGACATGACACTTTAATGTATAGTAAAATAGGCTACTGCGCATGAAAGCACATATGTAGATGTGCCGACTGCTTCAGAGAATGCAGCTACAAGAATCAAGAGTGTTCCTTGGCCTGTAGTACAACATCCATTTCAGAGAGAGAGAGAAACAACACAGTATATCCTTAACATTTTTAGCATTTAAACTGTGAAATATTTCACACATGCTTCTTTTTCCAAGTGATTCATACAGGTTTTTCAAAAAACATCCCTTTAATATGCATAATCAGTCATTCCAAAAATAATCATGGTAGTTTACTGTGGGGTATTTTAAAGCTTAGTTTCTATCAGAATTAAAGCTGCCTATAGTATGAGAGACAACACTGATATTAATGACTTACTATTTCGGCGGGGGGGGTTAATCCCTCGAGTCTGAACAGAACAATTTTACTACTGTCTGAAAACTCCCCTGATAATTTATACAACTGTCTCCCTCTAACATGATGCACTTTGTCTCTCAGTTACCACTCTGGAACTTTGCTTATTTCTCAATTGCTTGTATAGCCTGTGAAGGGGCATTTTCCAGCCTTAAGGATGCATACTGCACATAAGATATGACAAGTGAAAACTTTAACAGAGCTTAGACCCTTTATGCAAAAAAGAGATATGTAGTATAAACTATGTCAAGAAGTTTCTCTCTCCTCTTATTTGAGGAATAAGTAGCATAAAACTCAGTTGTCCAAAGAGAACATACAATCTCTCTTGCTCCCAAACTTACTTTAGGTAAGAACTATAGAGACCTCAATTCTTAAGGACTAACAGGCCTTAGGTGAGACATACAAAATTATGAGTGTACAAAAGAGAATGTGGAATTACTACACTTAATTAATTGCCACAAAATTACAGCATTTAAAAATGTTCCTGGAAGCTTGGACCTGTCTTTACAAGAACATGTTTCATGTTGTGGTGCATTATATGTGCTTCATCCATTTATGTTAAAGATAATAATTTGTGCAAATTGCCACTGGTTACTGGAAAAACAGACTGCAAATTATATAATTTCTCTTTTTAATATGTTTATTACTGTTACAGATACTGTTATAACATACTGGTGGGTGTGTGAGAGAGAAACAGTGTCAAACACTTTATAAAAGAAATCCTACAAAGGAATGAAAACTTACTAGTGTGTGCCCTATCTGACTTGTTAAGCTTTCCTTCCATACTCCCGTTTTAGTGCATAATCAAACTGCTTATTTAACTAGTGACAGAGAATACCAAAGAAGGAAGTTATCAGATACATTTTTCACTAGCTTTTCACTGAGCAATGTAAACAATACAAGTAGCCAGGCATTCAGTAAAAGGGACCCCAGTGATTCAGTGTACTGTCGCTAGTCTGACTGATGGCACAGGAGAGTGTGTTACAAATCTTCACTAATTCTATAACTATTCCTACTTAATAATCCACTCCTTTCTGTCTTATTAGGCTGAGAAATTATTTGCTTTGCACATGCACTTCCAACCATCCCTGATCTCAGCAACCTGATTTTATCAAATACGAAATCAATGTGCCTCAGTTATCATGCGCAAAAATTTTACCTGTTTATGTGTATCAAAGGCCATAAGAGCTGTTTTAAAATAGAAGACAGCATTTTTAAAGACAGAACACACCCTCTTTAACTCACCCCAACATGAAGAGCTGTTCAAAGGATAGATACTGCAACAGCCCTAATGGCATTTAATTAGAGAATCCTACCACAATTAGACACTCAATTTTGAGAGCTCTGGACATGGCAGAGGTATAAGTGAAATAAAGCAGACTAGAAGACTTGCATACAAACATTTTACCAAAGGCGCTTCTTATTTAAACTTGTCATAGTAAGAATGTTAAATTAAGTGCTCATAGTTCTTAAATACAATATAACCAGCTGTTATAAATGCAAGACTAGCGCACTGTAATTCTAACTCACAGAACCTATTTTTGAGACATATGAGACCACACAGCAGGTTTCCCCTATTCCCTCCTTAACACTTTCAGAATCAGCTTCCCTACCTCTCCTTCAAGACTTGTTCCTCCACAACTATACAGAATAAAGCTGAGAGGTGGAGGCTGTGGAACAGCTGCTTTCTAATTATTCACACCTATTTGCTCTGTAGCATGAAATCCTGACTTCATTTGAGTTGACACCTTCCTTGACTTCAGTGGGGCAGGATTTCACCCTTGGGTAAAAGGTCCACCCAAGCTTATCAGCTCATGGGGAAGGCAAAACCAGTTGCTTTAGCCAGTGATACACAATGAAGTGAAGTAGCCAGCACCATGTTTGGCCACCTTTGACTTCCTAAACTGAATGACCAGTTCCAGTTGGGTCATCTGTCTTCTGTGCAGGTCCAGAGTGAGGCTTCAGTTCATGCCTTCTGGAACCATGGCAAGACGGTTCAACTACTCTGCCATTACACGTCTACCCTGCCTGCCGAGTGAGTGTTATTGCTGCCAGAAACTGCATAAAGTAGATGTTGCTATTCAGGACAGGAGGGAAAATCAGAACTATGCTGCCTGAAGCAGAGGGACAGCCTGATCGCTATGCAAGGCACTGAACCTCAACTGTTCTTGACAATGTCAAGACAATGACAAGTGTCAGTCCCTGTGGGCCATTCCACTGGAAGTCCAAAATGCTTTCATTCTCACAGAAACACATTGTTTCCTTCCTCTGTACCACAGGAATAACAGACTAGGGTCACTTGTATTGTGGGTTTACATATTTATATCAAAGGGAAAATATGAGCCACGGTTTCTGAATCTGAAGATCAAAAAAGGGAAAACAAATCCACTTCTTCCAAAAATAAAACATGTTCTACTATTTTAAAGAAAAGGTTTGGAATGCTCAACATGTGAAGTCCTTAGACACCACAGTGATAGCTCTGATGTACTTTGATTCCACATGTAACAACATATCAGTATGTTGAAAAAAGTGCTCCTTCCACAATTACTCATCTATACTGTTTTTAAGCCTGCTGATTATAGCAGTTTAATGGGAAAATAGTAGTGGTTACACAGTGCATTTAAATGACTCTTTCTTTCCCTGGGTATAAAGGAAACCATGGAGAGCTGAAAGGAATGTACAAGATTTCTTCTGAAAAAGCACACTGCAGAAGTATATATACCAGCCCCTGGAAATTCTGCTCACCCAGAGCAGGTCATCTTAACTGTCTTTTATCATCATCATGCTAAAAGACAGGCAAACAGATTTTGTGCCTGGACAAGGGAATATTCATATCAATGCTACCACAGACCTCCAAAAAGTTAGCAATTGCTGAATAAACTAAGCAAGTTTTCAAATTTAAAAGATTTTTGGCCCAGACCATCTCCCCTATTCTCTCAGTCAATACATTGGACCAAATCCATTTCCTCTGCTGGAGTCAATGAGAGCAGAAGCCAACTCTTCACATTATGAGTGAAAGCCAAAGTCTTTTCAAACTGCTGTTTTCAATGAAGCAGGAGTCATTTGCATGCAAGTTTGTAGTCCTTGAAGGCACCAAACTAAGTTTACTTACCCAAGAGCCTTCTGAAATTCCCTGCCTTTCTGTTAAATCATGCTTTTGATTGTGTGTAAATATTCAAGAGAAGCTTTCTATTACCTGTATATTTAAAGACAAAAAGTTTCTATACTGCAAAAATTAAATTGTTTAAAATGTAACTTATCTTACCTTCGTTTCCTTATGACTCACTCAGTTTGAGGCTTGAAGTATACTAAAGTATTTTTCTGATTATGTTACAGTTGTCTATAATAACCAGAGGCTTTTATTTCTTCTTTAAATCCAAGGAAATCTAATCCAAAGGGACAACAGAAATCTGCACATACTGAAGATCCACATTCCTGGAGTTTTTCCAGACACACCTATGACCTTTACAATTTTGAAAATGTGCAATTTTTCTTTTCTTTTTTTCATCATTACTGCATGTTGTACCACCTTGGGAAAATTAGCATTATATCTAGCGACTACCGACTGCATCAGAACTGTAGTCCAATCAATTTTACACAGGCACTGAAGACAGTAGACAAAGGTTCTAACTCTTGTTTTGATACAGACTTCCTGGGTCCCTAGGCAGCTTCCTCCTCTGTATGAGTGATGAGAATCCTGCTTAGGCCATATTTGAAAAGTACTTTGGAAAACTCCAACTGGAAAGAGCTGCAAATTCAAAGGTTTCTTATTTTTAATAAAGTTAACTTGTATGACTCATGAGCACAGAGAAAAAGGTCTTATCCTACTGTTATTACTCAAAATTTCATTATTTAAATATTGTGGGGCAAAGTTCAAAGCAAAAGATTTTTTTTTAATTATGACACACTGAAAGACTGAGTAGATGCAGACACATTAGACAGAATTTAAAGAAACACTGATAGGAGTTTTGCAGTTTAACTACAGCATGCAGTGCTTCTGGCACTTGTACTTTCAGGCTGCCTAACTAGAAAAAAAATAGATCACCTACAAACTTAAAGATTTGTTCCTGAATTGGGCTGTTTCAAGTCCTTCACGATATACAGAGAACACAAAGTTTGCCCTCTTTTTTAAAGAGCATTCACACTGTCAACCCTGTTTTTCTGAAAGACTACACAGATTTTTGAAAAGGCATAATTCTTAGAGAGAAAATTGGTTTTATTCACACCTTTTCAATGCTTGTTAATATCCGTGATTGATTTATCACCTCGCTGCTTTACTTAGGACTAGGTTCTTTATAAGACCCAACCTAGTCCTCCAGCACAACAGAGAAGACCATATTTGACATTCCTGTGTCAAACAACAATAATGAATCTCCTCTGAATAAGATAATGTATAAATAGTAATATTTGCAGAGTTAATAGGTAATGAACACTCACACAGAAGACCTGTGATGTTTGTAGTTATGGTCCAAGGCAATTCAATGAAGAATATGGATCAATACATTTAGCATTATATATCAACTGTAGCAACATAATCTTTCATGTACTAAAAATCCAAAGTTTTTCATATACATGTAGGCATACCATTGCATATGGTAGACCAGAAGGCTCAATCAGATCTGGTTTTCCCATGCAATATCCTATTTATATCACCTAATTTTTTTTAAAGTTAACTGATGTACCAAGGACAGAAAATCTACTCTGTATTTTACTGAATGCTCTGTATGCCAATTGCATGCTTCAAGGACAGATCCACATATAACAAATAAAATTATACCAGGAATTTATCTTTCAGTTTATATTTATACAGCTTTTTATGTGCATCCTCAAGCATAGTTATGATTTTGATTCTAGGCTGATTTATAAATGTGTTTAAACTCCAGTTTATGTTTCAGAAATTCATATATTTTTGAGTTAAAAGCCTCAGAAAACTCAGACTAAGCCTTGTACTGTATAAGATACAAAAAGGAAAAAAAAAACCTCTCCCACAACTGAAGTTAGTTGTAATTCTTTCTGCACATCAACTGTCAAAACTCTTTCTGTAGTATGGTGGCAGCACATGGTTTTATCTTTTTGCCATAATTTATTCAAAAAGAAAACTACCCCACATTTTGAAATGCTGTATTACAATAATACAGGTACAGTTATGAAGGGGTCTCAAGTAACGGTTGTCTTAATTCTGATTAACTATTCTAGTAAGGTTTCACAGAGTCACGGCAGTGCTAACAACATGGTAGCACTGTAAGACGTTTAAATCGTATGGCATAGCCAGGGCTAAATGATGTTTTTAGTCATCGTCCTGAATGCTGCTTTCAGACTTGCAAAGTCCAAGGTTATTGCATGATTCTTTAACAGTTTGATCTGCTCAACACTGCACAAATCAAATGGAGTTTTAACCTTTCAGGGACACAACCATGTTGTAACTGGGTACTTCATTAAGTTACATTTTCATAACTGTCAACAAGTCATGAAGCATCCAGTTCTACAACTCCATGCACATATTCATCTTTTTTAACAACATAACAATCATCTAAAAACATAAAGTTATACTTGCCCATGTCATTAATCTAGTTAATCATTAATTTAGTTACTTAAAGTATGGGGTTTCTTGCAAAGACAGGCTGCAAGAAAACTGGTAAATAAAACAGAACAGATGCTTTTATAATAAACTCACCAAATTATTATAAATACAGAGAAATATAGAAAGAGATTTGAATAGATATGGGGGGCGTTAAACTGAGCTGCTGGTTTTCACTCCTTAGCAAAAACTAAGCAAAACTGGGTGTGCCTACATGTGAATAATGCTCCGCAATAAACTTCAGTGCACTTTGCACCGGAATTTATTGCTCCTGGGCTCAACATTTAAAACGTGTTCCCAGGACCACAGCCACGGCTGACAGGGGCCCCCCAGGGTCAGACTGCTAGCCCCAGGCTGCTCCAGCCCAGCTCAATGTACTGCAGAGGGGCTGGCTGGGGCACAAGGATGCTTCAGTGTAGGGACAGCTGGCAGGCAGCACCCCCCACCACCGAAGCACTCCAGTGCCCCAGCCAGTCCCTGTCAGCAGCTCCATGTGCTGTGGTGGAGTAAAAAACTCCACCATACGATAGGATCTGTATCTTAACAGCAGTAACCTACAACAGAGTTAACTAGTTTACTCCAGCCTAATAGCTTCACATACGTAGACCGGTGACGCTTTACTGGCCGCTTCTACATGTGACACTGACTGCACACTACCTCATTACTACTGTGCAGTAGCACTGCATGGCAGGAAGTGTGACATGACGCTATAGTGCAGCAGTAACAAGCTACTGTGCAGCGTCACCTAAAAGCCATTCAGCGATGCTACTATGCAGTAAGTCTGGTAACTACACAGTCATTTAGTGACTAAATGACAGCACAGTAACAACTGCGCAGTCAGCGTCTGTTATATATGCAGCCATTGAGTTAATTAGGCAACCCTGAAGTAAGTGTCACATGTAGATGTGCCCACTGAGTCCTAACTCTGTTTTATACTACCCTTCTGCAGTTAAAGAGCCATCCCTAACAAAAATTAGCCCTCTCCCAATATAACGGGCATCATACTCATTTATCACACAATACATACACTGCTCAAAAGTATATCATTCCTCGCTGCAAATAGATGTTAACAGTTTATCTTCCAATTAACTGAATGAACACTGGTAAGGTTTTTTTAAACTACTCTCTCATTGCTGATATTAGGTGGTTCAGCCTTTTCTGAGAATTGACAGATGTAGTTCAGAGAATGTCATTAAAAAAAAATTGGTTATGCATACGTTCTATAATTGGAGAGAGAAAAAAAGTGTGTGTGTAGACAGACCACTCGCTGTTTAAAAGAATGTGTGTTAGGTATGACCTACCAAACTCCATTTTACCAGTTAAAAGTCTTGCATGAACTTTATTTTTTGTTAAAGCCCATCATAGGTGAGGAATCAATGTCAAAGTGCATTCAGTTATAAGCAAAGAAGGTTTGCTGTTTCGTAGGGTCACAGCAGTTAGACGGTCAAGTAAACCAAAAAGTGCTCACTCTCAGAAATTATACTGTTATGGCTATATAAATATAGTATGGAAGACTGCTGTCACATGACTGTGTCTTTGGAAGAAGGGGAAGAAATGATTGGACCCTAACTCAAATTTGTAAAGAATACTTACTGAACTTAGACCTTACTGAACAGGCCCAAGTGTTCAAGGAGTCTTACTGACTACTGAGGTGAGCAAAGATAAGATTATGCACAAAGTGTTTGCATAATCAAGACCAGAGGGACTCTGTGCAAAATACATATGCACATTTACACCCCTCACCCAGTTCTCTTCTTTCAAAAAAAATTTAATTTCTGCAAGACCTAGCAATAAGCTTCAGGCTTTGCCATCAAGCTGTCCCTGTGTCCAGCAATACCTAAATACCCATAAATGAGACCATGCTCTATCCGTAAAAAGAAAAATGCTTTGACGCATACAGAACAGTTGTAACACTGACTGCAAAGTTCTGTCTCAGTTTTGGACATAGGAAACTTCATCGAAGGCACTATCTTCAAGGTAGAGAAAAATAGATTTAAAAAAAAAAAAAGCCATCTTGAACAGGATATTTCCAGTTCTCAACAACTTGAAAGAGAAAAATCTCTCACAGCACTGGGAGCTCACTTGACAAAAAAAGAGGCAACAATACTGGAGCGGGCAGATCCCACATACCCTTCTTCGTGCCTGAGGCCAAGGACAAGCACCCACCTGGCCCAGCTGATCTTGTCTTCACTTCCCAAACAGGCTACATTCCTCAGAAAAGGCTGGACCCAAGTAGCAAGGTCTTTCTCAGAAGGGGATGGAGAGCAGTACTGGCAGCAACAGGACAGACACCACCTGCTTGACATGTTGACAGCCAGGCCTGCAGCCCTGGACCCAGCCAGGTGGATCTTGGCATGAAGGGCACCACTGAAGGCTCAATGCCTGTTCCCCCAAACAGCCAGGGCTGCCGCCACCGCGCAGGGCTTGGGTGCACCCTAGACCAGCAGAGCCCCTGACTGGACTCTGCTAGTGCTGACCCAGGCTGGGCTTGGATGCAGCCTGGACCAGCAAACTTTGTTGGCTGGATGCCACTGCTGCTGGCTCAGAGTAGGCTTGGAGGCACCGCCCTGTGCCCAGGCCAGGCTCGGATGCACCCTACACCACCGGCCCGTCGGCTGTGTTCCCCTGTGTTCACTGCCTCAAGTCAGGCTTGGGCGAATTGAGGTGCAGACCAGCGGGTCCCACCATCCACCAGCTGTTGGCCACACGCCGCCGGAGCTGCCCAGCCCAAGGCGCGAGGCAGGGTTGCCCGCCAGGCCACACCGGCTCAGTAGAGGGGACCGCCAGGCTCTGGGGGGCTCCCGCCGGGTGCCCTCTCCTCATCCTCCTCCTCGCCCTCCAGCTCCTGGTCGTTCTGGCCCTGGCGGGCGCTGCAGCAGTGCAGGGTGTAGTTGGCGCCACCGTTGTTGTCCCAGAACTCGCCCAGCGGGCTGCGGTAGCGCACAGCAAAGTGCAGCGCAGCGCCCTGGCGCAGCAGGCTGGGCGGCGGGCACAGGGCGAAGTGGAAGCACCCCCCGTCGGGGCCGGGCAGCGCGGGCGCGTCGAGGAAGGACAGCCACTCGTTGAAGGTGTAGCGCACCGCCACGTCGTGCAGGCCCGGCCCGCCCAGCACCCGCACCGAGCCGCGCACGTCCAGCGGGCCCGCCTGCAGCGCCTCCAGGCACACGCGCTGCTCCCGGAGCCGCTCCGCGCCGGGCGCCGCCGGGGCGGGGAAGGCGGCCACCAGGCGCAGGCCGGGCGCGGCGCGGGCGGGGCGGGCGGGCTCCGGCGGCGCGGCGGCCGGCGGGCGCGGCTCGTCCGCGGCGCGGAAGTGGTGCACGCTGGCCAGGCGCAGCCCCAGCGCGTCCGCGAACTGCACCCGCTTCTTGCAGCCCGCGCAGCAGCCCTCAGGCTCGGGCTCGGGCTCGGGCTCCGCCGCCGCCTCCGCCTCCGCCTCCGCCGCGCAGCTACCCGGGGGCTCCATGGCTGCCCCGCCCCGCCCCGACGGCGGCGAAGGAGGAAATCAATGGGCGGCTCCTGCCCCGCTGCAGCGCCCGCCTCGTCCGGAGCCTCCCCGCCCTCCCGCCTGCCGAGGGGGGCACCCGCTGTTCCGCTCCCCTCAGGGCGATGAGGCTGAAGTTGGTTCCTTACTCCTTTTTCCCAGCTCTTTAATCCCGGTTCCCGCTCCCTTTTTCAAAGCGAATCTAGACCCAACACAAACTTGCTATTAGTGAGGCATTCCTCATGCTGAAGAGAGAGAATGTCGTTAGCTATGCAGATCCACGAATTAATATGTAAAATGATATCCCGCATCAAGTACAGAGGCCGAATTGAAGGTCAGATTAGGATGGGATTACGGGGCAAAATACTTCTTGGGGCACCCCAAATTTCCTGCCGATGCCAATGGGGGACTGTCCCAAAGAACCCTGACCACAGTCCCGCCCAGCCCGAAGCATGGTTTGGCCGTGCCAGGCTGCCAGCTAACAGCCCTCATGCCCACTATATTAAGTATAATGGCTTCAATAAGGGACTGGCTTTCAGGATGGGATTATGGCTAGAAATTCTGCTTGGGCCACTCCACAGCGGTCCCCTGCACCACCGGGGACTTCTACCGGACGCATCTCACCACAGGCTTGCCCAGCCCAAAGCGTGGTTTGGCCATGCCAGGCTGCCAGTTGACCCCACCCTTGCCACTGTGCTAAATACATGGACCCAAACAAGGAACTGGACTTTGGACTGGGATTACAGCTACAAATCCTTCCAGGGCCACCTCATGCCATGCCTCTGTGCCACTGGGGGATGCTCCTGGATGTCTCTGATCAGAGACCTGGCCAACCCAAAGTGCAGTTTGGCCATACCAGGCTGCCAACAGCCAGCATTGCAGCCACTGTGCTAGGTATATGGACCCAAATAAGGACATGGATTTTGGGCTGGGATTATACCCACAAATCCTTCTTGGGCCACCCCAGAACGTGACTCTGTGATCCTGGGAGACCGTCCTGGACATCTCTGACCAGGGACTTGCCCAGCCCAAAGCACGGTTTGACCGTGCCAGGCTGACAACAGCCAGCACCCCAGCCATTGCGCTAAGTACATGGAACCAAATAAGGAACTGGATTTTGGGATGGGATTATACCCAGAAATCCTTCTTGGGCCACCCCAGACCACATCTCTGTGCCACCAGGGGATACTCCTGGACATCTCTGACCAAAGACTTGCCAAACCCAAAGCCTGGTTTGGCCATGTCAGGCTGCCAACTGACTCCACCCCCAGCAGAGTCCCCCAGTGGTACAGAGACTTGGTCTGGGGTGGCCCAGCAAGGATTTCTAGCTATAATACCAGCCCCTTGTTTGGGTCCATATACTTAGCACAGTGGCAAGGGTGGTGTCTGTTGGCAGCCTGGCATGGCCAAACTGCACTTTGGCCCGGGCAAGCCTGTGATGAGATGCATCCAGCAGAGGCCCCCAGTGGCGCAGGGGAGTGCTGTGGAGTGGCCCAAGCAGAATTTCTAGCTATAATCCCAGCCCAAAAGCCAGTTCCTTATTGAAGCCATTATACTTAGTATAGTGGGCATGAGGGCTATTAGCTGGCAGCCTGGCACGGCCAAACCATGCTTCGGGCTGGGCGGGACTGTGGTCAGGGTTCTTTGGGACAGTCCCCCATTGGCATCGGCAGGAAATTTGGGGTGCCCCAAGAAGTATTTTGCCCATAATCTCATCCTAATCTGACCTTCATTTAGGGATCTGAACTTGATACGGGAAATTATTTTACATATTAATTAGTACATCTGCATAGCTGATGACATTCTCTCTCTTTAGAATGTGGAATTCATTAATAACAAGTTTGTATTGGGTCTAGATTAACTTTGAAAAAGGAACCAGGAATAAGGAATAAGGAACTGGGAATAAGGCACTCGGAATAAGCAACCAACCTCAGCCTCATTAGCAGAGGAGAGTGTTAGGTCTGTGTTGTGTCAGGGTTGAGGCAGCCTTAGTAGAGTTGGGGTGATGGTTTGTATGGTATATACATATATAGAGATATATACACCCACACATATATATAGATATATCTATGTTTGTGTATGTATGTTATATACAGGCAGTCTTCGACTTATAACGTTTCACACTTGCCGCGTTTATAAATTGACGCCCCATTTCAATTTTATGACGTCAGTTTCGACTTTACAACGCTTGATCCGATGCAGTGCCATGCCAGCAAACAAGTTCGCTGTGTCGCTCATGTCCTTGGAGAACATCTGTCCAAACTTCCTTGAACTTTCTTTAAGAAAGCAGACAACACTCCAGAAAAACCTGCAGCCAAGACACCTGAGGAGACTCCAGCCAAGAACCTTTCAAAAAGTCCAACCAAGAGCCTTTCAAAAAGTCCGGTGAAGTCACCTCAAAGAAGTCCTTCCAAATCAATATGATTGCTATTTACAATATAAATACATTAATGTAGCTATATTACTCTATAATTGATTCAGTACAAAATTCTAGGATATTTTTGGTGAAAATAGGGTATTGGGCCTTGGTTCAGGAACATTGTTTCTTATGAGAAAATTGGTTCTAAGTTAGAACGTTCAACTTAAGACGCGGTTTTCAGGAACCAATTGTCTCGTAAGTCTGAGGACTGCCTGTATACAGATAGGGCGGCCATCATAGAGGACAGTCCAGTTGTCATTTGTCCTTTATGATGGCCACTTTTTTATGAAGAGAAAAATAGAGGACATACATACATTGGCGATGTGTATGGGGTGCATGCAGCTGCACATGCACCCCCTAAGATTGGCAGTGCACCCCCTGAAAGAAGCGCCACCAATGCTGCTGGCAGCACATGCAGGCAGTCGTTGCTCACCTCCCTCCACCCGGTCCCCCCCGCTTGCCACCGACACTACTGGTAGCATCTGTGGATGGTCGCCAATCACTGCTGGCCACTGCCAACCACTGATCAGCAGTCACCCCCTGCTGCCACCACCGCGGCTACCTGCAGGAACTCCCTGCTGCCATGCCCGCACCACCAATACCACCGCTGCCGCCTGTGGGCAGTCACTATGCCCCCCCAGCCTCCGGAAACATGCGTTGTTCATGCGAGAGCTGTTCAAAAATTATCGAGACTAATACTGTAGGAAACAAAATGTTTATTTACAGGGGGTTCGGCTTAATCTCCTTCAAAGTATGCTCCTTCTGCAGCCACACACTTCTCCCAAAGTTTCTACCATTGTTGGAAGCACCTCTGATAAGCAATTTGTGGAATCGCTAAAAGCTGCTCAGTCGCATTTTGTTTATGGTTTCCACATCACAAAATCTTCCTTTCAAGGTTTTCTTTAGTTGAGGGAAGAGAAAAAAGTCACACCATATCCCACAAGTGCCACAGCCTCCAGAATCACCTGATACGGCACCATGCAACCCTCAACTAGAGAAAAGCATTACCTGCCTGCCTGCCAAATTATCAAAAATCTTGGGATATTTGTTTTTCCTGGGGCCAATTATGTAAGTATTTCACCTATTATTTTTAAATGAGTTTCTAGCCTTTATGTTTGCAAAGAAAATATGAACCCTAAAGGTTAAAAGACAAACAATGGCATATAAAACAGATCACTGTTTTCATGATCCTTTGAAGATCTTGTGATTTGCATAGGGGAGGAAGGGGAGTGCCTGACAGAGGATTTTTGTATGCTTAGTAATATTCTCTGCCTTAAAAATCAGACCCAGATACTCTGTAGATGAGTATTAAAATAACAAATCACTTTAAAGTGCAGTCATATGGTTTTCCAATAGATTTGGTTTTAGGCCATGTCTAGTTGAACACTGTACGTTAAATGTCAACACCACAATAAGGACTCTGGGAGGCGAAGCATGGAGCCAACACCCTGGCTATAACTGTACAGGACAACCTCATTATAACAAACCCTGTTTATAACAGCCATCTTCTTTTTAACAATCCTAACAGTAGAAAGCAGCTTCTTCATTATTATCGTGCAGCAAATTGACTAACCCTATTATATAACAAATACCCTCTGTTAACGAACTTTTCCTGCGGCCCCATGAGTGTTCATTGCAAAGAGGCTGTACTGTACTTTGGACATGACACAGCTATCAGTTTTATGGGGTTCTGCTGATGAGAGCACGATATTATGCTTTCCTTGCCCACTTCTCTGTCTTTTTCAAGACAGAGAAAATAAAAAAAAAAAACCATGCAAGTAATTTTCTTCACTTCTTAGAGATCTGGATTCTCTCCCTAGATTTCTGTTATTAAAGTACTTTTATGCAGAAATAAAGAATTCATTTTAATTAAGTTTCCTTCCTGTTACAAGAATGGCCTTCCAAATGTGAACAGAGGTGACGTGGTTCCACTGAATGTGCAGCCTGGCTTTCAAAACAGGGATGAACCTCTCCCCTTCATCTCCTCCAGTATTAAAGACTAACAAAGAGATAACTGACATATTGCAAACTGTTACATGAATAATCATCCTAGAAGAAATTTTTACACTCATACAGCTTATATATTCATGGTTGCACGTTTATTTCATTTGAAAGACTATTTCTTCCAAACTGAGAATGGAGGCTTTTGCTACTGAAGATCTGAATGAGGCATGTTAAATAAACACAGTTATTTAACATTCTTCATTAATCTGACTCTCTTATTAACTTGCCATTGAAATCAACATTTACAAGTAGCCTATTACAGAGCATACAAGATAGAAATGAAACTTCCACCTAACCTTGTGAGATAGAAAAGGGGGGGGTGTTGGAGGGGACCTCAGGAGGTCATCTAGTCCAACCCCCTGCTCAAAGCAGGACCAGCCCCAACTAGATGATCCCAGCCAAGGCTTTATCTAGCTGAGTGAGTCTTAAAAACCTGCAAGGACAGAGATTCCACAACTTTTCTGGGTAATCTCTTCCAGTGCTTTACTACCCTCCTGGTGAGCGTTTTTTCCTAAAATCTGACCTAAGCTTCCCTTGCTGCAACTTGAGACTGTTGCTCCTTGTTCTGTCATCTCCTACCACTGAGAACAGCTTAGCTCAGCAGTTCCCAAACTGTGGGCCGCAATCCCAAATGGGGTCACAACATCAGCAGATGGAGTCACAGCATGATGCTTTCTTCTACATCACGTCCCACCTGCTGGGCTGCAGAGGTCCAGAGGAAGGGCAGCAGGGTGGGGAGCGCCAAACCTACAGTAGGCAGCCAGCATCCTCCCTCCCCCACCCATGGGCTCTGCTGTGGCCATCCCCCCCGCAAGGGAAGGGGACAGGGTGGGGGAGGGCGGGGAGTTGGACTCTGCGCTTCAGCCTTAACAGCTGCTGCTTCCTGTGGGCAGCACCCGCGGTTCAGACGCTTGTGGGGGGGGGGGGCAGGGAGTTACAGGCCTTGGCCCTGGGACACTTGGGAAGAGTGGGGGGCTGTGGGTCAGGAATGAGGGGTACCTGTGGGGTATGGGGAGCTGCAAGTTGGGAGTGAGGGGCTATGCTGAGGAAATTGGGTCATGCAAAGTGAAAAGCAGCGGTATGGGCTCAGGTGCTGGTTGCTAGGGGCAACCAGGAGGAGCTAAGGGCCCACACTCTGTGAATCAGCTGACCGGAAGGGGCATGGCTGACTACTATAAGACTCAGACTGGAGGCTCTGAGTGCTTTCTTTCTGCTGGCAGCCAGGAAGGAGGAATACTGCCTAAGGGAAAGAGATCGGCCCTGAATGTGGGAAAGAGACAAGCCTGGATGTACTAGCCGCTAATTACATAGGTGAGAGATGTGGTGTGGTTTGGAGAACATTTAGCCATGAGGTTTAGCTTTGTGTTATAGCCCAGGGGCTTGTGTTATTGTTATTGTTGTTGTTACACCAGAGGACCGGGTGAAGCTATTAGGGGTTGGAGGAGGCCTCATAGGGGCTCCACGGTAGCAAGAGGGCACAACATTCAGGGGTGCACTGACCCCAGTCCTGAGAAGGGGAGTAGAGGATTGCGGGGGGGGCTAGGTAAGGCTGAGGCCACTTGAGCCCTACAGGAGGTTTAAGACCCAAGGAAGAGATTTGGGGGGGGCCAGGCATGGCTATGGCCACCTGAGCCCCAAAGCCCCCAGAGCGGGCAGTGCAGGAAGCCCCAGATAGGGGGCAGAGATTGACAAGTGCCAGTGGGGCACAGGCTGCGAGATGAGCCAGAGAGCGCCAGTGGAGCACAGAGAGTGAAATCAACCAAACAACGTCCAGTACATCTGCAAGGCTTGGGGTGTGGTACAGGGGTGGATGGCGCCACGCATAGCCCATAAGGCTGGGGTGCACCGAATCACCCAAGATAGAACCGAGACCGAGATACATCAGAGCACCGTGTCAGAAGGGACAAAAGGCAACCTCCCTTATACATAGTCAACATCAAAGACGTGGCGGGCAAGATGTGAGGGTGCTTTAACACCACATTGGCATGGTAGGGGTGGCTAGGGGAGATCACGGCCACCCTTAGGATCCCGCACTGTTACACAAAGGAAATGGGGTCATGATGAGGAAAAAAAGTTTGGGAAGCACTAGTCTAGCTCCATCCTCTTTGGAAACCCCCTTCAGGTAGTTGAAAGCTGTTATTAATTCCCTTCTCGGTCACCTCTTCTCCAGTCTAAATAAGCCCAGTTCCTTCAGCCTGTCCATTGTAAGTCATGTGCCCCAGGCCCTAACCATTTTCATTGTCCTCCACTGAACTGTCTTCAATTTGTCCACATTTGGCTCCCCACCAGTTTAAGACAGTCATGAATCACTCATTAATTCCAATAGGAAACTCATTAAGTTAGTTTATGAATTCATTTTTAATGGCAAAACCAACTCCATGAATTCGGCTTTCTCCTTCCTGTTTTAACCTTCTAGAAGAAGGTATAGCTGCCTCCATGTTCTTTGAGCTGCCCATCTCCTGCTTGCTGGGTCTTAGTGCAACTGTATCAATGTTGTGTCACCTGAGCTCTCTGGCCATGACTGCAGTGGTCTGGGCATTCACTATTAGGGCTGTCCATGAGGGTCCTGATGTTCCAGATCCCTAAAATCATGGTGTGTCTTTGCTGATATTTTCAACCTCAGTGAAAGTGATCCCGCTGGATCTGGTTATCCAGCCAGGAAGAAGGTAGACAGACTATGTTTAGGGCACCTTTTCTAGTCCCCTCCCCATGGGGGTGAGCAGGGCAGATCCTGAGGAGGGCTGCTCAGTCACAGTTACAGCTGCTGAATCCCACTCTTCTTTTGTCCAAGTTCTTGTAAGCACCACCTTCATGCCGGTCCATAACTAGGAGCTTCCAGACTTCACAATCCTGATCCTATCCCCATTAGCTTGTCGCCAAGGGCTTGAGGAAGAGCTATTTTCATGGAAGACATCTGTGCATGACTTTTATTGTGGAGAGGCTGCTGCATATCAGCTTCTACATGACTCTTGACAGAACAAAACCTTGATCCAATGGCAAGGAGACTGAGACAAGTGGGGATCTCATTCCACTGCAGTCTTCATCTGCCTTTACAGCCATCAAGATTCAAATACCTTCTTCCACCTGCTCTGCCACTGAGGATCTGTAGACCCATGGCTGGGGGCTGGGCAGCTTATTATAATAGTGACTTGTACTCACCATGTCACAGTACCATCAAAGGATATATGCGGCTTTTCAGGAGGAAAAGCATTGCCATCTGCTGCCCTCACCACATCCTGGTAGTGCTGCTACTGCTTGATCTGCAACTGCTTATTCATCAGAGTTCCCCCTGCTTATTTCACAGCAAACCTCCCCTGAAGATCATTATACTATATGCCACCATTCCGCTGTATACCACTATATGGACACACTGGGTAGCAGTACAGCTCTGCCCCATAAACTATGGCTGACCCCACATACTGCAGGGAACTCAGTGACCTATCAATTTTATAACCTTACCCAGAATTCATAAATTGTACATAGACACATTTCTTAAATTGTCACAAAGACAGAGGGATTGGTTCAGAGGATAACTAAGAAAATAGCTGGGCAATGGTGACTGTAATACAATACTATTCTCCAATGGACTGGGAGTCAGTAAAGAACAACCACGTGACAAATAAGGGGCCCATCTACATGAGATGCTTACTGTGCAGTAGCCTAATAATACTGTGCAGTAGTGTGCTGGTTAAAAACTGTGCTAATAAGCTACTGCACAGTGTTTATTAGGCTACGATGCAGTAAGCATCTAACTAAATGTGCAGTAATCTGTAGTTACTGTGCATTTAGTTAATACTTCATTAAGCAAGTACTAAACTAAATGCGCAGTAACATGCAGACATGCCCAAGAAAAGCTCAGAAACACCAGCACCATTTAGTTAAAAAGCAGACCAAAATACTTGCTGTAAATTACCATGGGAAGGGAATGGACACATGATACATTTATATGAGTGTAATCTACATGGGTTTGGTACACCAATGTAAGTTGGACTGAAATCTGGAGTGGACTGAGTTGCAGTTAACCTATAATAACTGCCTGCAGTAGAAGGCTTTTATAGTACCTTTCCATTACATGGTAAGGGAAGAGACAAATGTCTACCCTAGGATAAGCTATGGACACACAGCACATTTACCAGTGTAATTTTACACCAATTTCTCCAGGAGAAATGTTACACTGGAGTTGAGTAAATTACACTAGTTGAAGGCTATATAGCTGTAATTAGCTGTACTGGTCTGAAGTCAAACAGAAGGATTATAACACATTATAACATCTAAGCTTCATTCACCTTCAACTCTACCAACTTCATATACACAATCACCTGCTCACAGTGCCTCGCTGCTGTCTACATTGAATAGTCAAGGCGATCTCTACATGAAAAAATGAATGAACATGGATCTGATTGATATTAGCTCCAGAAAGACACAAAGGCCTCTGGCAGAACACTTTAATCTCCCCAAACACTCTGTCGCTGACCTCAGGGTAGCTGTTCTCAGGCATCAAACCTTTAAAAAACAATTTGGATGGGATTTGGATGATTTATAGAACAAGAAATCATCCACAGACTGGATTGCGTTAAGTATGGTTTAAACAGGTCTATGGATTGCTCTCCTGTTACCTGGATTGGCTTTTGTGAGCCTTATGGGTTCTTTGCTTATTTTACTCTCCCATCACTCCCCGCTCCCCACCCGCCTTCTCACCCCTCTCCTTCTACCTTCCAACTTTTGTATTCAAACCTCTTTCTCCATTCTATATACTTACTACTCTGTGCCCACTCTTGCACAGCATATGCTGTCAGTAAGCTCCAACTCACAAAAACTTATACTATATATATCTCTCTCTCTCTAATTTTGTTAGTCTATGAAGTGCAAATTGGCTCAGCCTTCTGCTTAGGGATTTAGGACAAGTATTTGCTGCATTTTACACTGCTGTAGTGTCCAGTTTTACAACTATGACCAAGTTGTGCATCCATGTCCTTTGTCATACTAGTATAAACCATATTCTTTATGTCAGCATTCTGTACAGAAACCTCCTAATTCAAAAAATACTACTGAGTGAGGGAAGTATTAGCCCCAGCTTCTAGATAGGAAAAAAGAGAGAAAGGTTAAGTGACTAGCTTCATAACTCCTTATCCTATATTTGTTCTAGTAGCTGTCTCACTGCAAATAAATGTTGCTTAATATATTAGCTAATGATTATCTGAAGGAGTGGTGAAAATTGTTAATAACACAAAACTATTTGCATTGGTAAAAAATCTAAGAGAATTATGAAAAAATCCAGGATGACCAAACCAGATTTGAAATAGTACAACAGAAGCCAAAGCTTGATTTTGATTAATTCAAGGTAATGCATAAGATAAGCCTGCATTTCTACTAATACATTCCCCATAACTAATACATTCCCCCTAACAAAGCTAAATTGGACTGAAAAGTTTATTTCTTTTCATACAAAATTCTGTGAAAGCAGTTAGGGGAATCAAGATACAATATGGATCAGAATATATACAAACATTAAATAAGGTAGTTACAGGGTGCATCTACATGTGGCCATATGGTACCATTGATACTGTGCCATTGCTTAGGACTTTCTTTTGGAAGTTCTAAATGACAGCGCAGTAACAGTCCATAGTGCGCCGTGCTGGCCACACAGAGTTATTTTTAGCTGCTACATAGCTATAAAGATGGTTTGCATTGCTACAGCTAGGGGCAATTGAAGCCACCTTAGTCGGGAGGGCATATGCCCCTCTGAGACCAGTCCCATCGATCAGGGGGGTCCACCTGTGGCCGATCCCGCTGCCTGGGGGGGGGGGGGGGGGCCCGCGACTGATCGTTGCAGCCGCACCCCCATGCACCCTCTACACGTTGCCACTGGCTATGGTGAAGTAGCTGCTGGTCATATGTAGACACCTGCAGATGCTATGTCACCATAGCACATTGCTCCAGTGATGTAGCATCACATGTAGATGTGCCCACAGAGTTGCAAAGAATTTCAAAATTCTCACTGAGTTGTTTATTAGCATTACCCAAAAAAGCCTAGTTTGGACCTTGTTAAAGCTTAGGGGCAGGTTCTCAGCTTCTATAAATTGCCATCACCTTACTGAACCTGATAAAGATCCCTCACAAGGCATTAGTATGTTCCCTCCATCCAAATATTTCAGGATGGATTTGTCTTTTAAATAAAAGATTTCAAAGTGACAAGGCAGATGGATTGATCTGTCTAGTGGTTAAATAGAGCCAACCAATACCTAAGAAGACCCATTTATCCAAATTATTTTTTAAAACTTGGTTTCAACTTTTATCGTTGGCCAGTGACTATGTTTGTATCCAGAATATAAAAAATCTTATAATAAGATGTAGAAGCATATGGTTTGCTTGAGAGGATGGCTATCCTTATGGCTAGTTTTTTGAGTACAGAGGCTCATATATGGGTTCAACTCCATGACTTAGTGCATTTGAACACTGTTAAACATATAGCTAGTGTCTTCTGGAACATGATTTACTCTCCCTGTGTTCAAGATCTCAGCCTTGCCCGTACCAACCTATCATCCATACTGAAAGTCTCTATCCTTCCATCCTAGGGTTAGTACAGCTCAAGGCTTCAACCTCTTCTCAGGTTCCAGTTACTCATCTCAGTTGCCTCTTCCTTTGTTTGCAGAATGGTTGCATTAGACCTCAAGTTATAGGGATCAAATACAGGCAGTTCTCCATTGGTATTCTAATAATTCACTGTCCTTGTGTTTTCTGGTCCTACAGTACACCTTTTTCTTCACTTTCTATGGGTGCATCTACTTGTGCAATTAACATGCACAAATAAACTCTGGTGCATATTGCTCCAGAGTTTATTCATGTCCAGTACATGGAATCCAATTAGAGCAGCCTGGGCTGGCAGGGGACTTGGAGGGCCACCCTGCCAACCCAGGGCTACTCCAATCGGACTCCATGTGATGCGGAGCGGCTGGCTGGACCATGAGGGTACCTCAGTATGGGGGCTGCCTGCCAGCTAGCCCCATACTGAAACACCGTGCCCCAGCTAGCCAGGGCAGCATCTACATATGCGCTGCTGTGCACAAAAAAGTTCTGCAACAGGGTGCTTGAATTTTACAAGTACTAACCTGCTGCAGAGTTTATTAGTTTCATGCACCCTAATAAGGGCACACATGTAGACACCAAGACGTTTGCTGTGCAGTTAATTATTCAACTGTGCAGTAAACATCTCATGTAAATGCACCCACCATCAAGGACTCTGATCAGGCAGACCAGCCTGACCTAAGTACCTCAGCAGTCACACCTGCAGTAAGTCTCAGCTAATGACCCAGTGAGGGTCCTGCTTGGCTGCTGAGAGCACTGCCTACCCATTTAGCACCAGCTGGGGCACAGGGTTTGCAGGCCAGTCAACAGTTCTGCTGTGGAAAGCCTCCTCATTCCTGTACTCTGACTCCTGACCCTGGTTTTTGCCTTATTTCTGGACTTAGGCTTTGGATTTCCCTGCAGTTCTGTTTCCTGGCTCTTGACCTCACAGTTGGGGTCCGTTTTTAGACTTAGCCCTGTGGATTGCCCCTTGGATTTGTGCTTGGCATCTGACCATGGATGACTGGTGCCTCCTAAGTCGGGGAGGCACTTGCCCCCTGAGCAGCCAGTCAGCAACCAGGAGGGCGGGGGTCCCCCTGCAGCAGATTGCACCGATGGGGGAGGGGGGGGTCCCCTCATGGCTGATCACACCAATCTTGAAGTGCCAGTGGCTCTTCTCCTGGTGCCCCAACTCCTTGGCCAGCACTCTCAGTGGGGGCACCAGCGCGCCCTCCTGCCTGTTGCCTAAGCAGGGAATGCTGGCTGTCAGGGGGTGTACCAGTACTCTCAGGGGGTGCATGTGAACCCCTGTGCACCCCCTACATGTTGCCACTGCATTTGACACTGAGAGCCTGGACCCTGGACTGTGTTGTGAACTCTGCTTTTGGATTTCTCTCTGGTTTTGATATATAATGGGTCCTGCCCTTTTACCCAGCCCCAGGCTCTGCTTTCCCTTGGTGGCCTAACCTTTATGCCACACTGCCTATAACCTGGTCCCTTACACTTTGTTGCTAGAACTCTTGGATAGTGTTTTAGAAAAGTGAGTAAACGGGCCCAAATACTGTTTCTTTTTTTAAGAAAGAATAGAAGGAATAACTGGAGAATTACAGACCGGTTGGTCTGACTTGAATTCTAGGAAAGACTCGGAAAGTAGGTCATCAAGGAGCCTATTTTTAAACATCTACAGAACAATGTTATCAGGAACAGCCAACACGAATTCATTAAGAGCAAGTCATGCCTGACCAACTTGGCTGCTTTCCATCATCAGGCTATATGGATGGAGGGAGAGCAGTGGATATGCCTTGATGTTTTAGCAAGGGTTTTGACTCTGGTGCTTACGACATCCCTATTAGTAAACTAGGGAAATGCAGACAAGATGAAAGTACTTTAAAATAGAAACATAACTGGCTGGATCATCATGCTTAACAAATAGTTATCAATGTCTAGTTGGGAAGCAGTATCATGTGAGGTTCCCAAGGGGTATTTCCTGGGTCTAAGATGGTTTAATATCTTCATTAGTTGTTTGGAAGATGAGACTAAGTGTACACTTAGCAAATTTGCAAAAACCACCAAATTGGGTACATTTGCAGATGCTCTTGAGGGTAGAATTAGGATTCAGAATGACCTGGAACTGGCTTAATACTCCAAAATTAATCAAATGAAATTCAGTAAGGACATATAAAGTGTTTCACTTGGGATAAAATAATTGCATGCACAAATATAAACTAGGGAATGAATGGCTAGGATGTAATACTGCGGAAAAGGACCTGGGAGTTATAGTGGACCAGAAGCTGAATATAAACAAACAGCATGCTCTTATTGGAAAAAAGGCCAATAGCATACTGGGCTGTATTAATAGGACTATTACTTGCAAATCAAGGGAAGAGATTTTCCTGCTATGTTTGGCACTGTTGAGGCCTCACCTGAAGTACTGGGTCCAGTTTTGGGCCCCATACTTCAAGAAAGATATGGACAAATTAGAGTCCGGTGGCAGTGACAAAAATGATTAGAGGCCTGGAAAACATGACCTATGAGGAAAAGCTGAAAGAACTACGTTTGTTTAGTCTGAAGAGAAGATTGAGTGGGAATTTAATAACAGTCTTCATATACTTGAAGGATGGTGCACCTCCGTGGCCTCATGTACCTGCTCTCTTGCCGCTTTGGAGCATGCACCCAGTGCTGGCTGCAGGGTGTGTTCCAGTGGCCTTGACGTTGGGTCACATTCACCCTGAAGGAGGCCCGGATACTCGCCTTCCACAACTTGATCTTTCCCTTCAGTGGTCGGGCTCCTTCTCGTGGCTCCTTGTAGACTGGGTGCTACCCTTCGCAGGCATTCTTGGGGCTTCACCTCCCCTACACCCCAGCCATGCGCCAGCCCTCAGGACGGCCAGATGATGGATCACCGGCTCACCCTCTGATGTCTTTGCCTGCCCTCTCTTCCCTCTGCTTGTCTCCCAGCCGCCTCCTGCATGGGATGCCCACAGGACATTGGACCTTCCCTGACAAAGCACCCAGTAATCCCTTGCTGTTTAGCTGTCTGCTACGCTGTCCCGGCTCATCCTGATCTGTGGAGGTTGTTCGTGACCCCTCTCCCTGCCTTGAAGTCTTGAGATAACTCAAAACAAAATTAAAACACAACAGGAAAGGTTGGGGCACAGGGGCTCAGCCCACCCCACTCATGGGTCCAGTGTCTGTGGCTCCAAGGTCCCTCGACGCCGTCCTCCCTGGCCCAGTTGCCCTGATGGGCCAGCATGGTGCCTCCTTCAGCTGGCCCTGGACCCCTCCATCAGGTCCTGGACTGGACTTCCTCTGGACTGCTGATGCAGCCTGTGTGTGGCCCAGGGAGTAGCCTTGCCGTCTGGCTCTGGTGGTATTCCCCTCGCCATTTCCCTATCATCTTTGAATCAGCAAGGTGGTGGATGATTCTTCTTTTCATAGTTTTATAGTTTCACAAATCAGCTTAGCAGCATTTTTTGATGATGTCATCTGCCCACACTGTCCCCAGCCAGCAATAAAACCGACTGACGAACCATGTGGGTGGTCCATCTCAGAATGGCTCATCCGGCTCTGCTTTTTCTAAAAAAGGTAAGTTTGCCCTGTACTCAGGGCTTTTCTCTTTCTTCTCAGGGTGGGTCAGCCCTGCCTCAGGTACCACCATGGGAGAGGGCTTCAGGCCCTCTGCTTGCATCCCCCTGGGACAGATGGGTATAAAGAGGAGGGGACATGGAGTGATGGTCTCAAATTGCAGCAGGGGAAATTTAGGTAGGATATTAAAAAGACCTTTCTCACTATGGGTGTGCTTAAGCATTGGAACTGGTTACCCAGAGAGGTTGTGGAATCTCCATCCTTGGAAGTTTATAAAAGCAGGTTAGATAGACACTTGACTAGGATGCTTTAGTCAGGAATGATCCTTGCCTTGAGCAAAGGGTAAGACTAGATGACTTCCAGAGTTTGTTTTCAATTGTAGTACTCTTTTTTTTTTTGTACGTAGAAATTAATTTTTATATTATAACAATAAAATAAAACCTACAAAAGCAATAAAATATAAACTAATGAGTAAAATACAATAAGAAAACAAAACCAAAGTATTACAAAACAGATAATTAAATGTGCATGCTATAAATTTAGTAGAGATTAGGGGAAGGGGAGAGCTTGACATCATATACAACTAACTAACAAATATTTGTATACATTTAAAGTATACCAAGCCACAAATAGATCAAATAAGCTTAACAGAAGATTCATATTGCACCATATTTCCTCATATTGTGCCCAGTTATGTCTATTTGCATATGTAATCTTTTCCATTAATGCAATATACATAAGTTCTTTGAACCATTCCAGGAATGATGGTACACTGGGAGTTTTCCATTTACTTAAAATCATAGGTTATGGAATGGGTTGGGCCACCTGGGCCATGGCTTGATCAACTTTTAGCACGTTAATTTAGCTAGCTATGTGGTTTAAAAATAGCTATACAGTTTTAACTGGAATGATAATTGCACATTTATAGGTTATATAAATTAACGTGCTAAAGTTGGTTGGGCCATGGCCTGGGTAGCCCTCCCTGTTCCATGGCTTATGCTTAAAATTACTCATTTAGCAACCAAAAATATTATAGCTAGCCATTTCTTCATAGGTCCAGCTAGTGGTAATGAATCCATAATCCCCAATATGCATAAATCTGGCAATGGTACCATATTAATTTTAAGTATCTTAGAAGATATGCATATCTTACAGATACTCTAAGCCAAAAACTAGTAATTTTAGGACAAAAGAATAAAATACGAGTAAGAGGCCCCAATTTTACTACTCTATGATTCTGAGAGGCCCATTATCTAATCTAAGAAATCTAAATTCATGGTAAGGCCAAAGATAAGAAGGCTTCTCTGTTACATGTTTAGAATGTTAATTCTTTTCAAATGTCTTCCTTCTAAGGACCACTATAGAATTAAGATTGTATAGGTTTTCAGAGGCCCTGAAATAAAGGAGCTTCCCAAATTTTCTACTATAATATAGTATATTACTATAAGCTCCTGACTCTTAAACGCTAATGTTAGGAATGGAAAATAAGAGACTAGGGAGATAAACCACCAATGGGGTGGGGAAAAGAGGGTTTAGTTAGAATATTATGCTTCATACTTGCTTATACTTTTTTTCCTTCTGTTAAGTGGCTGAATTATTAGTGCTACACTGATAAAGTCCATCAGCCTCCTAGTCATTTAAGAAATTAATTGGCAAAGGAGTGAACTCATCAAAGTGTCAACTGGTCAGGTAACTAGCAAGTGGTACTAACGAGAGTGTTCTAATATGCATGCAGGATACAAAGACTCCAATCTCTGCAGTGACTTCCCCAATTCCCCTCTCAAGATATGTCTAAGGGAATTCCCAGTGAAAGAGGCTTATCAGAAAACATAAATAAGTAATAACATGTGTAAATTAATATGTATTGTATAAGATACAACAGAATAGATACAGGGATCTCACCACTTTGTGAGTTAATATTCAAATCTTGCTTCAAATTCCACCAACATTAGCTCTGAAGTATTTTTATTCATATTTAACCAAGATTTCAGCTTTCAAAAAGTATGTTTTTGCATTACATATTTTTCCCGAGGGGGGAAATAAGTGTCCTGAATAATTTTGGTTTTCAGGTCACCTTATTTTAACAGATCTGTCACTCCTAAATAGAGAGCATCATGGGATATTAATATCCTCTTAAATTATTTAAAAACCATTAATTCTTCATATCCCATGGGAGCGATAGCTGCAAAACTAACATCTTTGTATCTGTGATAAGATTCTAGGGTTTCAGTTTTACCTGTTTGTGAAACAATCCAAACACTGGGTGTAAAGATTGCATTAAGTTATCCTGTTGGATTATAGATGATTATAACAAATACCTATGTAATCCTTCCTGTCTGGAAGTTTAAGTAGAAGGATTATTAGAACAGTTCTAAATTCCTTTTAAAAATACTTTTCTTCTCTAAGCAAAATTGAGTCGCTTTAATTCAAAACCATGCCTTAGATTTGCCGTTAAAGAAGCAAATGTTAAATTAAAACTGTTCAGTACTCCTTAAGAGAAAAGTAGTCTAGGTTCCAAATGGAATAAGAAGGATTTAATTCTAACTTCTGTCAAACACCCAGAAGACAAAAACCTTCAGAAATTATTATTAGAGTCTTTCAGAGATCAAGTATCTTCCTTTTGGCTTGCTAAGTATTTATGAAATGTTCTATTCTATCTTTAAACAACTAGCCAGGATGTATGAGAAGTGGAAATTACTTCAAATAAATGAAAATCAAAAGTCTTTGAATCATGGCAGTGGCAGTGCTTCTCATAATTATGGGAAATAACTTTTTTTATGACTTCTGCATTTATGGCCCTGAAGCAGAGGTGTCAAAGATATGGCCCGTGGGCTGGATCCAGCTTACAAAGCCATATAATTCAGTCTCCAGTGCTGCCTCCTGTCACATTCAGCATGTGCTGGCCATACCCCATCTGGTATGGGCTGCACACAGCATAGAGCTGGAGTACGTGCTGCATGCGGTGCCTGTGCTGGACTGGCCCTTCTTACTAGATCTGGGGCTGGTCTGGTCAGGCCCACAGACAGGCCGTACTGTACCCAGAACACAGGGCTGGTCTGACATAGGCACCACATGTAGTGTTCATCCCAGACCAGCCCTGCCTGGTACACATAGTGCACACCCTGGACTGGCCTCATGTGCCATGTGCTGGGCTCAGGGCTGGACAGGTGTGTACTGTATATAGTGTGTGGTGTTAGAGACAGTGGGCGCATCTATGTGTGAAATTAATGTGACCCAATAAACTCTGGCACATACTACACAGGAGTTTATTGCTCCTGCGCACCATGTTTACACATAGGCCCAGGACTACAGCACATTGGTTAGCTCGGCAGAAAAGTCTCAGTGTCTACACGGGCAGACCGATTAGGCCACAGTAAACTAATTAACTCTGCCTTACATTAGTACTTGTAAATGCAAGCACTATTCTTTAGTGTGCAGTAATGCACGTGTAGATGCTGACAAGGCTGGCTGGGGCACAAAGGTGCTTCGGTGCAAAGGCTGTTTGCTGGCTAGCCCCACATTTGTGCGTCCTTGTATCCCAGCCAGCTCCTCTGCATTAAGCCAGGTCAGAGCAGTCCTGGGGTGGCAGGCTGACTCTTGGGATCTCCTGCTAGATGCAGCCACTGGGATGTTAATCATGACCCCTGCCATATATACTCTATTCTAGTGGAGGGCCATATCATAGCAGTTACAACATCCCCACTAGCACTGTGTGTGAGACAGTGCTTATGCTAAGCAAGGCCTAGCATTAAAAACAAGGCACTAAAACTCCCAGAATGCTTCAAGGAGGTTGAGAAGTCAGCGATTGACATTCTGGTAATCACTTTCTGACCCTTAGATGAAAATACTGAACTTCTGACCTTTGAACAATGATAAAAATAGCAGACACGCCGCTTACATTGTTAAGAATAGGAAACTGCATGGCTAAACCACAATGACGAAAAAACAACCGCATATTATGTCAGTTTTGACATTTTAACCCTGCAAAACCCAGCAAAACATATAGATGAATAATGTATTTAGGTTATAGAAAATTAGCATAAGAAATATAAAGGTCATTAAGAATTAACATAAGAAGCGTAATGATTATAATACAAAGCGTATCACCTGATATTATAATATAGATAAGTTAACTAAATAACCAATAGAAGTAAGAATTAGAAATGCATATGTATAAGTGTTATCATATATAACTAATAGTAAAGTTATGTTAGATGCCTCGCTTCCACCATGGGGACAGTTTTGTATCTTTTGCCTAAAAAAAGGTAAGGGACTCCTTTTAAATGAGCTGTTGACCAGTTCTGAGACTACTGAATCAGGCAGCCACACCTAGCCTCCGGGTTAGAGAGCAAGGGCTTGATTTGGGAACCTCGTGAACCAACAGACCTCCTTTAGTTTATGACTTTGTGAAACAATAAAAGTTTTAAATTGAACAGGTCTGAGCCTGTGCTTAATTCAGTCCTATATAATTCAGCATCGAGCTCACACACTGTGTTGATGGAAAGTTAAGTGGGAAGTGAGAAGGGCAATCCTGCTGACTTAACTCACTCATAACCTGGACTTAGCTGGTGTAAGGAAGGGCAGGACTGGCCAGTTAAAGGACATGAACTAACAGGACCATGAAGGTTCTCTAACAAAAAGCAGGGGAACAAGACACAATATGAGAAAAGAGATCCCCTCTTATCTGCTCAAACTGCAGTAGAGAAGGTTTAGGCTAGAGATCAGGAAAAACTTTCTGACTATGAAGATGATCAAGAATTGGAACTGGCTACCTAGAGAAGCTGAGGAATCTTTATCCCTGGAAATTGTCCAGGTTAGACAGACACTTGGCTGGGATGGTTTAGTCAGAGATGATCCTCCTCTGAGCAGGGAGCTGGACTAGATGATCTCATGAGGTCACTTCCAGCCCTACTATCCTAGGACATGTAATATCTGTTCTAAGATTCCTCCTGCAGCAACTGGCACTGGTAGGCAGCAGTTAGCAGCATGCCCAGTAAGAGCTGTGCTGAGAGGTATTTCTACCAAGATTATAGTTAGGCTCATGCGGAAAGGAGACTCACTTCCCAGAGCGTTTCTAAATCCAATATGGAAAATCTACAGAAAAATGGTATTACTGGAAAAATGTTTGAATAGCAAAGATCTGATCCAAAGCCCATATTTTGTTCCAAAGCATGCTTTAAAATTTTTCTTTATCTTTTTGTGGGTTAGAACTCTTCAGTCAAACCATAGCTTTCACCAAGCCTATTGTATAAGTAAATCTTAAATACTGAGCATTAATCCAATGTAGAAAGAAATGATCTATCATATAGATAGACTCATTTGCCTAGATTAGGGGTGGGCAAAATACGGCCCATGCCAATTGATCCTATCCAGCATGCTGTCCAACGCTGACAGCCTGAGAAAGGAGGACTGCACCCCACACCACTCCACTCTGCTGCAGCCAGGGCCTGCTATGGCTCATCACAGCAGGTGAGCAGGCAAACGGAATGGCTGCTCGGTGCACTGCATTGCGCCCCACCCTGTGCGGGCCCAATTGCTGGCAGCCAGGGTGCCAGAACTGGGTGCCAGGACTACATAGCTGCAATGCCAACAGGAAGGCAAGGCAGTTGAAGTGGGGCAAAGGAGTGTGTACACTGTGCATCCCAGCCTAGCCCAAGGTGTGGCAGAGCAGAAAGCCCTGGAGCATATCTAGCTAGGATGACCACCTTTTCAAAATGCAAGTGGGACACTGAGTCTTCCTAGTTGTTGGCCCCAGGGAGAGGGCAGGGAGCCCTGAGCCCACAGCAGGCAGCCTGCATCCATCCCTGCCCAATGCACAAATCCTGGGGGGGAGGGGCATGTGCCCTGCCATACCCCGCTTCCTGGAACCATGCACAGCAGTGAGGAGTCAGCCCCCTCACTGCTCCCTGGATGAGCTGCCTGTGGCTCCATCCTGCTCCCCCCCCCAGCCAGGCACCAGAGCTGTGCATTCCTGCTCCAGCTCTGAGCCCCATGCACCACCCCAGCAGGGCAGCACCCCAGCGTGGCTATACTGCTGCTTAGCCGTACTGCTGGCCACGTGTATATGTGCATGAGCACACATACACATGCCACCCCGTGTGTCCCACTGTGTCAAGGGGAATCTACGACAAATGCTGTCCCGGAGTCATTCAGATCAGGACCAGGACTTGATCTTTCCATTTCAGGAATGTCCTGTCCAATTAGGAACTTGCGGTCACCCTAGGCACAGCCCTCCCTCCTTAGGTTCCTACTGCCTGCCAGTGGGCGGGATAGGATCAATTACCTGCTCCCTCCCTGCCCCCCACCCTCAATAGCTCACCAAAACTACTTAAGTGGCCCTCCAGCCTAAATAATTGCCCACCCTGGTTTAGATGGTTGTTTTCAGTTCTCAACTGTTATGATACTCAATTGCACCAGTAAGCATAAGTTAATTAGAATATAACAAGCACATTACAGTTGTGTCTATGTTTCTGTTAATTTTCTTTTATAATAATCAAAAAAAAATGTTGGGCCAAATTTTGCTCTCATGCCAATGCATCTCTATAGATTTCTGTGGGGACAAGCTATCACTCTGTTCATCTAAATCAGTGGACTGATTAAAAGCAAATCCTAGTCCTGGACTATAGTGCAGCTGTTGCAATACTCAATCCTGAGCCAATTCTTTTTTCTTCATTGCCTATCTCTAATTGCTGGCTTTTGTATCAGCCCTGCTACTCACCAGATTGTCTCAGGACAATAGCAAAGTCATCTCAATAAGCCTTTATATGAGACCTTACTCACACAGAAGACAGATTTACTTCTAGGCTAGGCACACTGCAAGGTAACTGGCACACAGTACATAATCAAAAATGCATTAAGCAAAACTGATGTGAAACAACCTTTTGAACTGACAGCCAAGCTTGTTAGCTTATGCATGTCAAACCTCTGAGGAATGGCATGTCCAGGTTTTGATCACTGAGAACAAATAAGAAAAAGTTTCACATGGGCTATGATGTGTATTTTGCCACCTGGTTGACGTCTATTTTGTATTCTTATATTTTGCTTGTGTCACAAACAACAAGATACTTAGCTTATTTGTAATCAATTGTGGCTCGAGCTCATTTGGACTCTCCTAGGACAACCAACAATTGGCCTAACAAAAGGGAGGAGCCCTTAGGCTCTAAACTACCCTGATAGGTGTTTGCACTCACATTTGACATGGGTTTTCTAGAAGTCAACACTGATTTGACCTTATCAGCTGAGGTACATCAGCTGTTTGCATAACATTATTATGCAATAGTGGACACATCTACATGAGACACTTAACTTCACATTAGCATAGTTTACTGCGAAGTAAGCATGTGCATCTACACGTGCACTTGCTTACTTCACAGTAATCCTCCCTAATCCCAAGTAAACTTGCTACCTGCAAATGCAAGTAGCGAATTTGCTTGTGATTAGTAATGGTGCCAAAGCACTCATGTAGACACCTGACCAGGAGCAAAATCTGCTCCCGGTCAGGTGCCCACCAGGGGGCAGGAGATAACTCCCCGCCTTGGGAGCTGTCTTCTGCTGGGGTAGGCTCTGCTGGGGCAGGCAGGGAATATGTCCCCCTGTCCTGGCAGCAGGGAGCTCCAAGCCCTCGGTCTGAGGCTTTGATCAGGAAGCGGGGGCTGAGAGATCTTTATCTCCCAGTCCCCGGTCCGCTATAGCAATCAAGAAGCGGGGAACTGAGAGACCCTTATCTCCCTGCCTGGGTTCTGCAGTAACAAGACTTGGGCTGGGAGACTTTTATCTCCCAGTCTGAGCTCCTTGAGCTGGGACTCCCTCTTCTGGGAGACTGGGGAGCTCAGACTGGGAGATAAGGGTCTCCGAGCACCAGGAGTCAGTGCTGGGTTGCAGAGCCAGTGGTAGGAGCTCCCTGCTGGCAGGGACTGGGGAGATTGTTCCCTGCCCAGGTCTGTGAGAATGGAGCTGGTTGGGGAACAAGCTCTCCAGCCCCTGCCCTGATCAGGGAGCCAGGGCCAGGAGCTCCCTGTTGCCGGGGCAGGGGGACATTGTCCCTGCCCCAGCAGCAGGCAGCCCCCTTGGGCCAGGAGACAAGCAGCAGGCAGCGCCCCCCCAGGGCCAGCACCAGGGGCCAGTGCTCCCTGCCAGCCCCTGGGCTAGCACCCAGGGGGATCCTGGAGCTCCCCCCAGTGGCGGTAGGGGCCCATTGCAGGGCTGCAGGGAACTGGGTGCAAATCTGATCCCTAATCCTCGCATGTGTAGACTCCTGCCCAAAAAGCCTTACTCTGGTTTTGTTTACACCAGAGTAAATCTAGGCCAGAGTAAATGCATCTGTAGATGTGCCTAGTATATATCAAAGTAAATGAAAAAAGGCTACAAGTGTCTGAAAACAAATTGCTAAGGAAAATATTTGCTGCTGTACAAGAAAATGCAGTGTGGAGGAGAAGACATAATCAAGAGATTGTGGATCTTTACAAAAGACCTGATGTCTTGAGCAAGATAAGTGTGCAAAGAAAGCGGGCAAGGCATATTGTGAGACCTGATGAGAGAATTCATGTGCGGCAGATTTTAGAAGCTGAAGTAAAGGGTATCAAACCAAAACAATGATGAGAAGACAACATAAAAAATGATCTGGAAGGGGGAAGTGAAGATGTGACAAGGTAAAAAGAGACTGCGCAAGATGGGAGATGGAAGGCTTTAGATAAGGTAGTTATAGACCCTCCAGGCCTAAGAGACCAGAAACAGAGAAATATGTCTTATAGGAAGCCAAGCAAATACAGATTAACCTGTCTAATTCAGCAGCCATTACTAAACAATACAGATGTTGATCATCTTGTTGCCTTGATTGTTTGGAATAACGTTTTTACATAGGTTTACCTTGGTTGTGTAGACAACCTGAAAACCTTATATTAAAAATCCTTAGCTCAAATGCATCTGGTTTTGCTAACATCAAAAATAGGAATAAAGCATCTGTGACTCTTTTCATTGCCACACTTTTATTACATCTGCTAGAGCTCTGCAACTAAAACAGTAATAGAATGCAAAGTTTGTACCTTACAGAACATACTGTAAATGAGAAAACATTTGTCATATACATTTATGTTGATACATGTGACTTATGAAGGGATTGTTTCAGTTTGTGTATCTGTCAGGAAGTATTTTTCTCCAACAAAAGATAATATTACTTAATGTAGGGAAAGAAAATTAGAGTTGATAATCGTACTCCAAAGGAATAAAACAAGTCTTTCCAGTTGCATAAATAAATGAGAGATTGCACTGTATTTGTAAAACATGTTGAATCATGGCAAAGTGAAAAAGGTACATTAGTACCTTTGTTCTGCTAGCCTACAGAAATATTAAAAGCAAGTCAGAAAACCCTCAAGAAGACTGAGAATACATAAGAACCTAGGCCTGGAATGGACTGTCTGTGTCATCAAGACTAGTCCTCTGCTACTGAGTGATATCACTTGAAATATGCAAATATAATTCACTAAAATAATTACAAATTAATTCAGACAATGTGTAGTTTGGTATCATTGCACGCAACAATAGATTCACATATTTAATTGAATATTAGGACACCACATCAAATATACTTTTCAGGTTGAAATTTCAATTGCCTTTGGTAGGCCAGCAATTAAACTTCATCTGTGGCATGGTTGTAATCAAATGTTTATTCATCACATTGCAAAGAAACCTCTCTCAAATGTAACAATATCAATTGGCAACTAAGCAATTACTGAAGCAAAGTGTAATGGATGGCGGTGTTTCAGATTAAGGCATTTTGTCCAATGTTCAAAATGGAAAAATCCTTCCATTTTAGCAGAACAAATGGGCCCAGTACAAAGATATGTAATGCCTGCCACAGCTCTCTTCCACTACTGAACTGTTAGTTTTTGCATCCTTTTTCTTCCATATTTCTGTGACAGCTTCCCTCCCTGATGGTCTGTTTTTGCCTTAAGGTGCACGTGGCAGAATGAGTTAAGAGATTATTAGATAGAGTACTCTAAGTGCTGAAAGAAGTATCATCATAAGCCTACGAAAATACTGAGATCTACTATTTTTAAGGTCATTGTGATATAGCTTTAAAACGAGCGATATCAGGCAAGACAAAAGAAGGGCAGTAGAACAAGCAATTTAGTTAGTGGCAGAAGGAGACCATTCTCAAGAAGAAAGAGGATAGTTATTACCTGTGAAGTGCAGGAGGATTAGTACCAGTATTTATTAGGTTGTTATAAGCCATAAAACCATTGTCTGTCCAGATATCTAACGGTGCAGTAGGGTTATGGATTTCTGTTTCCAGACCCATCTTCTGGAGGTGTTTTGTAAATTTCTTTTGAGCACAAGGATTGTGAAATCAGAGAGGGAGCACTTGTTCTGTGAAAAATCTGTTTCTACTGGCGTCTTTATGTTTCCATCCTTTTTATTTTTCTCTGTGAGAGTTCATTCTGGTGTGTAGTTCCCATCTGGTTTCTCCCACATAGTTTCTATGAAAGCATTTGTTACAGTGGATGAGATGTACCATGTTCTGTGATGTACACGTGTAGGATCTGTGGATTTTGATGTGAGGGGTGTTGATTGTTGTGGCATTGGAAACTTGTGGACAAGTTTTGCATTTCTTGTTAAGGCTGAGTTGTGTTCCATTTGGAGTCTTTTGACTGGAGGGGAGTTTGCTTCTGATGATGAGTTGGACCAGGTTTGGGAATTGTTTGAAGGCCAGAAGTGGTGGAGTTGGGAATATTTCTCTCATAGTCTGATCATTTTCTATTATAGGCTGTAATTATTTGACAATCCTCTTCATACACGGGTTGGCAACCTAGGGTCTACAGGCTGGATCTGGCCCATAAAGAGATTTGATATGGCCTGCAATCTGGTCCTCATGTCTTACTAACAGCACACTGATCCCGTTGCAGCCCAGCTGTGTTGGATGTAGGCCAGATTCCACATTCTGTGTCTTAATAATGTCCAGCTAATCTCCTTGCCGCTGACTCCTGCGGGGTTGGGCGGCGGGGAGGGCTCCATGTGATCCTGATCACAGCACCAACTTCATGCAGAGGACTGCTTTCTACTCCAACACTTCAGCCTCTGCTCATTGAATTAGCCACTCTAAATTGTCCCTCACCACATCTTTCAGAAGAGGCTGCATGGCAGGGGGAGGGGCAAGAGATCACCCCCTCTACTATAAAATATTATCTATGTGGTACATGGAGCAGGAACAACTGGGGCATAGTGATGGTTGGGCAGCATGTAGTGCCAGCTGGTTTGCAATGGGTGGCCCACAGTTAAGTAAAAGGTTTCCAACCCCAGTTCTCATAGGTTCCAGTGTGGGATGGCATGTAACAACCAAGGGGGTGTGGTTAGTGGACTGGGGGTTCTTTGGTACTGTAGCAGCTTATTGCAGAGTATTTATGTGGCTTGTTCAAAGATATGATCTATTTTTCTTCTGAAATATCCTTGCTGAGTAAACGCATTTGATGTAAAATTATCAATATGCACACCATGTGGATTTCTCTGCAGAAGGAAGTCAGGGAGGCTGGAAAACTCCATAGCAGTCCCCCTACCTTGTTCCTTACTACCTATTCCCTGGATGGAAAGGATTTCAGGAGGATATCTTGTCCAAAAGTTCCTGGAGCTCAGATGGGAGAGGTGGTCTGAACCCTGTGGATATGGGGCCTGACTGTGGGACTCTCACCTTTGTGCTGCTCTTTACACAGCCCCTGCAGAGGTCAGTGGCTGAATGCTATATAGTTTCTCAGGATAAGCTGTGATTATGGTCCTGGGATGGAAGGCAACCAGAGGAAACTTGTACCATTCCCAACTATATGATTTCCACATGGATGTAGCCATACCTTGTTCCTCTCCTTCCAAGCCCCATGTAACTCCTTCCTTGTATAGGGGTTCCATAGAGCTCAAGGGAGGAAAGATTGGAGGAAACATCCTCTCTTTAAAAGCCAAATGTAGGAGATCAGTACATAGATCCCTTATGTGGACACAGGTATATAGGATACTTTGAGACTCAAACATTAATGTTTTCATATGCAGTTTGCAGCCAGCAGTTTCAAAACAAGCCTAAAATTAGACCCTAAACCAGGGGTAGGCAACATTTTTTGGCCGGAGTACCAAAAAAACCCACAATGTCTACCTTGGAAGGTGCTGGAGTGCCGACATGCTGGAGCCCAGAGCAGCTGTTTGCAGCCTCCCGGCTGCAGACGGCCCAAAGAACCTGGTTTGCATGTAGCAGGGCTTGCAGCCTCCCAGCCACCTGCTGGGAGCAGCAAGGGCTCTGTGGCTGGCAGCTGCTGCTTAGAGCCCAGGCTGGCAGTGGTGTGCTAAGCCAACCGGTCTTGCATGCCATGCTCGGCACTCATGCTGGGGGTTGCTGACCCCTGCCCTAAACCCACACTTAATCCCAAAACGTGGGATTTCTGAAGTACCTTATAAAAATAGACATTGCCTTTGTGCTGTCTTAACAAGTTTTATGGTGGTACAAAGGAAAAGCAAATAGATGTCTATACCATTTGTTGCACCACAAATGCCCAAATTTGTGGGTGCAACAAAGGTGATAATAGTTTCTGCTGATTTATTGCATCAGATATCTGTTAGTTTTGTGGCCTGCACTCGAGCTCCAGTTGTATCGGGTAGGCACTCCCTGAGTTTGATGGGCTCAAGCCTGTGCACCTGAGAAATTTCCCTTCTTACAGAGACACATCTCAGAGATGCTCTGGAGCAAATCAGAGATGCTCTGTGTAAGCAAAGTCAGGGAGAAAGCTGGGCATGTTTCTCATAGCAGGGAACACCAGTTGTCCCACAGGATCAACAGGCAGGACAAAGGGCAACATGTATTTCATCCAATGAAGCAGATCAGCTATGCCAAAATGTATCCCACCACACCTGACCTGCTTCATTTGATGACATCTCTTTATACCCATAAAACCACAAAAAGTCCTACCTTAATAGGATTTGTGCTAAATCTGCTATGGGCTTTCAAAAAAAACCATGCTTTGGTACCTGTGAGAGAGCCCATGCCAAAACCAGAGGCAGCTACCTTAGACCCACAGCCCCAAAGGACCTGGCTGAAACCCTTCATACCCAGGTGTCTGGAGGGGAGGAGCTGGGAACTTGAACCACAGTATAAAGAGGAGCCCAGAGCAGGCAGGAGGAGAGAGCGCAGGACTGGAAGCAAAGGAGCCGGGCCGAACAACACTGGAGGAATCTGTAAGAGCCACGTGGAGGGCTGGAAGGAAGCGCCTACAGAGAGGAACTCCCCAGAGGAGCTCTAGAAGAAGGTACGGTGGATTGGCAGGGTCAGGAACTACCTGTGATCTCCTCAGCAGCCAGCAGAGCCCGATGGAGAAAAGGTACCGTAAAGACTCCAATAGAGGGGCACTATTGAAGCCTGGTACCATAATGACCCTAAAAAGGGTACAAGAAAAAATTAAAAATGATGACCTCAATGAGATGAGCGTACTGTGATGACCGCAACAGAAGGTGCAAGAGGCGCGATCATAAGGACATGAACAGGGGAAGAAGAGAATAGTCGCACTGATGTTTTGTTTGTCTATTGCCAAAAGATGGTCGACAATCCTCCAGGACAGGAGGTGTAGATTCTTTTTGGGTTTTTTGTTCAGGTAAAGGCCCCGGGGAGGAACCTGGCGGCTGAATACAAACCTGAGGACACTTAGACTACCGGTGGACCGGGTGAGGGTGTAAGGATGGTGGAGCCCTCAGCGTCATGGGACAGATGACGAGCAGGCGGAACTGCACATGGAGGTACTGAACATACTCCTATAAACACCAAAGACGTGGCAGGAGAGAACGTAGGTGTGTGGATCTCAGCCTAAGACTCGTCCCTCACTTCAGCCAGCAGGCTGAGGTCCTATGGAAATACACATCTAGATCATCTATCTATATGTGTCTATAGTTCTCTGGAGGAGGAGAAAACAAAAGAAAAAGTTGTAAGGACTCTTGGGCAGGCAAGCTACCCAGCTGGCCACTTTACAGTACCTAATCATGGATTTAAATATGACAATTTGGGATCTTAAGAGTATTCCAAAGAGCAAAGCATGCTCTATGGGGTGATCATATGTCCTGGTTCGGCTGGATGAATTCCCAGCCAGTTGGTTAAAACTGAAACAAAAGTCTGAGAATTGGCCACCAAACATGATCCCTTCTTTTTCTACTGACTACTGCGCCTGATTCTACAGCAGCGGAGCCAGTCTGAAGGAAAATGGCATCCTGGGTGAATTTGTATTTTGGTGTCCCCCCACCACACCCCACCAATAAGTGGTGCTGCTGTACGAGGAAACAGGCAGTCAGGGGCACAGTCTGGCACGGCAGTAGAGCAGCATGGTGTGCCAGGCAGGTGGGAGGGCAGGTACCACTGCTGCTGTGCGCAAGCAGGTATCACCCTGCCCACACATGTCCAGCCTAGCTCCTCCTGAGCAGCAGCTGGAGGCGGGGGAGGGCTGGGCTGGGCTGGGCTGGGCACCACCCCAGTCCACTCACCTTGGTCTCTCACAGCAGCAGAGGCAGTGCCTGCCTGCCTGTTTGGTGCACCATGCCACTCTGGCTTCACTTGAAACGGTCCTGGATTTCCCTAAAAATAATATGGTCACCATATCTATAACTGTACCCAGCAGAGGGAAGCAACAAAAAGGCAATTAGTTAAGGATAATATTTGCAAAAGTATCGATATGAGTTAGTACCAAAGTCCCACTTTCAAAAGTAACTTATAGGGAGTTCCACTTCTATGCTTGGAAATTTACCAACATAGCTATACCAGAATATTTATTCTAGACTAGTTATTGTAAAATATCTTCCCTTCAAGTGCCCTCCTTCTTATATGTGAATAGAATATTGTCAGAGCATGGCCGGTGGGTGATATAGATTAAATTTGTTCTCTCATGTGGCAAGCTACACCTGTTAAAAAGAGGTTCCAGTGTTTCGGATTTAATGCTGGCTTGGCTAGATTTGAGCTATAAGGAGTCGCACTTTAGTCACTGCACTGACACACACTTCATCATGATAACAAATTATACATAATCAAACACAAATTAACTTTTTTCATTCCAATTCCTAGCAACGTCAACTTCCCTTTAAATTACAATCAAGTATGGAAAAAGACTACCCAGAGAGGTTGTGGTATTTCCATCCCTGGAAATTTTCATGAGCAGGCCAGACAAACACTTGGCTGGGAAGGTTTAGTCACATGTGATCCTATCTTGAGCAAGGGGTTGGATTAGATCCAGGGTCTGCAATATACCACCTTCAGAGCCACTGGATCTGGGCTGCAGAGCTATCAGTGAGGGGCTCTGGCTGCACTGCAGCAGCATTTCACCCACACTGCACATGGGGAACAGGGAAAACCAGCAGCAGAGAAAATCCAGAGTTGCAGCTGGGCCAGAACACTAGCCCCCCTCAGACCCAAGATGGGTTGTTCGGGCCCACAGCTCTGAATATTGCTGACTGATGAACTAAATAACCTGCTAGGTTACTTTGCTACAATTTGTATGATTAAGATATATTGGGTATTGCATTAAGAAGGGATATTTTTAAAACGTTGCTGAAATTTCCAGGGTAAATTCTGTAGTCCAAACTTGGTCAGACATCCAGTGACAACTATGTAAGTTCTGCAAAAAAAGAATTTCAGTACTCAGCTTTTATGAACATCTGTGTGGTCATAGGGATGTAATAGTATAACTTTTTAAGAAAGCACAAGTGTTAAGTAGATTAAACTATATTTATAAAACTGTGTGTTGACACGTGTGAAGAAACAGAAGTAACAAGTAAAACCCTCACGGCAGGAATGGGGACCGAAGAAGACAAGGAAAGGAGAACCAGAGGAGTGCAGAGATTCAGGAGCAGCTGTTCAGTGAGGATCAAATGCCCTGTGGCAAAAGGGGGCGGGGCCGAAATAAGACAGATGCAAGAAGAGGAGGAGGAGAGAGGCTCAGAGAGGAGAAACAGGAAGGAAAAGACCCTGCGGAGTCAGACTTACAGAGAGTGAGGGTGGCAAACAGAGCCAGTTCGACAGAGAACTGCTGATGAAGAATCTAAGGAGGTGATTTTCCTGGAGGAGAGTGAAAGGAGTGAAGGGACCCTTATCCCATTGGGAAGTGACTGCGATTGGGGGGGGGGTTGTTGGTTTATTTAGCAGGGCTCTGTAGCAAGCCTATTGAACACAAGCAGGAAAAAAACAGAAAAGAAGAGGAAATTGAGAGTGGGCGCTGCTGGTCCTCAGGAAAAGAGACCATGCCCAGAGAAATAAGGAGGAATTAACAAGACCAAATGAGGGAGGATATAAAACACACATACTAAAAAGAGTTAGAGAAACAGTAACATGATAAAAGTAAGATCGTATCCAAGCTGGATTCCATTTAAGTTGATACTGATATTTAATTGATATAAATTCTGTGGCGGTGAGGTGCCCCCACAGATTCCCAAAGGGGCGGGGGCAGTCCCTGCGGGCCCCAAGATGCACGCATTAAGCCCCTGTAGCAGGCTGGGAAGGAGGAGGTAATCCCACACCCTTCTCCTCTACAGCAGTCCATTGTTTTGGTAAAAGAATAAATTAGAGGCATCCGTCCAGAGGTGTCAAAGAGGACGCTAGCCTACCTGAGCCCAGCCCGTCAGTGTCTGAGGCGGAGATGCTAGCCATCGGGACGACCAGGCTAATCCCACCAGGACCCACACCAACACTGATTTCCGCCCCCGGCGAAAGGGGTCGACTGAGCATGATCTAACCACACAGGTGGCACCCATCCAGTTGGTGAATGGACAGGTGTAGGGGAGGTGGAGCCGCATGGAACATTATACCGAGACAGTGAGTACTACTGTCCCCGGGGACCCCAGGAAGAGGATCTCCACTGAACCCTTCTTTCATTCAATAACATCAAGTCATGGCAGGAGAGTTGAGGGGCGGGGCCCCGTGCCAGACAGATAGTACGTCACTCGACACAGACCTCACCTAAGGCACTCTGTATCACAACACATAACCACTAAGTGATGGATGTAAGTTCTAGAAGGTATAAATAAAAGACACTGTGAAGCCAAATGAAGTAAGACTGTGATTTTAACTTGATGGTTAGTACTAGTGGTACTATACAAGAAGTACAAAAAAACAAATTAATAACTAAAGAAGATCCCCTTCCCCACTATGGATTGCCCGATTTTACTGGGGCTGATAACCAATAACACCTCCCGCTTATAACATCAGATAATAATCAAGATGTGGCAGGAGAGAGTCAGTAAATATCATTATTAGCCCAGACTATGCAATCAGAGGGAAGAAAGGCGAGAATATTGCATCAGCGTAGACGTAACCCCCACACAACATAGCAAACATTAGTAAAGCAATACTAATTTAAGTTGCAACATGTAATGGGAGTGGATGACTCCTATAAGACGTGTGACAAACTGAGATAGAAAGAAATTCTTTCCCAGAGATTTCAGCAAGAGAAGTCCTCTGTTTTGAAAGCTGTTTGCATTTTAACATGTATTTCCAAAAGATGTACAGGAAATGCAGTATCGCCTTTTCATTCCATTTAGATACTGCTGTGAACTATGGCAGCCATAGTGCTCTAGTGAAATTCTGGATGGTATCTTCCATAAGCCTTTGATGTACAGAGGGAGTCTGGCTGCATTATGGGGTGCAGTACACTGTCTACGTGTTGGTGTCAGGCCAGCATGATTAGAGTGGGGCTATGTTCCCACCTCCTCCCTACTTTTGGTCAACTTGAAACTAGAGACATGGTAAAAGAACAAGCATGCCTTTTGATACCCTGAAGGTAGAGACTGCAATTCTGTGCAAGAAAGCAAACCAACACAGCAACTCTCCACCATCACCCTGCATGAGCCAACACAATCTGATTCTTTAAAGGCAGATGGAGGCTAAGGAGCATTCCCCAGCAACTTCTCTGACATATTTTCCCATTGCCTTCTTGCTGTCTTTCTTTAAGGTCATGAGGGCAGGTGAGTGAGAGGTCTCTTTGTCAGCCATTTCCAATTTCTTCATGTTAGCTGCAAAGTCATATTAAGACTCACGAGGAAAACACACCCCATAGCTAACAGGGCTATGTGACATTTCTCCAGCTGTTTCATTTTGACGCTTTTTCAACTTGTTTCAAGCTCCAAACAGTGAAATCAAAATGAAACGAAGGGCTTCGAAACAGCCTCAAAACGAAACAATGGTAGTTGAAACATTTCGAAAGTTTTGAAACATTTCAAGTTTTGAAGCTGAAGCTGGGCTTGCCTGCAGGGAAACAAAGTAAGGAGAGGGAGGGGGAAAGGGGGAAGGACTGCTTTGACACTGTGACTGTTTGGCTGCCTGAGATGCTGCTGGTGCTACTTACAAAATTATTACATGTTGTCATTTAAAGTGGTGGACCAGGCTGAGGCTTGTAGGGGAGGAGGAGGCCTTATTGGGACACACTACTGTGTCATGTAGAGGCCCCAGCACCAGCAAGAGCCTTAACACACACACAGTCACACATCACGAGTTTTGCTTGCCAGCAGCTTGAGGTACAGTTTCCCAGAAACCCCTGCACCTATATGTCCTTGAAACTTAGCAGGCTTCATGGCCCCAGCAGGGGCTACCATGCCTGCTGTTTTCATCCAAATCTGCCAAAAAATGACAAAGTTATAGGCAGTTATGTGCTTCCTCATTATAGCCTACGGGTGAAAAGTTGAAACAGCACTGAAAGAGCAAAACAGTTTCAATGAAACTAAACGGAACAGTGATTTCAAAACAAAACAAAACTCTAAATGAAACACTGTCCCGTCGAAATGTCAAAAAGGAAGACGAAACAAAATGGTGCTGTTTTGCAGAGCCCTGATAGATAGCTAGCCCTCAGTATTCATCCTGCCAGGAGCAGCTTCAGTGTGAGTTCAGAAAAAGAAACTACCAGAATTATAACTCCTGGGTTCTATGAGTACACTGAGTGTACAGACCCCTGCTCCCAGGGAGAGTTTGTCCTGTTGGTAATGAGTTGGAATCTGCTTGAAAACAGTGCACAGCGGACCTTTTTGCATTCTCTTGTTAATCTGGACACTGGGTCTAAGAATACTAAAAATGCTCACAGTATAATCACCCCTTGGTTCCTCCTAGTTCATCCTAGAAATGGAGACGAGAGTTTGAAGGTACCCTTACCAATTTTGGCGCCATTTTTTCAGTTTCAAAATCTGAAGAGTAAAAACCAAAGAGGGATTTTGTTCATTTTATTCCCCTTAGCTAAAAAAATCTATACATTCTGATATATCTGCCTGTTTCTGTGTCATGAAGTGGGCTATAAAGAAATGCAAAACAAGCCATCTTTAGAAATACCACTAACGATAGCTAAGGTTAGACAATTCAAGGCAACTTCCTTCCTGTTCTTTTTCAGTCAACAATATTTCAGAAAAAACAGTGACTGGAAGGAACACTGTTTTGATGGTAGTTTGGAAGCATTGAACAGATTTGAAGTAAGCATGGCAAATAAATGTTAAGAATCAGCAGTATTGAATTATATATGTTAATCCTATCTGATTTCTAGTCATAGATGACAAACCAGAATGCAAAGAAATTTATAAGATCATTTTGTGCTTTACACTGCACCTCAGCTCTGAGAAACCGGATCTGATTTCAAAGCTGAAAAAAAATATGGAAGAAGCTCTTGGCTTCTGTGACAAGAAACATTTCCAGATAATGTGAAGACTAGGCATTTCATTCCAAATCCTGTCATCTTTATAGAAAACAGAGTCAGTTTTTCACCAGTGCCAGGAAACATTTCACAAATCCTACCCAACTCCACGCCATTATTACACTCTGCCTCAAAATGCTACTTCTTGATGACAACATATAATTTTTTTCAAACATATAAAAACCAAACTGTTGTATTACCTAATTACCCAGATTTTGAGTGGAGACACCTACAGAGACTGCGGTGGATTTCCAGGGTCTGAGAAATACAAATGATTTTATGTTTAAAACGCCCAGTGTCACAATACTTTGAAACCTCACACCTACCTAAGCACAGAAATATAGTAGTCACTGTAAGGAAGTCAACATTTACAACAGTTACCATGTCCTGAGACAGCTTATATTTAAACATGAATATTCTGACATTTTAAAGACTAGTGTATACATTGCAAATGTTTTTTTTTTAATACACATCACTGTATCTGGTGACAATCAATTTGTGAGTGAGGGATATGGTGATGGCTTGGCAGTTGCATCAGTCTAAAAATATAGCAATGAAAATTACAGGACTTGACTGAAATGAAGTAAAATATGCTCTGACCACCATCCCTAGAAAAAAACAGCTAGGCTTTGCTAGATACACAGCTCCATATGTTGTCTGTCCAGACCCTGCCCAACACTTTTATTTTTCGTTGAACTTAATTTAGCAACAGCACAAAGCACTAACCCTCTCATTATTACCCCTCCACAAGATAAGAGCTGCACTGCAAATGAATGAACATTTACATTTTCACTTTTGTGACACAGCATGTTCAAATAATGGCGCAAAGCTCATCTATTGACACAAGCTTTGCCTGAAGGTCTGTAAATGCTGTACCTACATGCTGATAGTTGAATCTTGCAGCTGCATACTTCATTTAGTTGACACGAATCATCTAATTTTTATATTTTATAAATGACCATGTGAATATCAGCCAGAGACAAATGTAATGTAACAGGTATATTCTTTTCAAATTAGGAGCCTTGTAATTACACCACCAATTGGCTTGTTTGTAGAATTTAAACTACCCTTTAAAAAGGTCACTGGAGCCAATGACTTCCAAACCCTATACCTTAACAAAAACCTAGCAAACTGGAAGTGCAGAACTAATGAGCTCCAAGCAGACTGTGGTTGGCATCACCCCAGAAAGGTATACACATAAAGCCAGACATGTTACAGAGATCAGTGTCTTAGAATCAGCCAAGCAAGCCAGGAGTACTGGGCTAGTGAATTCATAATGACCTTGTACCTACTATCATACCAGTAATCTATGGTTCTTCTAGGACAGATACTAACCAGCCTCTTCAAATAAATCAGGAAGTAGAGTATAGGCGTGAGCCAGCAATATCAGAGACCAAGGCCTAGATCATAATATAGCTACAGCCTGTACCAATGGAGCACAAACATTTACATCACCGAGGCCTCAGCTTTGTTATCAATTTGGCAAGGTAAAAATGCTGAGCTACTAACCCTAAGGAGGCATAAGCCCTGACATGAGTCAAAGGTATATCTAAGAGATGCAAAACTTCACATCAGTTCAAGAGCTATAACTTCTGTGATAGTTACCCAAAATATATTTGTGGCTTGATATCAGTCCAGGAAGCAAAAAGTGCTGAGCCAGGGATGTCATACATCTATGGTGTGACACCAGCAGGCTAGAGCCATTGAGAGAGCTGATCCTAATCGAGTTTTTTGCCTGGATACCATCCCAGCACCCTACAGTGGTATAGATGGTCAGCTCCCAGAAGCTCATGGTTCATCCTTAGTCCAGCAAGCTGGAGGTGTTGAGCTAGTCAATTTACAGGAACCCAAAATATCTACACCAGTTCAACAAGCTATCACTTGGTGAGTGAGCTGGTGAACTCAGATTTGAGCTCTGACATTAGTCCAGCAAACTATATATCAGGTAAGCTAGTGAAATAACGGAGGTCTGACACTTCAGATCCATTTGGAAATGACCTAACTGTATCCTGTTTCTTAAAAACAGTGCAGCAACCAACAGGAATTTTTTCTTGGCAGCCACCCAATTAGAGAAGTAAGCAATCATTCTCACAGTCCTACATGCTGACATGAGATAACAAAAGTTAGATGCTGTGCCATGACCTTCACAGTACTGTGGCTTAACTTTAACTTAGTATACTAATATTGCTAAGGTAGCAATCTTACAGAAGTTCTTGGTCATTCCTGGAGCAATTGTTGATGGACTATTATAAAACCTGTCTTCTTTCAGACTCAGCATTTACAGCTTGCCTGACACAGGCTTCTATTTCCTCTATTATTTATGTATTGAAAAAACTCTGGGAGACATTTGAAAATGGGTTGACTTGGTAGCTGTGATTATGGTCACTTTAGGTAGTTTGGACTAGTCTAAGCTGAAAGAGCAACCAGAATGACAGAAAACAAAGAGATGATGGCTAAGGAAGGAGGATGAGTAGAAAAGGAAAAGGCAATTTACACATCCTTCATCTTTAAACAATCTTAGAAAAGTCATAATCATGACTTTCCAGACTACTACGTCCTTGTGGGGTAAGTATATCAGACTCTATAGCTGTTGAACTGATGTGAAGGGTAGGCTCTCTATGTAGCCTCTAACTCATCAGATATGGCTTAGGCTGATGTCAAGGCTCAGGCCTACTTACGGTTCAGCATTCCTATCTTGCAAGCCCAGTAAAACAGAAATGCAACATTTTTAAAATCCTGTCAAACTGGATGCATATGAGACCTCACAGAGTCTCAATGAGCCCGAATTCATAGATAGCTCAAAGAATCCCAAAAATTCCCATGAGACCGTGATAACACCTGAGCAGAATCTATGTACTGGCCTGTCTTACAAGTTCTCAACACACCTCACAGTTTTCTGAGGTCCAGATATGTATTTCCTATGTAGGGTTATGAGTTGTCTGCCAAAGGGGCAGGTTGCTAAACTGCCTCCAGCACATCTGACATCTTGTGGGTCTTTACACCTCTAGCAAGGCCCTAACACATTCATTTTCACTTCACACAGTCCTCAAGGTGTCTATATGCTTCAACACATCCCACAGATGACAGACACATCCCTCATTTGTTCAGTATTTCCAAGGACCATCTCAGAATTCTGACTCTACCCAGCAGGGCTCCTGAAATAGCAAGAAAACATGCTTCCTAATTGTTCCAGCTATTTTTTCTGGTTCACCAGAGGAATCTTGAGTGGAAGAAGTCAATTACCACTTCTTAATTGCTGTCTAGAATACAGGACATGAGAATACATGAGGGATGGCTCATTCATTATTGGTGCCTGCTTGAAGTGGCTGGGCTAGGGGATATTATATTACTGTACTACAGCCAACATCCTACACTGATGTCCTGCCACTATCTATGTAGAAAGAGAAGTATCTACATTAAGAGTGCTGAATGAATCTTGTAGGATGTATTAGCAACACAGCTTTCTGTGGATGAGATGATTATCAGTGTGCCTAGCGGTTTCCTATGGGATGTAATGTTATCAAAGTGTGAGAGAAAGAGAATGATGGAATTTCCTACAGCTTGTACCATTATCAGTGTTCGTTGAGCGTGTGCGTTTGTGAAGAGGGTAGGAATTTCCCATGTGATGGTGTAGGAACCATGCTAGAGATACTTCTACTAATAATGTGCATGGTGTGAAAGGACTACAAAAAATACAAAATCAATTATTTGATAATATTATCTAACCATGATGAACTCACATTGTTTGTATGTAAATAAAATGTTCTAGCATAAACACACAGCGGATAGGCAAAGCAACACAGAACCAGGCCTAACCATAGAAAAAAATGTATTGATCATGGAAGGAGCTCTACACTTTGTACACCAGTCTCGCCCATGTTTTTCTGACATTGTTTTGCATTTGGCTAACTTATCTTTCCCTCACACTGATGACAAAGTTCCTTTAAGCACCATGATACATAAATTTTTAAAAAGTTTAACTCTTCATTGCCCAAAACCTTGTTTCAACACTCATCCAAAGTCCCTCCCAACCATGCAGTTGGTCTAACAGAAGATACCCCTCTACCCCCCACAAAATAGCCTTAACTCTAAGTGGGACAGGTGATGAATTAACTCTTTAGCAGGCTCCAGTTTCCATGTTGCTAGCTCCTCTAGTGATTTTCTTGCAACTTGAGATACTCGCATTTTGTTTTACTTCCTCAGCTCCTGGAGACAGATGAGGATTTGAAAGCGTCTCCTCAGCATCATCAAGGCTTGTGGTTTTATCACAGCTCTTGCATCCTTCTTCCAAATCTCCACCTCCTGGAGTCTAGTGATTACATGAAAAACAGCTTTCTTAAAAGGAGATTTCTAATCCCACTGGTAACAAGAGCAATGCTTGGAGCCAGGCTCACAGCCAAGACTTGGAAAATAATTAATTCATTAGACAAATTCATTAGATTGTAGAAACCTTTCTTATCCGAATGATGATGCCTCAGTGTTTGCCCCGACAATTCTGCAAAGCAGAAGGAAATGATACTGGGAGGTGTGGGGGGACAACACATAAATAACATTTAAACGGTGCAGGAAAACCTCTGCATGAGGTTCCTAGCAGGCAGCCACCAGCTGACCACAAGCACCAGCAGCTCCTCCCCCTTCCTGCTGCCCCTCTGCCTCTTGCTCATCCCCCCTCGGCATGAGCTGAAGGCAACACCTTTCCCAGGCAGAGCATGCACACACCCCTCGGGCACCTTCCGCCCGGGAAGAGCCAGCCCCGGAAGTAGCTGCAGGGAAACGCAGGAAAGCCGCCGGAAGTGACTTCACGAGCTCCTTCCGCCAGCCCCGGTTTGGTGACACCGCCCGGCCCGGCTCCTGATTGGTGCCTGGGGTTCGGTGCTGGCTGCAGCATGTCGGCGCTGCTGCGGAGGCTCCGCGAGAGCCCGCGGCACCTGCTGGTCTGCGAGAGGAGCCACGTGCGGCACGAGCGCTCCCGCCACGCCGCGCGCGTGCGGGGCCACGCCTACAACTGCCGCGTGAGTGCGCGCGGGGGGCGGGGGTTTGCGGTGTGGCGTCGTTCCTAGCTTGCCTGGGTCTCGTTAGGGAGAGCAATTAAACTGTAAATTAATTAATCACACATTAAATCAGAAGGAGCCCCTACCCGTTAGGTGCGGGAATGCCGTTAGTACTCAGGATGATATAGTGGCCTGAGTGCTCACCCCCCACCCATTTTACAGATAGAAAAATGGAGGCACAAGGTTGTGTGGTCACCACACACTCTGCCTGTCTGCTCCTGCTGAGGGAGAGAATTGCATTGTTGTCATTAAACCCAAGGAAGATTTCCTGTCCCTCTCTCCTTAGGTGCCCTTAATGCCCAGGCTGAGATGTCCTGCCCAGAGCTTTTGCTTGGGCACTTGGCCCTCTCCCCATTTTACAGATAGGAAAACTGAGGCTCATCAAGGTCCAAGCCAGTGGCAGAGCTGGGAGACGAGCCAAAAAACCAAACCAAACCCAACCCAACCCCAGAAAGGGGTTTTCAGCCCAGAGCAAAGCAATTGCCCTCCCTGCCCAGTTGTAACAGGTCAGCAGGGGCACAGAGAGCCTTAGCTGGGGTCCCTGGGGCCGTTTTGTGTTAGTCTTGCTTGGTGGGCAAGCGCCTGCAAGTGAGTGACAAAATAAACCCAGAGGGTGAGTCCAGATGAGCGCAGGCATTTGTTTTCCCTCGGGACAAGTACCAGTAGCACATCTTTTGCCACTGCTACTTGTTCCTGGGGAATGCCTGTGCTATGCTCTCTGGTATGTGGTAGGGGAGGCTGAGGCCAGCAACTGTGTTGGCCCCCACAGCCTTATGTGGGGTCCCAGGGGTCTCCCAGGGCTGCAGCCACAGTAGGAGACCTGGCCAGAGCTGGCTCTGGCCAGCCAGGCTCCAGTTTTGGGCAGTGCTGCTGCCGTGTGCACCATCCTGCTTTTCAGTGTGGGTTTTTTTGACCCCAGGATTTCCACCCTCCCACTTGAAGGCAGCAGTGTGGAGAATGCCTGCATGTGCAGTGTGTGGTACTGTAGACCCGTCTATGGCACTGCATACCACACGTCCGCATTCATCTGGACGTGGCCAGAGATTTCAAGCAGGAATCCAGAGTGTCAGAAACCTTCAGATTTGCTGTCGGCTTTCCAAGTTCTGTGTTTTTTTCTGTAGTCCAAAAACATGAAAGCTAAGAGCTGGCACTTTCCAAAGGTCTAAGTTTGAGAGTGACCAGGGCAGCCAGTCAAATAATTAGGCTAATAGGAAAGTCTCCATTTCCTGGAGTGTGGGTAGAAACAAAAATGTCATTGCTCCTTCAGAGCACCTGAGACTGAATTTGATTGTCCAGCTAGGAAATAAGATTTTCCCAGTCTTAGGCTGTGATACCAGTGGCTCAAGGAAATTAATGGGAAACTTTTGCTGATATAATTGACTTAAAGCATTTCTATCTGTTTTTTCTTATTCTGTTTGGAACAATTATGTTAGAGCTTGTTTTTATTTGTAATGTGCCTGTCACTTGGTTTTTACTTTGTTTTGTCCCTGCTTTGACATATATTAAATCACCACTGCTGCCACCTGTTTTGAGTTAATACCTGTGTGAAATGGAGCAACGGGTTGTCCATATTATCACCACAATAAGTCTTTATATACTCTGAAGCCACTGTGTGGAGTTAGTTTTGAAACCATGCCTGTGGTGGTTGCTGTAGCCTTGTGACTATGGCATTCACATAATAAAATGGCAGATTAAAACAGATGCTTTATTTCTTTGAAGTTTTTTCTTTAAGCACTAGCAAGTGTGACAAGTTCAAGATGTTGTGGCTGATTTGCCTAACCTTGCTTGGGTGCACTGCATCAATCTTGATTACACTTACACTAGATTACGCTGCCCACAGTATGAAAAGTGCACATTTGCGTAGTCTAAATTCAGGTATCTTCTTTATTTTCTGCTTCTCTACTCCGGTTTTCCCTCCTCCCCAAATTGATAAAGCTGTTTTTACTTCTGTGTGGTGCCATACGCTATCCTAGCTTACATGTTTGCTGTCTATTGCAAAGTAGATGTCCACTGATACTTTCTCCACTGATTACAGGATTGGTGTGCATATTGTTTCACTGAATGTTTTATAAGCATTTTGGAGAAACATCCTCAAGGGGCATGCAGTTGCTTGGGGAAAATCTTTCTGTAATTTATAATTAAGCTTAATCCATTTTTGGCCCGCAGATTGCAGTGTTTTAAAGTCTCTGACACAAATCATGTTGCAATGCTACATGTGGTATGCTGAATAAGCTTTTGAAAATCTGGCTCTTCATTTTGCACATTAGGGAACCATCCAGATATAAGAGCTCCGTGTTTGCTTTTTTTGCTTTTTTTCCCTCTCTCTCCTCCAGCGCTGTTTTAGACCTTTCCTTATATATGAGTGTAACATCTAATGTGTATTACAAATATGGTCCTAACAGGTGTCATTTTTGATTCCTGAATGTGGCATGCTTCCAGAACCTCTGAAAAGTGTTACCACAGATATGGGAGAGTACTACCTGGTGAAGAATTTACCCCTTCATGAATTGGTTGCACAGGAATTTATCAGTGCATTTGTAAAGACAGGTAAAGGAGAGCTTAAAACAAATAAGACAAACGAATAAAAAGGTGTTATCTGTTTTTTTTAATAATAAAACATGTTTTTGTTAGTTTCTATGGGGGGTAGTCTTGGTTCTGAAAGTTTTTTGTAAGCAGAGGGAGAAAAGTATTAGAGTAGAAGTCTGTATCAGTCCCATCATCTCCCTTTCTTTCTGTTCACTTGTATATATACTTGTATAGCTGTCATAAGGCAGAGGAGGAGGTTGGTAAAAGAAACGGTAAGAAAAGTGGACAGAAAGAGGAGAGGAGAGTCAGCAAGTTAGTGTGCATTGGCTTTTGTGTAATTGTTTTTCCTTAATTTTTTTTTTAATGGTGGGAGAAAAAGAGACTTCTGTACTTCAGTTAGATTAATAGATCTTTTCTGGCTAGCACCCTGAGACCAATGCTTGTAAAGGTACACTGCTCCTTGAAAGCATTTATTTTTCTGTCCTTTACAGCACTTTGTTCCTGCACAGTTCTAACAGGAATGATCTTGAGAGCCACTAGAGAGTAATGTTTTATGTCCTTTAAAAGTAAGGATTCCAAGATTTCAGCTATTAATACTTTGTTTTCTTGCCTTAGAGAGTTTTGAGGTAAGAATCTTTAAGTGGTTTTATATATGATTGGGGACAGCGAGATGTAAAAAGTCCCAGTTTGGGAGATGAGACCCTACTGGGAATAGCAAAAGGTGAACACGTGTAAGAACCATGGCATTTGTCATAAAAAGAAAGGGAAGGAAGAAGATTGGCCTCTGTGTTCCAACTCATTTCCTTTTGGGTATTTATGATCTGCCAGTGCAGATTTCTCTTATAATTTTAATTGGGTATTAGTTATGGTTTGCTTTGTATTGTGCACTCTTGCAAGGTGTTGTGATTGTTTAATGATGGCTCTCTTCCAGCCTAGAGATGACTTAATTTACTCTTATCCATATGAGTTTGTAATAATGTAAGTGTCTAATTCTTTGCATAAAAACCATCATAGAAATATTACTTGGGAATAATAAATTGTAGGTCCAAAGAGTGCATAAAAATATGTGCTTTGAGATGTATTCTTCCCTTATTCCTTTCTCTACTGTGATCATCAAAGGTGGAACAATGTGCTTCCTGGTTTTGATGTTTAATCTTCTAAAGAAAAAGTATATTGATGACGCTGTAGCCACTCAAAGCACGTCTTCATGCTTGTCCACTGCTTTCTTAATGCTAAAAATTTCCCTGCGTCTCAAAACTAATTCTTGGAGCAATATGTCTATATATATCTATGTATCTATACATATATATAATATGTATTTATTTTTTTAAACAAGTTGATGCAAAAAGACACTGTAGGTGTCCCTCTGTTAAAGCTTACTTGCCTGCTAAATTCAGGGTTTTTCTTGCTACTTTTATTCTTGTAAATGCTTCTGAGCCTACCAGGTTTATTGAAATCAGTGGAGATACTCTTGTTTCAAAGTTACAGGATCATACCCTTGATTTTTAGAACATGAAGCAGATTGTGGCAGGAAAGACTGCAAAATGCACATAATTGTTATGATATTTTCCTCTATTTTGCAGTGTGAGTTGATAGCTAAGAACAGGCTGGACTAACATGTTTTTTCTAAATTGGTAAAAAGAGGCACTTCTGGTTGAATGGCATCTTTCAAGCTTGTGTCTGGAATTAACTTAATCTGTGCTGTGAACTCCTGAAAATAAATGTGATTGTAATTTGTATAGAAGCAATACCATTGTAGTGAGAGAAAATGAATTACCAGCAGTATAGGAATTAAACAAGATCTGAAGAGCAACTAGCAGGCTTTATTACCTCGAGAGGAATCTGCCTTAAATATTGCTGGTATACTTTTTCTTAGAGAATTGTGAACTCAATTTACTGTTTCATTGTGTTAAAGGTTCGTGCTATGCTCTTACATACAACACAAGAATTGATCAAGATAATACTGCTGCTCTACTACCAACGGGTAAGAATCCATGCTATTTACAATACATAGGGTATTATGTGATGTTTAGAGTAGCATTGTTGTTTTGTTTTTAGGGGATGCTGAAAATTGAAAAATATTATACTGTAACAGATATTTATTAATAATACATCATTAAAATTAACCTTTTTATACAAGAGTTACATCTGAAGTTGATGTTTAACCTGTGACTGGACCACAGGAATAGAGGGCTATACCCTGTACAGGAGGGATCGTGTTGGCAAAAGGGGCGGGGGTGTAGCTCTCTATGTGAAGGAAAGCTACATATCCCTGCAAGCTGATGTTGGCGACCGGCTTGGACAGCTAGAGACCCTCTGGGTAAAAATTCGTGGGGAATTCGGCACAGGGGACACAACGGTGGGAGTCTACTACAGACCTCCCACTCAAAGTCCTGAGCTTGACCAGGAGTTCGCCCGGGAACTGACTGAGGCCGCTTGCTCCAAGACCTTGGTTGTCATGGGTGACTTCAATTACCCGGACATCTCCTGGGAAGATCACTCAGCTAAATCTGAGCGGGCGCAAAGCTTTCTCTCGTGCGTGGATGACCTCTGCCTGACTCAAGTCTATGGGCCAACGAGAGGCAAAGCGCTGCTCGACCTGGTACTGGCTACGGGGGACGACCTAATCGGCGACCTAGTGATTGATGGGAAGTTGGGTATCAGCGACCACGAGCTGATCACCTTTGCCATCCGCCGTAAAGCTGGCAAGTCAGTCAGCAACACAGAAGTCCTTGACTTCAGAAAAGCCAACTTTGATAAGCTCAAGAGACTTGTCGGTCAGGCCCTCAGGGACCATGACCCCACGGAGTTGGGAGTTCAAGAAGAGTGGTTGCTTCTCAAGGAAGCGATCCTCAGTGCACAAACTAAATCTATTCCAACACGGAGGAAAGGCAGCAAGAAGGCACAGCAGCCCCCCTGGCTCTCCAGAGACCTAGCGGACCTACTGTGGCTAAAAAGGAAAGCCTACAAAGGATGGAGGATGGGATTCACCTCCAAGGAGGATTACTCTGCGCTGGTCCGGTCCTGCAGGGAGCAAACCAGGAAAGCCAAGGCTGCAACTGAACTCCAACTAGCTTCAGGCATCAAGGACAACAAAAAGTCCTTTTTCAGATATGTGGGGAGCCGGAGGAAAAGCAAGGGCAATGTTGGACCCCTGCTAAACCAGATGGGGCAACTGACAACTGACGCCCAGGAAAAAGCCAACCTATTAAATAGGTACTTTGCGTCAGTCTTTCATCAGTCCCATGGGACGCCCATGCCTGCTATGGGGCAGGGAAATCTGGGTGAGGGGGATCCCCTACCCTCCATAAATGCTGACCTCGTGAAGGAACACCTTGAGAAGCTGGATACCTTCAAGTCAGCCGACCCTGACAATCTGCACCCCAGGGTACTCAAGGAGCTGGCGAGCGTCATAGCCCAGCCCCTGGCACGGATCTTGGAAAACTTCTGGCGCTCTGGTGTAGTGCCCAAAGGCTGGAAGAAGGCCAATGTGGTGCCGATCTTCAAGAAAGGGAGGAGAGTGGATCTGGCTAACTACAGGCCCATTAGCCTGACTTCTATCCTGGGGAAGATCTTAGAAAAGTTTATTAAGGAGGCCATCCTTGATGGACTGGCCCAGGCTAACATTCTAAGGGACAGCCAGCATGGGTTTGTTGCGGGTAGGTCTTGTTTGACCAATCTCATTTCCTTCTATGACCAGGTGACCTATCACCTGGACAAGGGAGAAGAGATTGATGTCATATATCTTGACTTCAAAAAAGCTTTTGATCTGGTATCCCATGATCACCTCTTGGCCAAACTGGCCAGTTGTGGCCTTGGCTCCACCACGATCCGCTGGCTGGGAAACTGGCTCCGTGGTCGGACCCAGAGGGTTGTGATTGATGGCAGTCACTCATTGTGGTGCCCTGTGACCAGTGGGGTCCCTCAGGGCTCTGTCCTGGGACCCATACTGTTCAACATCTTCATTAACAATGTGGACATTGGAGTCAGGAGTGGACTGGCCAAGTTCGCCGATGACACCAAACTTTGGGGCAAAGCATCCACGCCAGAAGATAGGCGGGTGATCCAGGCTGACCTGGACAAGCTCAGCAAATGGGCAGACGAGAACCTCATGGTGTTTAACATCGATAAATGCAAGGTTCTCCACCTTGGGAGGAAAAACCTGCAGCACCCTTATAGGCTCGGCAGTGCTACGTTGGATAGCACTACAGAAGAAAGAGACTTGGGGGTCATCATTGACCACAAGATGAACATGAACCTCCAATGCGATGCTGCGGCTAGTAAAGCGACCAAAATGCTGGCTTGCATCCATAGATGCTTCTCGAGCAAATCCCGGGACATCATTCTCCCCTTGTACTTGGCCTTGGTGAGGCCGCAGCTGGAGTACTGCGTCCAGTTTTGGGCTCCACAATTCAAAAAGGATGTGGAGAAGCTTGAGAGAGTCCAGAGGAGAGCCATGCGCATAACCAGGGGTCAGGAAAACAGATCTTACGATGACAGGCTGAGAGCCATGGGACTCTTTAGCCTGGAAAAGCGCAGGCTCAGGGGTGATCTGATGGCCACCTATAAGTTTTTCAGGGGTGACCACCAGGATCTGGGGGAACGTCTGTTCACCAGAGCGCCCCAAGGGATGACGAGGTCGAACGGTCACAAACTCCTGCAAGACCGTTTCAGGCTGGACATAAGGAAGAATTTCTTTACTGTCCGAGTCCCCAAGGTCTGGAACAGTCTGCCAGCGGAGGTGGTTCAAGCACCTACATTGAACACCTTCAAGAGTAAATTGGATGCTTATCTTGCTGGGATCCTATGACCCCAGCTGACTTCCTGCCCTTTGGGCAGGGGGCTGGACTCGATGATCTCCCGAGGTCCCTTCCAGCCCTAATGTCTATGAAATCTATGAAATTTAATTTCTCTCATTTTGGACAGTGAAGGTCAAGAAAGTTAGTTTAGTTTGTATTTATTTTGAACGGTCAGTACTGCAACCCTTCAGTTGCAAATGCTCCAGAGGATTTTTTGTCTGAAAATTTATCAAAGTTGGAGTTAAGCATTTCTGCTGGTCCTAAATCTAATTAAAATCTGCTTTCTACAAATTCTGAAATCTAAACCAAATTTGAATTGACAGTTCCCCTTTAAAACTTATTGGTAAGTACAGTTTTAACACTTCTCAAAATACTTTAAGAAACAGTTCAGTGATACCCCCCTCAGAATATTATAATAAAGCTTTTTTCTCAGATACGTTTTACATCGAAGAAGATAAGGAAGAGCTTTGTTTTAGGTAACTGTTCCAAACCCCTCGTGATATATGTGTTATCTGATAAATATTATATTGAGTACTATAAAAATGTAAATGTCTTTATAGACAAATACATTTTTGATCTCTTGTTAATGTCTTAATTGAGTTGCGAGAAAGTAACACTTCTTCTCTGAAAGTCATTTAAATTCAGATTCCTCATGTAACCTCTTTCAGACAAGGATTGTGTTACCGTGTGTTTAAACAGACTCTAAGAAATTGATGACCTGATTCTGCTTGTTTCTTTGTGTTACCTTGGTGTAAATATTACAAACAAATACAGTTAATTTACAGTCTATCCTTAGTTACTGTGGGTGATTTTGGCAACAGTATTATTTATTTTTGTGTCCAAAGTTCACATTCAGAATTGTGGCTCCATTGTGCTAAATACAAAGACACAATAAGCCACATTCAGTGTTTCAAAGTTTTCACTATACGCACCTAAGCTACAAACGCTTAAAGCATACATTTAACATTGCTCACATGAGTAGTTCCATTGAAATCTATTGAACAACACCTGTGCTTAAACATTTCAAGCATGCGTATGTGTGAGTTAGCAAAATTGGATGATAGCTGAATACTGAATTCAACAAATCATTGTAACAAATAGTAGGGAATGAGCTTGATAAGAGTACAAGATGGCACAGTTACAAAAGGAAGGTGTGCATTACTTAGGAAATACTTTGTTTGGATTTATTTTTACTAGCCATAAGACATACTGTGATAACCAGCAAGAATCTAGTTATCATTTTCAGGGTCAACCTATGAGATCCATTTAACAGAAACTAAAGGGGCCTAGATTACATCAGTACCGCAGTGACCCCTGGCTAAATTTTATACAGTTTGAGGTTTTCCAAATACTTACAAGGGAGCTTATTGGAAGAGTATGGATATTTTAATACAATTCTTATTGTTTATAGGAAAACTAATTATATCAGTGGACAAGGATACTTATGAGGAACTTGGACTACAGGGTCATCCATCTCGGTACTCTGGCAAAAAAGTAATGAGATATAGTAAGTACTGTTTACACTAGCAGCATCCATGCCAATGTCTGCAGAGTTCTCTAATATGATGCCAGCCATAATCCTCAGGTCCCGTAAAGCTGGTTAATCTTTGAAAGAATAAATATGGGTACTGGGACAATTGAGAGAAATATGTGAACTATTCAAGAAACAATGAGGTAAAAATAAGAGTTCAAATGGGAAAAGTGGACTACATTAATATTTTTAACGTGTATAAGCTTGTAGATGCTACTTTAAGAACATTAATTTCTGTGTTCCCCAACTTATTTTGCAATTGCTGGTCTTTTGTATTGTGCAAATGTAGAACTTCGGCATTTTTGCATTTTATGGAATATGTATGATGCCTCTGTCTTTGTAGTAAAAATACTAAGGTTCTCCCCTTGTTTCATTTGAACTTGCAGAAAGCTTAAAATACTGCAGTGAAGAACCTAAGCCTAAGAGATCCTTTTTTTAAAGGAAAATATGTTACATGCGTTTGTGATGCCCTTAAAATCATTTTGAAGCAAATTGATTCTGCTATAGCCCCCATGCCTTGCATACTGAACAAATTGTGAAGTTCTTAGCAGATGCCTTGTGGATGTGCTTAGAGTGTTGTGTTTTATATCAGTTTCTACCCTTTAATTTCCCTGCCCCCAACTTCCCCAAATCTCAAAATGCTACTTACTTCTAGGTAACTACAGACAAAAGTTCTCTCAAAACCAGATGCACTTTGAAAGTTATCTTCATGAAAACACTTGGTGGCACTATAGTAAATAGTTTTATAACTCCAATTCATATACCATAAAATGAATGAATAAAAATTCCTCTTTTTTAAAATTCCTTCAGAGGCTCTGAGGAAACAGACTCAGAATGGAAACAGGGCTGCAACTCTTGCTTACAACTTTTGCGGATGTTGAAAGCTATAGCATCCTTTTTTAAATGCAGTGATTATTGCCTCAAATTCTTTTTAAAAGCATATTTTTGGTGGAACACCCCCTTCCTCTTCATTCCCTTCTCAAAAGTCAGTTGCATCCACTGTAATGTTAGAAAGCCATCAACTAAAGCAGCGGTACTCAACATTTTGGCCCTGCAACTTAGATGTGTGGTATGGGGGCTGGTCCATGAGCTGGATCCTGAGCGCGGAGTTGGCCTGTGGGTGTGATCCTGCACGTTGGCCTGATCCTGCATGTGGCTCAACCCTGCAGACCAGACCCAGCTGAGGAGTGACCCCATGTGCTGACCCACCGGAGGCTGGCATGATCTAGCACAGGGGTCTAGCTGTGTCTTCTGGCTTCCTGTGAGAGCAGCAATTAAGGCTGCCATTGCTCTTCCACTATAAAATTTCCAGACTCATGGAGAACCCTGCAAGCCAGATGACATGGCTCTGAGGACTGGATCTGGCCTGTGGGCTGGAAGCTGAGCAGCACTGATCTAAACAGTCCTTGATTTTCTGAACAGTGATAGTCAGGAACAAGCAGAGATGTTACCAAGGAACAGCATCATTGTCATTTGCACCAAAATTCAGAGAAAAATGTTTACAAAACAAAGGGCCGTAGCTGTATTGTTTAGTAGTTTTTAATGTTTTCTCTAAACAGCAGGGATTGACTTAAAAGAAAAAAAATATTGTTATAGTATTCTTGTAATGTGTACAGGATCTGACTATATAGAGTGAACTTGACTGAGTAAAATTTGCCTTTTTATCTGTTACAGTTATAACCATTGACTTGACTGACTCAGCCTTTCATTCTGATAGCAAGAAATATAAAAGAGTTCTTTGGGCCTTAAGAGACAAGAAACCTTTGGAATTTGATTTTCTACTGTCCTGGCATCACACAGGTAGTAACAATTAACACTGCCACCAACAGGTAGCTGTGGACATAAAATTAAATATTCCTAGTGGAAATATTCCTAGCTTCTAAAAAAGCAGCACTAAATGATGTGGTCTCACAGGTGGAGAGAGAGGAAAAAATATTGCAAGTGTAGTTTGATGTTTAATATTGACATGGCCACTCTGTGTCCAGTATTGACTTTTCTATAAGTGGTGGAAAAACTGACTTGATGGAGGGAAAAAAGTTTTCACTGCAGAGTTAAGAACTAACAAATATTTCAGTTTAAAAGTACTGCTACACCATCTCATGAGAGTCATAGCTCAGTTGCCTTAGCAATGTGGGCCAAGCTGCCTAGTTTGAATTTGTCTCCTATAACTGAGGATTTCCTTGATGCACTGCCTTCCCTGTTCAAGAGAGGAGACATTATGGAACATATACTTCAACCAGAGGATCTAGTTCATGTAGGACAACAAGAGTATAAAGCACTGCAGCAGCATTTCCAAATTAAAACATTTCAGTTTTGGGGAGAATTTTTAGTGACCAAAATGTTTCCCCAAATGAAAAGTTTTTCTGGGAGAGGATTCTTCTAGTCCCTCTGTTTTGGGGATCTAGTGTATTCCTTTAGCACAGGGGTGTCAAATGCATACCCCATGGGCCAGATCCAGCTCGCAGATCTCTTTTCTGGTTCTTGGGGCTCCTAGATGGGTGAGATGAGCAAGGGGTGGAGTAACCCTGGATTTCAGTGGTAATGGGGATGTGTCTGAGTGGTGGGCTGTGTTAACTTCCACTGGTGCTGTTACTTGGCCTACCACTGCATCTGGCCTGTGAGGAGCCCCACAGTTTGGATCTGGCCCAGGGGGTTGCGTTAGGTTGACACCCTTCCTCTGGCATGTAGAATGCGAACACTCTGTGGCCTCTATAGAGCATGTTTAGGAATGGATTGCAGCTTTTTTCCAGAGGGAGGATACTTTGTCTGAGGTCTTTATACTTAGATGTTTTATTTTTTAGTGAAGGATCTCAAAGTGTATGCACAGATGCTATTGAATGATCTTTTCCCCATTTTAAATGTTTCTTTAAGTGTATTCGTGTATCTTGATGTTTTGGAGGAGAAAAGATCCCAGATTCTCAAAACAAAATGTTAGTAATTGGTGGTGTTCTGTTTGTAAAACACTACTATGAAAGTCTCCAAATCTGTAATTTCTATTATTATTAACAGTGAAATGGTCAAATTCTCCATGTAGAGTCTCACAGATCAAGAGTGAGCAGAAATGTTTAAGTCAGTTCTCCTTTCATATCTCTTTTTCTTTGGAAACAACCCATAAATACTTGATGATGATCTCTAATTCAGGTTTAATTGGTACTTGTCCAGTTAAAACTGCCTTAATTGTTTCTCATGATATGTATAATTATACATGTATTGCCAACTTGGCTTGCTTAAGGTAACTGGACCTAAAACAGTGCTTTGTTTCCAATAAAGGAGGGGGGAAGATGACAACTGTAAGGCTTTGGCACAGGATAAATAAGCAGCACTAAGCAGTTTAAATTTCAGGGTAACATTGCACAACACCTTCCATTTACAAATACAGGTAGGGGTTTCAGAGTTGTTTGGTATGAAATGGTCCTTTTGTGTTGCAGTGTTATAATAACTCTCTGTGGCATGTGTGTTGTTAAGGTGCTGATGGATCAACATTGATGTCATACTTTTCCAAACACCAAATACAGGCTCATCAGCCAAAAATAACATTCAGCACATTAAGAAATTTGCAATGTCCAGTGCTGGATAGCAATGAACTGCAAGGAAAGCCAGAAGAATCATGCAGTGCACAGGAACTATTTGAATGGCTAGGTGCTGTCTTCAGTAATGTTGAATTGTAAGTAACTAAACTTGTCTCGATCTTAAGTATTCGTTAAAAGTTCATGCTGTGACTTGAATCAATATAACAATGAATGAACTATTTATAGAAAGGATAGCATGACATTATAGTGAGTTCTTGGTTCAACAGTCAACCTTTGTGGTATGTGGATTCAAGTATTGGCAGTCCCTATGGTGGGGTGTAGAGATAAGTGCCTGGCATGCCCATGTTTTGTGGCATTTGCTAGTTGCCTGCACAGGCCAGGAAGGATTATTTTCCCCTTTCATGAATACTGCATTGGCTTCTGGGTTTTGTTTTTTTTTCTCCTTTTTGCCACATTTTGAAGCACTGGATGTTGGCTACAGCTAAGGCTGGAGATTTGATTGGGAAGTGTTAGTATTCCTGCCAGTATTTAGAAACATCATAAATTCCTGGCTAGAGGATCTTTGCTTCTGCTCAGGATTAAACCTTTCACCAAATTTTGGGGGCAGAAAGGAATTTTCCCACCAGATAAGAGTGGGGATTTTGCTATCAGGCAAGGACTTGTAGAGAGTTTTGTCTTGCTTTATGGTAACAGTCTGCAATGTTTTGGAGCATGGGCCAGAACAGCCTTACTTGGTTTCAAGGCTGACTGGTGTTCTAGCCTGGCTGCCTGTCTCTTCTCCCTGCTGACCACAGTGAGGGCAGAGCTCTCTGTTCCCTGGTGTTCAGCAGCTGTCTGCTGCCCCGATCCACTGTTGGAACACCACTGAACCTCCACGTGCCAGATTCAGTGCCCCTGCAGGTCAGATTGGGTCTACAAAGAGATTGGATCTATTCTGCGAAGGTTTGATTTGGTCTCTCTTTTAAGAATAGCCAGCTGATTTCCCTTCTTCCATCCATTCCAGCCTGTGTTTTACCAATAGCCAACTGATCCAGCTGTCACCAGGTGCATGGAGGTTTAGCTCTGAGTTCCCTTTCTCCCTCCTACACCCCCATTACCAAATTAGTTGCTCCAAATCTTTGCTTATCACAATTGTTGATGGAAACAGTAAACAGAAGCTACAGCGGGGCCAGAGAACAACTCTCCTTACAAAGCATGGTCATCTGAAATGGCAGCTAGAAATCTGCCCACAGCTACAGTACAGTTGCAGTAGGCATGTAACAGGACTCGCGCGCTGGAGCCTTTCTGTGGGTGGCTCTGCCTTGCTGTGTTGGGCTAACCGCCTGCTTACTCACCTGCCACACCTTGATCTTAATTGACTGAGTGATGTAATTAGCAGGAGGCTGCCCACTTTATATGCCCGGTGTCAGGGGGTGCTATCTGCGGCTTCTTTTCCTCCTCTACACTGCAGCCCAAGCCTCGCAGATGGTACTTGACATGGTTTTGCCCTATGCCTTGGTCCTCTTCTTTACTTCTGGGGTTCCCTCTCACTGCCCCCCCTCACTCCGGGGCTCCCGGGCTGGGTCAATGCACCCCCAAACAATGCTGTGCCCTCTCCAGTGCTAGGAGACCCCACGCTATTGTGGAGCTCCTATGAGGCCTCCTCCACCCCTAATAGTCTCGCCTGGTCCTCTGGTTTAACATAACAACAAAACAGAAAACACAAAGCCCCTGGGCTAACGTAAATTCCAGGCCAACCTGGCTATCCTGCATGCATATCCCTGTCAGGGTTTCCTCCACCCAGTATGGTCAAGCAGACGCTGCTCCGGCCATCAGGCTTCTCTGCTGTGCTTGCCCTGCTTGCTCCAACAGAGCTCCACCTTCCTGGGCTGCCAGAGGCAAACTGCCCTCCTGGCCTTATGCTTGGGCTTAAGAAGGGGCCAAGCCCTGCCCCTTCCTGTCAGCTGACTCCCTTGGTTTCCCTGGCAACCAGCACCTGTGTTGCCCTGGTGACTGGCAGTTGAGCCTCCCCCCTCTCACCACTAGGGGTCTCTCCTGCCAGCTCCGCTTTTAGGCGCAGGGCACCCGCGTGCACTGTGACAGGCAGCCTGTCTCTACTAACAGGTTTCTGACCCCTACTCTGTGGCATAGGATACAGTCCTCTTAAAATCTTCTAAGCACATTAACCAATTAAAATTCTCTGCCATTGTTTAGCAATGCCTTTGTCTCCACTCCTTTTTTCTGTGTTGTAGGGCATTCTTGGTTTCTGGATTCTGTGATGTGCAGAGGTTAGCAATCTTTGGGTCAGTTTTTGCCTACAAATAAGGGGACTGGACTTAATGGCCTGGGAGGCCACTTCCAATTCTGTGTTCGTGCTTTCTAGCTTGAATGTCTGGGCAAAAGCATTTCAGCCTTTGTTTAGGCACTGCATGTGTGGCATAAGCTGGAAAATGGGAGGCATTAGCGCAGGAGGCTTGGCAGTTTTTCATTCACTTGTGTTCTGTTTTCAGAGACAACAAGTCATTTAGTTTTGTATCAACTTATTGCTGCCCTGAGCCCAGCACTACAATGGACCAAGCTTATTTGTGCACAATCACTGGGTTCATACTTCCAGAGAAGATAATTCAGTTACTGGATCAGCTCTGGTAAGGGACATCAGATGCATGTAATTTTTATAGCATTTGCACTTTCTTTAAAACATGCTTTTCATCTTGAAAATGTTTTACAAATACTCATTTTCCCTGACAACATCAATAAGCAAAGCGCATCATCTCTATTTTTGCTTATGAGGAAAATGAGGCATAACAGTTGAGGCCAGAATATCATGTAATGTTGAATTTGGGAAGGCCCTGCCTGAGGGGATCAATGTCCTGAATTTTTTAAAAGTAGAGCTCCCACAGCTCGGATACATCACAGTTCTGAAAATCAGGTCCACAGTATGTCACCTCGAGCACTCTGGACAAGTCAGTGCCAGAGTTTCAAATCTTACATGACAAGTCTGACTACGAGGTGGGATTAAAATGTAAAAGCTTTTGGCTGCTTGTCTTTGCTTAAGACCATTGGACAGTGCCTGACCTTTATTAATATTAGTTCATGATTTGCAGTCTGTTTTCCTTCTGGTGGCAGAAGTCTTAATCTTTTAAAACAGCTTGGCTACGTTTTCTTTCCATATGTTTTCTACTCTGGATTATTGTGTTATCCCACTTGCAAATAAAACCAATCCTCAGAAAAGCTGTTTTCTGTTTAAATAACAAATATTTCTAATATTGTGGACAGCCTACAGCTACACATGTCAAGTAGGGCACAATACCTTCAAAGATCCAGCCTTTTTCATTTTCATTTCGGTCTCATATTTCTTTTTTTTTTTTTAGCTTTTTAATATCTAAAGAAATTCATAAGTTAAAATACCTTAAAACAGATTTTTCTCTTCAAAAATTTAATATAAACCAAAATAGACTGTATGAAGGACAACCAAAGCATAAGTGGTCCTGCTGGAAAACCACATCTCTGTGCTTTCCATATGTACCTTCTAAAACAGTATATACAAAAAATACATATTTTTTTCCAGTAAAGTATTTATTGTGTTATAGGCATCCCACACTTCTGTAAACAAAATCACTGATTTTTTGACTTCGTCATAAATTTTCATTAAGTGGCTTTGTCTGTCTTTAAAGTCATCCTCTTCTGTGTTGTACTACTTCGTGGAACTCACTGTTTTGTTCTAATTAGCGATTAACTTTTTGTCTTTCTCCAGTGCTTATTTTGATGAACCCAAACTGGCACAATGGGTGACCTTAACTGTGCATGGTTTTGCAGACAGCCCTGTTTCCTGGAGAGAAAATGAACATGGTTTCCAAAAGGGAGGAGAGAACTTGTACAATTTTGTTGTTTTTAGGAGCTTGGACTACTGGCTTCAAATGGCTGTTGGAGCCAATGATGATTGCCCACCTTAACATTCTGCCCACAGGAAATTTTTGATCCAGAAAAGAGTGTAATGATGTCTGATAAGATATGCTTACATGATGATCAGACAACCACTTAACTCTTGAAAGGACATGTATATATCTGTTTATTATTTACCACTTCTTAAAGATCATCTACATAAGAAGACAAGGACCTTTGCTTCTTTATAATGAATGAAGCTTTCTGAAAGGCTTTCAAATTAGAAGAAAGAAAACAAACAATCTCTCCTGCTTGTTGTTTTACAATGGAAATTTGAGTTTTGTCCAACCAGGGAGAGTCTTAGGTAGTTAGTGAACTTAGTAGGATTATGACGTGACAGGTACCAAGATAGTAAAGCCTGCCTGAGAGAAAAGTGATTTTTATATTGATGGTTTTTAAATTATTTCCTTTTACCTATTTTTAACTAAAATACTTGGAGCTGAATCCTTAAAGAGCTTTGCACCCATCCCTGCATTATAAGATCCATAAAAAGCTCCCAGGTTTCATCTTGAGACATCCAGCTTGTCCAGTGACAGAAACAGGAAAGCAGACTTATTTTTTTAAAAAGCAGGGAGATCTCTTATACACACAGCAGAGTAGAGCAGAAGCCACAGACTCACTATATCTGTTGAGGGAGGGAGGGAGGAGAGCGATCCTTGTCATTTAGCATCAATACAGAAGCTTGGTCTTTCAGGAAAACTACATATAAAAGAAATATTGTGACTTACTGACAGGACAGGTGGTGTACTAGAACAGGGGTGCTCAAAACAATTCCCAATTTACATGCACTGGGACGGGTGGAGGCAGCATGAAGCCAATGGGGTGCACGGTGTTGTCGGGGAGGTAGGGCCAGATCTGGCCTGTGGAGCTGTGTTATTTGGCCTGTGGTGCTATCCACAGGTCCACAGATCTGGCAGCAAGGAGTGGTGGCAACAGTTGCCACTCCCCTGCTACCAAATGTCTGAACCCATGGGGAGCCCTGTGCATTGGAAAATGCGACTCTGCACTCTATTGGGTGCACAGAGCCCAGCAGAGGCAGCACAGGTTCAATTCCTGTGCACTAGGACAAATGAGACTAATGGCACACAGGGCACAGTCCAGTGCATGGGGACAGGGCCTGATCTGGCCTAGGCCATTCATCTGGCCCACTGGGCCCCAAAGGTTAGAGCACCACTATTCTAGGATTAAATCCTGACCACAGTGTCCCAGGGAGGAGTCCATGTGAAAACAGCTGTGTATTCAACAGTAATAGTAAGGCAGTTTGTTTTTCAAGGTAAGTTTCCATTGAAGCTGCTGGAATTATTTCCATTATCTTGACTAGGAGTGAACTCAAAATTCCAGGTATATACAAATAAAACTGCGATGCTTTGCTAAAGTGGAGGTTGCTCACTTATCAACAACAACAAAAAGGTAGAATGAAAGTAGAAGTTAAATTGTGGCTGTAGAAAAACAATGCTAAGAGATCTATCAAGATATGATGTAGGTGCACAGTAAAGGCGAGCTTTCAAGGACAAGAGTTTTTCCTGTTAGTATTTTATTGCTTCCACACAGTGCCTGGAGAAGCCTTGTTTACTGGAAGGTATTATGTGTTCTCTGTACGCTTCTTATTAAATGTGTTTAGTTTGAATAAATTTAATTTCCTTTTAAAAATATTCCACAAACTTCCCATCTTAACTAAAATAAATACGCTGTTTTCTAAAAAGTTACCTTCTGTGTGCTTTTTTTATTTTTATTTTTTAAGAACACCAAAAAAGCACTCTGTTCTGGGATACCAGGAATAGAAATTCCATCTTCCTTTGGGCTAAAAAACCTTATAATCAACAAGGGGCCACAGTCTGGGAAAACTCTTGGCCAAGTGGTCTAACAGTAAACATTTAACGCAGTTGGCCCATTTATTAAACTTTACTGGATGTTTAGCTGTTATGCATCAATGCAAACTGCTTCAGTGCTTGGCACAGGCTATGATCACCCTGCTTTTTAATGTTTCCATTGAAGACTGTTGTGCAGCATTTCAACTTTCACTTGTTTCAGCTCTCACAGAAGTGACTTAATCCTAGTAAAAAGTGTGCATCTGGCACTGTCCACCTCTAAGCCCTATTCCTGAGACCAGCACCAGCTAATGAAGCAGAGCAAGTACATGTTAAGAGCTGAAGGGATTAGGCATAGGCCTTCCTGGACATTTTACCTGCAGCAAGAATTCAAACAGAGAAATGCCTGAAGTGTAAAAATTACATCTTTATGGAAAGTGGCAAAGATTCACGGTCTTTAACCATTTATAATGGAAAATATTTTGTAGTTTTAACTGCTCTGGAGACACCTTTTCTCATAATGATTTTTCCAGTAAGTGTTCGCGGTGTGCCAGGGACTTTCCAAACAAAAAATATACAGGACTTTGCCCAGAAGAGGTCACTCTTTAAAAAATATATAAGGGAAGTATGCAGTATGTGTGGTAGTTAAGGTGTGTAAAAATGCTGTTCAGAGACTCCAGATCTCCATCAGCCCAATAGCAGAGGTGGGTTTTCAGAAAGAGGTTAAATGCAGATGAACACAGAAGGGATAGTTTGTCAACCAGGTGAATCAGGCCGGCATTGCAACAGAGGTGGTAAAGCAGTGGAGCAGCATTGCAGAGGGCTTAAGAAATAATGTGAAAAAGCTTGGAAACAGGCCTCTCAACTCCATGGATATGGCTGGACCTGCCAGTGGGGTCGATTTGGCAAGTGGACAGCCCTGCCCCAATGTGACTGTGCAGGGCGGAGGTGGGCTAGAGCCCAGCCCCAGTATGCATGGCAACACCCCTGGCAGGGCCCGATTGAGCCTTGCAGGGTTTGGTAATTTGGTTTCAGCAGATGGGTGGCAATATTAATTGCAATCATTCTTGCGCTCCCAAATTTTCTGATCCATGGGAGCCCTGCAGCCAGATGCCATAGCTCTACTGGTTGGAGCTTGAGCACCCCTACTGTAAACCAAGGACTATGGTCACTCTTGGTATTCAGCTGCTCAGAGAAAGAGTCGCTGTGGTACAACTGCTTCCTGCTAGTCTGTGATGCCCTTTCCTTTCCCTGGCCTTTTGACTGAAGGGGTGAAAATGCCAGCCGGCACTGTCCACCTTTAAGCCCTGTTCCTGAGACCAGTACCAGTTAATGAAGCAGAGCAAGTTCCTGTACAAGAAGCCCTTGTGCTGCCCTTTTACTTTCTCCTACAAAAGACTGTGCTGTTACCATCACCCATTTTTCTCCTAGGTTGCTACCTATCCTCCTCCTAACTCTGCTTCTTGGTAGTTTCCTAACAGCCTCCTCTGAACCATGCTCAGGGATCGGGTTCCTAGCCTTCACTTCCCCAGTCCATAGGGAGCATCACTAAGCACATCCATCTTCTGCATAACCCTCCTGCACTTGTCTTTAGCAGAGTCAGCTGTGTGAACTCAGGGTTTGCTTTTATGGGGAAGACCCAGGAAAGTCTTACCCTGCCAAGTAGGCAAGGTTTTAGGCTTTCATAATCGCATGGCAGAGAACCTCTGCCTCCTGGGTAGAAGTGACTCCCCTACCCCTATATCACCCAGAAACTATTCTCACATGAGCAATGCTTCTCTTGGGTGGGGGCAGGCAGAGTTCCAGTTGCCTGTTGGCTAAGCCCTGAGAAGTGTGGAGAAGTCAACATGCCTCTAATGGAAAATTCAAGTACACCAACTAGCTGTCCACCCTCCCACTGGAGATGGCATCGCTGCCACAATGAGGAGACTGTGGCCATAGTGAAAAGGTATAATGGGTGTGAAGACGCTAGTGATGCATGGAAGAACTAGGACAGCCAATGAGAAGTGGTAGTTTCACCCCGGCTCTGCTTCAGATAAGAGGAGTGGGGGGGGAAGGGGGGAGGGGGAGTTTCATAGTTGTTAGGGGCTGGAAGGGACCTTACAGATCATCAGGTCCAGCCCCCCTGCACGTGGGCAGGAAAGACTGCTGGGATCAGAGGGTTGCTCTGGTTCTGGGTTTTGTTCCCCCAATCCTTCATTTCACAACAGAGCACTGAGCAGGAAAGTCCGCAGGGTTGCTAGAAGCAGCTTGTGTAACAAGGCGCAGCTCTGCTCCAGCCACAGGGTTGAGCACTCATTGGGGTGTCTGGCCTCCAGGGACTGCTGGAAGGTGAATCAAACTGAATAGGGGGCACAGGCCTGGGTTGAACTGGTTGCACAGGGAAGGGAAGGGAAAATTCGTCAAGCAGACTTCGAAGGAAGGGCCTGTGCAGCTGATGGGGGGAGCGGGAATGGGCCTCTAAGTTCATGGACACCCCAAAGTCCCTGAGCTGTGACTCACAGGAAGGAGCTGTGCTTTCCTCTGCTTTTATTTAGACGGGACTAACAGAGGGCAGCTTAGCTTAGGTGAGGCACCTGACAAACTGCTTGGGGGCTGGGTGTACAGATCTGTTCAGAACGGGTGGAGTGTGTGGCTGGAAGGTAGAAGAGAAGTGAATGGAGTGGAATGAATTAAAGCTGGCATGTATGAAGCAACTGATTAAAATGTGTTATGCAAATGTATGCTAATTAGACCATCCTAGGGTTTTTGTTTGAAGATGCTGGCAGCTATGGGACCTGATATTGGGATTTATAAATGAAAGTGTCATCATGTGATAGGAAAGGGAATTAATCTTAGGGGTCATATTGACTCGCAGTGAGGCTTTGTCGGAGAGGCAAAGGTGGTAAGCAGGGTGTATCTGAAGATGAGTTTTTGCTGAAGAGGTAGAAAGGCAGGAGCGATTTCAGAGATGGTGCAGAGAAAGCAGAAGCAAAATTAGGCATGCGTTGGGTATGCGGAGCAAAGAAGAGGGAAGAGTCAAACAAAATCTATGGTTTATAGGCTGCATGAATCAGCTGAGGGTGATGACAGAGAAGGCTTAGGAAGGAAATAGAAAGAGTCATATTCAACTTAAATGGGTGGAGAGCTATCCAAGAGAAGTTGAAAGTAGTGGCTGAGCTCCAGGGTGGGAAGGCTAGAGAAACATTAGGAGTAGGTGAATTCCCAAATCAGTAGCATGGGGATGGCAGTAGATACTATACAAGTGAGTTTGGGCAAGGAAAGGCTATAGTAGTCTTCTCTGAAATAGGCTATGTGGTCCTGTTTTGCTGTACAGGAAGCTGTAAAGCCTTAGTCATCACCTTTCAATGCCAAAAAATGACTTAAAGTGTAGCCAGAATACTGTTTTGTTACATGCACATGCAGTTATTTAATATTAGTATGTGTATTTGTTAGTAATTGCAGCCTTCACTCAAGACAGGGGATCCACTGTGCAAGGTGCTGTACAAATCAGTAGTAAGAGACTTTTCCTGCTATGAGCATCTTACAGGGGAAATAAAGATGAAGGGGCTCTTGCACAGTGTCATTACAGGTCAGTGATGGAGCTGGAAGTGGCTCTCATATCCACTCCAATGTCCTTGCTGCTGCCTCTGATATCTTAAATCCACTATTGACACTCAGTTTTATAAACATAAAGCTTGACTGGCCTTGAGTTATCAGGGCAAGATGGAAGCACTTCCCTTCCATACTGGCTCCTAGAAGAATAAACTTGTTCAAAGTCCTGGGGACTACTCTGTCTTTGTGAGTATTAATAGACTAGGAACTACTCTGCCTTTGTGAGTATTAACAAGGACTTCAGAGACACCTGCTACAAATGGAGGACAGCTCTCAAATCACCTCTGCTGGTCTAGACTAACCTCTCTCAAATGGTTATTGCCCTGTTTACTCATCCTTTTTATTCAAAATATGCTTCCAATTGTTCCTAAAAGGATTCTAGTTTCAATTCAATCATTTTGTACATTGGAACTAAAGGCAGGGCTAAAGTGAAATATGAAATTCTTGAGCTTGCCAGCTGGTCAATTTAGTGGGCTTTCTTTCTTCCAATATAGGCACATTATAGCTACACAGGTGGTGAGCAGTCTAGCTAGGGACATGCCCTTCATAAGTCTATTATAGCACAAAAAAACAAAAAGCTAATACAATTTTCCCCATTATTAATATCTGAGGTAACAGCCTAAGTTCAGTGGAGACCAGCAAACTAATACTGATTGTCCCCATCTGTATTGTTACAGTTGTACCCAGAGGTTCCAGGTGATCAAAGAGGAATAATGCCTTGATTGTAGGTGGGAAACTTGAGTTTGTTTGTAACGTTAATTGAAAGGGAAGAGTCTCTGATCTCAGTCACTGCTTTCTCTTTGCCCAACCTCCTGCCTGGTACTACCAAATCAGACATGCAATTTATAAAGGATGCTATTTAAGGATCCATGTGAAGTGAATGTTTCTCCAATAGTTTACACTGAAGCAATTGCAAATCTGGCTTGGACATTAAACCTTGCGTTTGAGGGTGGGGCTGTGAATGATCCAACATATTTCACCCCAGAGCACTTCCAGAAGAAGTCTTCTTTGTCCTGAAAGCAAATAAGAGTTGAAGGCTCTGTGCCCCTCATAGGATTAAACCCATAGAGAGGAAGAAAAACAGTTGGCTATAGGCCTGTTCCTAAGACAGGCTGAATCTCTGTAGCTGCTGTTTAAATTCAGCAGGAGTTGTAGGTGCTGGCAGCTCAAAGCATCAGTTACTTTGGCCCCAAGTTATTTTGCACACTGTCACCAGGCCTTAGGCCAGAACTTCAAAGGTATTTGGATACTTAGGGGCAATTCCATAAGGGGTTTAGGCACTACAACCCTCAGCGATGAAGCACCTGGTTTTCAAGCAGCTAAGCTGCCTTGTGGAATGAACACTTGTTCAAGTCAGGTGTCCAGGTACCAGATATGCAAGATCCTAAAACAGGCTCCACAAAAGCCAGCATATTGGGTGGGAAGCCACCTGCTGATGGTAGGTTGTACCTAAAGACATGCCTGTTCTCTGCAACTTACTCTGAGCTGTATGGAGATACTTTCCTCTACTTGGGTTTCACAACTGAGTCCTCTCTTGGTGTTAGGTGTGTCATCCTTTTCTTTCAGGGTGGGGGGGGTGTTGAATGCTCCTTTTTTAATCTAAGAGCTCACTGGGTAGAGATGAGGATGTGAGACCTGGATGAGATTCCATTTTTTGCTTGAGTGGGGTTCAACCCACATCTTCAACCTTGCAGGGGAGTGCTGTAAACAGAGACTATTCTACATGTGTGATGGGGGATTCCAGCTGTGACTTGTCCCCTCTGTGTGGCCAGCTTCTTAGTTCTGCAGCTGAGAATGGGGCTGTAGGTCATGGTAGGTCTCTTGGGGATAGTAAGGACTCAGTCTGGAAGTGAGGGCAGTTCCATGCAGGAAGAGAGAAGCAATGAATGGGTAGCACAAGCCCATTGGCCCATTGTTGTGGGGGGAGGAAGGGCAAAAGCAAAAGAAGTGGCAAAGGCTTTCACTCTAAGGCAGTGATTCTCAACCCTGGGGCAACCTGGGCTACCACCAGATCCTTTGAGGTGTGCCATGAGGTCTAAGGAGATAAGCAGATAATTAAACAGATAAGCATTGGCTCAGGCTTGGCCCTACCTGGATGATTCTCCACCCCCACCATCCCACACATCTGCAAGGAGCTTAGCACTGTAATATAAAAATTCATTTTTGAAATTGGGTGCCACTTAATTCCCAAGTCATGGAGGGGTGCCTCAACTCCACAAAGGTTGAGAACCACCATTCTAAGGCAGGGTCGTAGAGTTGTCTCACTGTGGTCTCAGTGCAGTGAATATGAGCTTTATTCCAGACTCATGTCAAAGGTTGCCTCCAGGCTATCCAGCTGTTAATAAGAGGCTGGCCACATATACAAGGGAATTAGTTAAAGGCATCTGGACATGATCCTAGCTACAAGGGTCAGTCAAAGTAATTTCTCCCATTTATTACTCAGCCAAAAACGTTTTAAAAAACATTAAACTTGCACAGGAAATCTGTACATCAGATTTGTACATTGATGAACACAGCTGTTCTTTTTTTTTGTTTTGACATAGGCTGCAGACATTCATTTCTACCAGAAGAAATTTATTCCAGTAAAAAAATAGCCTGGGAGCCAAAATGTATAGGCATTCCTCTAGCCCAGTTCTCAACCTTTTTGGACTTGAGACATCACACATTAGACTCGAGACACCTCTCTATAACTTTTGTGAATTGAGTGGCACCTGATTTAAGACACTAATTTATATATTATAGTTTTTACTTCCTTGTACAAGGGCAGGGCAGTGGGGCTGGTAAACTGACCGGCAGGGACATGCTTGAGTTTGTCTACATCTCATTAACTCCTCATACCTCGTGGCACCCTTCAAAGGATCTGACAGCATCCTGGGTGCTGTGGCACCTTGATGGAGAATTGCTGCTCTAGCCCCATGGCTAGAGAGCTTCACAGGCAAGCTCTCCAGTCAGGGGTCACTAGAGGGTTGCACCCTGGGCCACCCCCACCCTTAGGGGAGCCTATTACTTGACAGCCCATCTCCTGTGACCAGGAAGGGGGCAGGCTGTCAAGTGGCAGTTGTGACAATTGGGCAGGACTCCCATTCTGGGAGAACGTACCCCTATCCCACCAACCAGCTAACTGGCAGGAAGGAGGGCACATTCTCTCATAGTGGGAACCCTGCCAGCCCTCCCCTGCAGGAGAAAAGCCCAACTCCTTGCACCTTCTGGGCTGACACAAAGGAATGCAGGGAAAGGAGGGGAGAACATGACTGCTTGCAGCAAGGCTCCAGGAGCCTTGTGGCAGTGGCACAAAAGCCTGACTCACTTCATGCTGCTCCAGCCTGGCCCAGAGCAGTGCAGGATGAGGTGGGGGCATTTCGCTGCAGTGGCAAAGCTCCTGAGCCTTTCTGCCTTGGCACAGCGTCCTGCTTCACCCCACACTGCTCCAGGTCAGCTGGGTGGCACAGGTGGCAAAGGGAAACTGGAGGAGCTGGGAACTGGGCCTTCACACTCCCAGCTCTTCAATCACTGCCCCCACCGCTCAGCTGCGAGGCAAGGAGGTCAATCAGAAGCTGTGGTAGTGATCTAAAATCCGGCAGCTGGGAGTGGAGCTTGGGCCCCTGAGCCCCCGCTCCCGGCTGGTATCTTTTAAATTGCTGTCCCCTACCCCTCAGCTGGGTGGTGGGGCAGCAAAGTCCCCTGCCTCTTCCTGAAACCAGAGACTGGCTGGCTTGGGTAAAGCAAGTAGTAAAGGCTGCTCCTCCCCTCACCTCCTGGCCTATGGGAGGAGGGAAACAACGGCCCTCCTGTTCACACCACTGACCAGCAGATAGTGCTTAGAGATCATTATAGCACAATTAACCCTTAAATGGAATGTAAAATACAAACACAGACAACTCAGTGCCCTAAAATCAAAGTCTAACTTTATTAATACAAGTATTATCTCAGCAGTTTCTATATTCAGAGAGAGAAAAAACACTTAGTACAATGATCTCACTCAATCCTAGATATTACTTTGCCTCACAGAAAAGATGGCCACTCAGTTCCTGAAGCAAAGGGTGCGTCATTGGCTGGGATGATCCAGACAGGTGTTGAAAGCTGGATTCATGATGTAAATGATGACGACAACAACTAACTTCCTTGCTTCCCTCTTTTATGCTTTTCTTTAACTTGACTTCTTGGATGACTCCTTGCTTTTGGATTGGTCTATCTGCAGTCAGCATATTGTTCATATTTTATCCTGTCAACATATTCCTTTGTTCAACATCCCCATTACAAGCACACCTTTTAATTTGGCCTTTTTCCGGTGTCTTACTTTAAACATTGTCCATTGGTCTACTTTATCACCTTTCATTAACATATCCAATCATTTCATCCCTCTGATTCAGCTGATTAGTGCCAAGTTCAGTTAATTTGAGCCAATAACAAAACTATTACTATGTTGTGTCAGAAAAACTTCTCACAGTGATAGAAAAAGGAAAGAAATATCATGCGAGCAAACTCAAGGCTATAAGCTGCTTTCAAGAAACAAGGCCAGTTGATATTGCAGACACCAGCAAAATTAAAAGTTCAGATAACAATGAGGCTATACAGAACTTTAGGTTTTAAAGAAAACTTTAAACAGTGCTATAATTCACCACTCTATAAACAGGTGCAACTTTAAAGCATAAAGTATGACAAGCTACCCTAACACTCCATGCCTCCCCAAGACTGGGGTGACTCTGGTCTCAGGAAAGCAAGGGGACCCTTTCCCCTAGCTCCATTCCTCCTGGTCCCCCAGAAGGAATTAAGCAGAAGAAAGTATAGATGTTCAGTCTCCTGGGAGAAACTCTCCCAGGAGTAATTTAACCCTGGTTGTTCCTGGGTTATTTTTCTCCTAAAGCAGCCTTTTTACTCCAGAAGAAAAAGCCTGAAAGTCTGCAATTCTCATGGTGGAAATTGAATGTCTACCTAGCCATAGCCTTCTTCTCTGTCCATGGCTTTTTTCTACTGCTGAACAAAGACACATATCCTGACATAAAAGTCCTTGTCCTTGTTGCGCTGCCGCATGGCCTTCATCACATTGTCATCGTGAAAATGTTACCCTTGTAATCCATCCATCGTCCTCCAGGCTGTACAGAGGATTACAGAAAAAAGGACTTATTTCAAGGGACCTCATGAAGTCATTTAGTCCAGTGGTTCTCAACTTTTTTGTATCAGGATTCATTTGTAAACATGGATGGCCAGTCCTGACCTGCTGCCTCCCACCCCCAGGCCCCAGCCCCCAGTGTATGGGGCAGGAGGTGGGTGTGTGGGGTGGGGCCCAAGCAGCTCCCGGCAGGCTGGAACTCTGCCAGCCTGCAAGGGAAAAGTCACAGTTTTCCACATTTTTCTCCTTTAAAGGAGAATCCATTTTTAAAGTTTGTTTGTGGCCCTTTCATATATTCTTGAGACCCACTTTTGGGTTGCAACCCACAGATTGAGAAATGCTGATCTAGTCCAGACCCTGCTCAAGGCAGTATTATCCCCAACTAAAACACCTCAGCCAAGTGTCTGTCCAACCTGTCCTTGAAAATTTCCAAGGACGGCAATTCCAAAACCTCTCTAGGTAGCCTGCTCCAGTGCTTGATCACCATCAGTCAATAGGTTCCTTTTGATCTCTAACCTAAATGTCCTCTGCTGCACTTTGAGGCCACTGCTTCTAGTCCTGTCCCCTACAGCCACAGAAAAAAAGCCCATTTCCATCATCTCTATAATTGACCTTCAGGTATTTGAAGACTATTATTAGATTCCCCTCCTCAGTCTTCTCTTCTCAAGACTAAATAGCCTTAGGTCTTTCAGCCTTTCCTCATAACACATGTTGCACAGGCCTCTGATCATTTTTGTCACTCTCTGCTGGATTCTTTCCAACTCTCCACATATTTCTTAAAAACTGAACACAGGTGAGACCTCACCAGTGTCAAACCAAGTGGAAGAATCACTTCTCTTGATTTGCAAGTGCCACTCTTTTTAATACAACCCAATAGGCTGTTGGCTTTTTTCCAACTGGAAAACATTGTTGGCTCATATTCAGCTCACTGTAACCACGCACCTCCTGCTGCGCTCCCCCCCCACTCTTCCTGTGCAGTATTGTAGCCTAGCCAGTCATTCCCCAGTATATCTTTGTGTATACAGTTATTCTGTCCCAAGTGCATTTGTCTTTGACTTTGACATGTGACTTTGCATTTGTCCTTGATGAATCTTATCTGATTGATTTTGAACTACTTCTCCAGTTTATCCAGGTCATTGTGGAGCCTAGCCCTGTGCTCTGGAGTGTCTGCAACTTCACCTGATGTGGTGTCATCCCCAAATTTGCTAAGCATGCACTCAATTCCCTTGTACAAATCATTAATAAAGATGTTAAACAATACTCAGGACAGAACACCCCCACCCAAAAGAACCCCAATGATATTCCCTCCCAACTACACATTGAGCCATTGGTGACTGGAGCACCAGTTTTGTATCCACCTTACAGACCACATGAAAGCAGTGTATTTTTTTAACTTTATTAATGAGCATGGCATGGAAGACAGTGTAAAAAGCTTTGGCACTCCTATATGGTATATCACATCCACTGCATTTCCCACGTTCACTGAACCTGTCTGATTTATCAGGTTAGGATAGCACAGGGGCCAGGATGGGATAGCATAGTCTATCCAAACAATGAGCTTACCTCTGCGGTACACAGACTGGGGAGCATTGTCAGGAGCAGCACCTCAGACATGTCTCTGTCAGGACTGGCTTTTTGCATGCAATGTTTCAGTTTCTTCAGAGTCTTCATACAGACCTCTGAGTTTGCTCTGGCCCTCTTAGGCATGACGTCAACAATATAAACTCCGTGCATGTCTAGGGCTTCTTTAGAAGACAAAAATTAGGAAGCATTGTATGATGTTGGGTTATGTGCCTTTGTTCACCAGTAAAATAAGGCCACTGGTGGAGAAGGAGACTATGTTGAAAAATAGTTGTGTGGTCAGCAATGATGTACAAATTTGTTGTGCACATTTCATATTTTTTCAATAATACTGGCTGAATAAAAAAATAGGCGGCCTTATTTTATGAGTAACCCTTGTACATCGTCCGTGGTTGCCACTGGAAATTAGGACTCCAGGAAATTAGGAAACTATGTGTCGGGGAAAACCGAAGGATCGGGCCCCAAGGTCACGGTGGGCCGGGGTGGCAATTAGATATGGACAGGTGGGATTAGCGGCGTAGAGTCTGGAGATAGGGACTCGGAGCGGATTGATAAAGAACAGGTGAGTTTATTTGACTTACGCTTCAGGCGTAGGCAGAAAGGTCTTCAGTTACAGTTTTGAACACAAACAAACAATTAACAACAAAGGGGTCTGTTGGCCCACGAGGTTCAGTCCGAAGACCTAGTCCCAGGGCTGGTCAACAGCTCATAAATGGGGATCAAGAACAATAAAATGAACTGTAACATGTTGATGATGAACCGTGTGACACCAGTCCAGAGCAATGAACAAATTGGGTAGTCGAATACGAAAGCCGAGGTCAGGAGCCTGGAGATGGTGCAGCGGAGACGTCAGTTGGAGGGATGAGCAGAGCCGTAGTTAGTGAAGAAAGCCGAGGTCGATGATCCGGAACCGGGTTAAACAAAGTCCAGAGGGTGATCCAAAATCGTAAGCTGTTAATCAGTTCAAAAGGTAAGTCAGGAGCCAGATGAACGTAGTCAAAAACCGCAATACAATGAGTACTAAGCCACGGAGTCAAAGGAGGAGATCAATAGGTCTTGAAGCCTGACTCAGAGACAGTCCCTGCAGCAGCAGCCTCTGTCTCTAGTCCCCGCTATCTCTCCACACACACCCACCACTACCCCACCCAGGGAGGGGCTCACAGAACTTTTATATCAATTTGGTAGCCAATCAGCGTGCTCTCTGCAGAGAAATTTCTAGTCCGATTACCTCATGTCAGGTTCTGACTGAGCATGCTCTCAGTCAGGAGCTGACACAGTCTGAGCATGCGTCTGTGGGGAAAGTAGGTCAGCAATGATTGACAGCTCCGCAGGTCACCCAGGGGGCAAGGGCTGGGTGAGCCTTGGAAATTTCCACTCACAGCTTCAAACCGCGCATGTCAGTTTAACCTCTTCTGTACTGGCAGCACATACTCAAAAATTTCCATGACACTATGAAGAAATTAGAACCCAGAGAATGAATGTACTAAGGGTGATCTGAAATGCCTGGAACAGTGTGGAGGAGGATTGTTGAACTCCTCTGTCCTCAGATGTGAATGTGAAGCTTTAAAAATGTGAAATATTTCTTTACTGGGTAAAGATTGGCTCTACACCATTAAGAAGGATATCAAGCAAATGATGAAAGGGTAAAGCCACTATTATTAGTTCAACTTGCATCTTGGAGATGGCTAATCTTGGAGATGGCTTAGTGCATGGCTTGAGAGAGTTGAAGACACTGCTCATATATTTTATTGGATAACATCAGTACCCAGTTTTATTGTCTTATTTTTCCTCAGAGAAGTGCTGGGGTCCTGGGTGTGGGACTCCCCTGGATTTCTGAGTGACGAGATGTAGTAAAATTCCCATTCACCCCTTTGTCAAGTCCATAATGAAAGCCATAAATAACAGATATGTGGTCTGGGCAAAAACTGATTCAGTTTGTATCCAATAACCAAGGTTTGTTTGTTTTTATTTAGACTCAGTCTTTCAAGGTCTACCAGTAGAGGTCCCATGGGCTTGCTACATCAGACTTCATACTCAGCTGTATGCTGACCCCTTGGTACCTCTTGAGAATGCAGGCCTTCGTTGTGCTTTCTTTTCCTCAGCTTCTCTATACTTGGTACGGATTTCTGTAATGGGAAAGGTTTAATCTGTTTGTGATATAATAGGTAGAGTGTACATATATATAACCTTATATAGAGAGAGACATCTATTTTTACAAAAAAACCCCGAAAAAGCAAAAAAAACCCCCTCTTGTTCATCCTTCTTATAGAATGCTATCAACAACACTATTCAGGGACTGAAGTGATGTATTGGGTCCAAACCCCCATACTCTGCTTAAAGATTTGAAATTTGGGGTGGCAGCATTCAATTGAGATGGAATTGAACTTTGAGTAAAATATGGAGGACAAGATTTCACAGGCTCTGTCTAGATTGCCTCTGGAGCGAGCCAGTGACATCACTGAGACATAGCCCCCACCCACTTGGGCCCTGCCCAGAACATGCCTGTGTCCACCAATTAGATTGCATAGAAAGCTAAGGAGTGTGCCTCCAGTGTCTCAGAGAAGCCCTGAAAACATAGTCCTGCTGTTTGCTCAGACATTTCAGACAGAGTGCTCATGGTCATGTGCTGTGGAGGTTGTATAGATAGAGCTAAAGAGACTCCAGTCCAGCTTCCAGTGTCATGTGTTGCCAACCCTGGGTTCCTTTGCATGGGAAATGTTCCTGGAAGGAGAAGTGAACATCATTTTAAGTTATAAAACCTACCTTTAGTTCCCTTCCAAATGCCTGAGATGTTGCTGACCATAGGAAAGATGGCCAGGGCACTCCAGAGACAGCATGAAGGCACACAACTTTTTTGCAAATAGCTGTGGCCTCTTACTTACCTTACTTAAAGGTTGTAGGCAAAACTGCTGCTAGTTCTTCAGTATGCACATTTGTACATGTAATGAAAATTGTCCTTTTTTGTGATTTAGTTGTGTTACAGTTTACATGTACAGGATTTTTTGTGTGTGATTTAAATGACCTCTTTGTGATTCAAAGGAAAACATATCCTGATGTATTTTAGTTTGGATCAACACAAATTAAAAAGATGCATCCATGGATGTGTCATGTGTAAATGGAAATTCACTCAATGACAAGTAATAGCCCCTTTGTCCACCAGATCCCGATGCAAGTTTTCTGTAGTGAGCCCCCTTGTCCACCAGATGTTGCTTTGATTTTCAGATAGGAGAGAAAGAGGATACCTGCAATTTGTAGGTACTTGTGTAATGTGTTTTTTCAGATGCCAGGTGTTGCAGTCTAGCCAGCCTGACATGAATCAATCTTCTGCTCACCGGCATAGACACCCGCACACCTTGCCCCCCAGCAATGTCCTGGCCAGGGTGACAAGAGATAATCCCCACAATCTGCCCCTGGTTCCATCCAAGAATGAAGAACTGCTTGGGTGCCTAAAGAGCAAATAACACCTGCCCTCTCACAGGACTGGAGCCCGTAACCTCCACGCTTCATAATTTGTTTTTTCTTCTGCTGGCTGCCCCGTCAGTCACGATTGCACAAGCTCAACTTACAGTCAGACCTATAGGTGTTCCTGCAATGGCAGCAGGCAGCCCTTACTGACAACGGCACTGTCACCCCATAAGCCGCCCCTGCTTCCAGCCAGGAATGAATACCTGCTTGGCTGCCTAAAGGGAGTACCCTGGAGCACTTCCACAGGCAGTCGGTCTTGGACAGGGATTTGCCAGTTTTTCCAGTTTTACAACCCTCTCTACTGGTGCCTTTGTCAACAGCTGTTGATTTGGCAGTGATGAGAACAGCCAGGGAGCCTGGCTTGATTATCTCTTAATGGCCCACTTAGAAAGAAAATAGAAAAATGTACTTGCATAACTAACCATTATTGATATCTTAAGCATAATTTACATACAACAAAAGAATCACTTACCTGTATAAAGCTTTCCTTCTTTGGAACTGAATATCAAATTCATCCCAGGTTTCTACCAATCCTGAGTCAATCCTTCACTTCCTCCATCCAAAAGGTTGACTTCCACCCCCGCTCCCTTCCCATAATGAATGGCCTGATTACATTAACCTTGTGCTAAGGATTTTCAGGAAGAATGGAAGAGGACAAAAAATCCACTTTCAAAACTGGGTAGGGGGCACACCAGGGTCATTTCTGTGGCCTCAGGCATATAGCAGCCTCTGTTCCACTAGTGACCCTTTTCCCCCAGTCATAGGTGGGAGTTGTTCAGTGGATACAAACAACCATGGAGTCACTGTGCCTCTCCTAAAAAAAGAGGAGGGATTTTCCACAGAGATGGCCTCTGCTGTATACGGGGCTTGTCAAGTGAGATCCCTGTCTATCCTGCTAAGCAGTAAAACTATATTTGGCACTTTTCACAGCTGCTGAACATGTGGAGACAGCACTTCCTCTTAATGAATTTGAGTGGCAGATCTTCCAGAGTGAGCGATATGACATCCCTCATTGAGGCATGAACCCTAGGTAAAGGAACCGTTCACAGGTTTCTTGCACTTATAGACCTTTTGGAGACATCTGTAAAATCATGAAGGTGTAGACAAAGTAAAGAGGAACTTTTATTCCCTAAGTCCCAGAATACTAGAACTAGAGCACAGCCCCTGAAATTGGCAGGAGGGAAGTTTAAAACAAAGTACTTTTTTTACACAGCACAGCTAACTTGTGGAACTCATTGCCACAGGAGGTTGTAGAGGCAGACAGTAGAACCATGTTCAAAAAGGGACTATACAGCTTCAAGGATGAGGCATCCATCAAGGGCTATTAAACAGAACAGAAAGGGATGAATTCTCTGCTTTCCCTAAACCAATGATGGTGGATAAACAGATCAGTCTAGATCAGCCTTGTTCATATGCTTTCTTTCTAAAGCATCTACCACTGCCACAGTTGGAGACCGGATCCTAGATGAGATAACCAATGGACTGTTTCTGTTCCAGGTTCTTATGTTCACTTCCATCATTGACAAACTGCTTCTCTTAAAGAGGCTGTTTGATTTCTGGAAACTGCTGGATACCCATGTTCCAATTATTTGGCTCCTTTATGTGGAACTCACTTAGTGGAACGAATTTTGCCTGGAACATCAAAGGCACCGTTCCTCAAGTTATCAGAGCATGAAAAAAAAGTTAATTTTTCAAAAGGACTGTATATTTTTGTTCATGCTCTCATTACTCCAGAATGGCTCTGATAACTGTGTTTGTCCTTTCAGAGGAAAACTTAAAAACAACATACACTTTTGGACTGTGATTAAATACTAGGTAGGCCAAAAAGGAGATTGCTGGGACAGTTACAAAGAAGTAGAAACAGACTTTTAATACTAAATCATGTTCCCCTTTCTCACTCTCTCACAAACATGTGTGAGTTGCCCTGGAGTTAATAAAGGTTCTTTGGATAGATGAGGGGAGAATTTGTATTCAAAATATTTTGAGTGTTAGCCTAAATTTGGAGCCACGTTTTTTTTCCGCCTGTGGACTCTACATTTGGTAAAGCTTCTTCCATCCCTAAGGATGACCATGGTTTCTATCAGGGCTGTCCAACTACAGGCCTGTGGGCTGCATGTAGTCCCCTAGAATTTAAGATTAGACCCCCAGCTTCTGTCCAGCTGCCACTTCTCCCACGGCTTCCACTGCCACTGCTGCCAGGGACTCTGGACTTCCTCTGTCTTCTCCAGCTTCCACTTCCTACCCCTGCCCTTGAGGAAAGTACAGTGTGGCCACAGGGGCCTAGAAAGCTTGCAGTGGTGCCAGGGCATTGCACTATGCATTCAGCAGAGGGGGGCAAGGACTGTAGCTCAAACAAGGTGTGGTCCCTGGCTCCTTAGAAGGGGGACAGCTCTGATTTGTAAGTTTCATAGTTAGTAGGGTCGGAAGGGACCTGAGCAGATCAAGTCCGACCCCCCGCCATGGCAGGAAAGAGTACTGCGGTCAAATGCCCCCGGCCAGGTGTTCATCCAGCCTCCTCTTAAAGACCCTCAGGGTAGGAGCCAGCACCACTTCTCTTGGAAGTTGGTTCCAGATCCTATCCGCTCTGACAGTGTAGTAGCGCCTCCTGATATCTAGCCTGAATCTACCCTCTGTCAGCCTGTGACTGTTATGTCACAAGGCCAAGACCCACCAAGCACCTTTTTGATAGGATTCTGTTCTCGCTTAAGTTGGCGGGAGAGGCAGAAGCAGGGAGAGCATGTCTTAGCAGCTGCACCAAGAAGAGAAATTGCCAATCAGGATTTAAACCAACTTTCCCCTTCACTTCTAGCACCACAAGGGCAGCAAACTCTTAGCTCTTGGCAAATGCATTCAAAGGAGGGGAGTCCTACCAGAGCAACAAAGTTAAATTCCCCTGATGTTATCAGTGAAGCTTAGCTGGATAACATAGTGGTTGATTTCAAAGGAAGGATGGTCTTACAGTAGAGGTCCTGGATACAGACTGGGGAGACCTGTTTGCCAGCACCCACCAAGTCTTTCTTAGGTATACAAGATGAGGCTAGATTTTCAAATGAGCCCTGCTCCCAGCTAGACAATAAAATCATCAGCCAAATTTCCAAGGGCGGTTCTGACCAGCCTGATTGCCTTCTATGATGAGATGACTGGCTCTGTGGATGTGGGAAGACCAGTAGACATGATATACCTTGACTTTAGCAAGGCTTTTGATACCACTTCCCACAACATTTTTGCAAGCAAGGTAAGGAAGTATTGGTTGGATGCAGGGACTATAAGGTGAATAGAAAACTGTCTGGATTGTTGGGCTGACAGCGTAGTAGCTAATGGCTCAATGTCTAGTTGGCTGCTGGTATCAAGTGGGTTGGTCCTGAAGCTGGCTTTGTTCAATATCTTCATCAGTGACCTGTAAGATGGGATGAAGTGCACCCTCAAGCAAGTTTGTAGATGACATTAGACTGGGCAGAGTAGTAGCTACACAGGAGTCTAGGGCTAGGAGTCAGAGAGACCTAGACAAATTCGAGGTTCAGACCAAAAGAAATCTCATGAGGTTCAAAAAGGAGAAGTACAAAGTCCTGTATTTTGAACAGTCCCATGCACTAGTACATGCTGGGGACTGTCCAACTAAGCAGCAGCTCTGAAGAAAAGGACTTGGGTTTTACAGTGAACAATGTGCTGAATATGAGCCAACAGTGTGCCGTTGTTGCCAAGAAGGCTAACAGCATACTGGGCTGCATTAGTGGGCGCACTGTCAGCAGATTGAGGGAAGCGATTCTTTTGCTGTATTCGGCACTGGTGAGGTTACATCTGGAGTGCTGTGTCCAGTTTTGGGCCCCCTCCCCCCCCCAGTACAGAAAGGGTGTGGATAAATTGGATAGTAAAGTGGCAATGAAAATGGTTAGGGGGCTCATGACTTACGAGGAAAGGCTGAGAAAACTGGACTTACTTAGTTTGAAGAAGACTGAAGGGAGGTTTAACAGCAGCCTTCAACTACCTGTCTATTTGTAACATTCAGATACAGTGGGCCCTAAGGCCCACCCAGCTAACTAGTAGCCCCTATTGTATGGGGGCTAATGGGTGAGTGCTACAATAAAATACTTGGGACAACAAAGGCAAGAAACAGGACAGGAGTGATGTGAGAGTCCAAGGATTAAAACATGAAAATGAGTGCACCTGAGGGGGATACTGAGCAGAGCCCTTCAACTACCTGAAGGGTGTTTCCAAAGAGGATGGAGCTGGACTGTTCTTAGTGGTGACAGATGACAGAACAAGGCAGATGACAGAGCAATGGTCTCAAGTTGCAGCAAGGGAAGCTTAGGTTAGATATTAGGAAAAACTTTCTCATGAAGATGGTGGTGAAGCACTGGAACAGGTTACCTAGAGAGGTCATGGAATCTCCATCCTTGGAGAAGACAAAGCCTTCGCCAAGATGATCTACTTGGGGATGGCCCTGTTTGGGCAGGGGGTTGGACTAGATGACCTCCTGAGGTCCCTTCCAACCCTAATTTTCTATGATTCTATGAAAAACCTTCCATGTGCTGGGTCTTGAGCACTTGAAAAATCTGCCCCGCCCCCAGTCTCTTTACCTTAGTTTCCATTTGTAAAATAAAGCTTAATATCACACTTCCAAGTCTTAGCATGTAAGAACTGCTGGGCTCTCACCTTATAGTTTCATAGTAGGTGGGGTCAGAAGGGACCTGAGCAGATCATCGAGTCCGACCCCCTGCCATGGGCAGGAAAGGATGCTGGGGTCAAACGACCCCAGCTAGGTGGTTATCTAGCCTCCTTTTGAAGACCCCCTTATTATGCACTTATTGAACACTTACCACTGTGTAGCTGCTGCTGCTGTTCTTACTACTACTATTGGTTGTCTAGCATTTCAGTGATGTTCAAGAAGCTCTGAATGTTTGGGGGCCTAATTATCAGAATTGCCTGATGTAAAGTCTACTAAAAAAATGGAAGCGTTAAACAAAAATGGGGTGAGTAGGAAGTTCTCAGGCTGTCAGAAGGACATTGCTGGTGCGGTTCCAATGACTGCAGTGAAGCTATGTCCTTTGTTTCATTTTCCTTTTCAGACAGGAAGTGTTTTTGCACCACCTCCGTGACAAACTTGGGAGAATATGCCCTCCCCACACCTGCACAACCCAGTCATGCCTGCTCTGTGCACACCCTGTCTCCAGATATGAGCCAGAATAGCTGCTTCAGGGCTGCCTTAAGCTCATGCCTTAATATCTCTCTTCAGCTCTAGGTTGCAATGTATTGGCATATGTTCAATGTTTTGTTGGGGAAAATATACAACCTTGTTTTTGGGGAGTTGGCATTCATGGAGGTGGCTTAGATTTATTTATTCATATGCGTGTAACAGGCTGCAGGCTTGCAACCTGGATCAATTAGCCAGTCAGTAATAAACTGCTTATCTGAGAGGCCTCAGCTGGCTCCAGCAGTTTAGCAATAATGATGGGAAGTGGACTGGCTGACAGGAAATAAAAGGACAGGAAGAGGAAATGAGAGAGTGGGATGTATTTGTATGGGGGGTGGGCTGGCTTCTTGAAGAAAAAAGGAAGATTACAGGGCAAGAGCTAGTCTGTGTGTGCATTCATTTTGGATTGTTTTATATTTGCAACTGAGCCCTGTGGTGCAGATTAGCCTAGGGCTTGGAAGCTTGTGTTGTTGGGGCCAGAGAAAGACTGTAGTTGGGACCAAGTTAAAGGCATGTTTATGTTGGATTACTTATGTTTTTGGCTGAGACCTGCAGAGCAGAGGGACCCTGGGCATTGGAAAAGCCTGTGCTGCTGAGCCCAGAGAGAGACTGTTGCTAGGACCATGCATATATGCATGCATGCATTTAAGGAAGTGGATAAAGGTGTTCAAGGGCTGACTTATGCCTGGGGAAGGTAGCTGACGCTGTACCCTGCTGCAGTATGGAATACAGCAACTGACTGAGCTTTAGTTAAAGTGCCCTTGCTGCTCTCTTGAAGTGCAGGGATGCTGAATATGTGAGATGCAGAGGCTCCCATAGCACACTAATTGGCATCCTCCAGATGACTTGATTAACTGAGTCTGCTCTTGCATGCTGTAATTACAGTGCATCAGAGCAGCATCCCTGCATGTCTCCAGGCACCCATTATTTCATTCAGCTGAGAGTCAGTCAGGCTGGTCTATGTCCTCTTGCCCCTAATTGGGGCACAATACTCCTCTGCTGAATAAATGAGGGCTGATGTGTTTTTAAGAGTTTTAACATCGCTTCCTCAACTCATACCAGCTAGTTTTGAGATGTGGCTTAGATGAGTCTCTTTTGGCCTCCCTCCCTTCTCCGATTCTCCTTCCTCATCTTTATGGGGATCTATGCCTGTGCATTAAAACAAAGGGGAAGCACACTTTCTGCCAGGCTAGTGTTAAAAAAGGGATGACAGAGAAGAACAGGTGGGCAATTTCTGGAATTTAGTTACCCAAACCCACATTTTCAGGTATAGAGGGCTAGGTGTTGAAATAAGTAGCCAGATATTTGTAGGTGCTGAGATTGGCAGTTCTCACTGATTTTAGTGAGGCTGGTGGCTGCACTGTGGACACTGGGGTACTGATTTCTGTCCCTCACTTCAGGTAAAGCTTATAGTTTGCCATACTCCATCATTTTCTTTAGCTGTTCTGTAGCCCTGTAACGGCTGAGTGTGCTGTTACCAACAGGACTTTGTAAATGGCAACTGCTATTTTGGTTAGATTGTTGGGGTTTTTTCTGCATGCATCTATGACATTGCTAGGTCAGAAATTTCTGTCATTGTTCACTCCTCTGCCGCCGCCTCACAAAGAAAAACATCTAACTTGTACTGTAGGTTTCAGGCTTCCATTTATCAACCCTTTGCACCAACTGTCACTACTAAAGTTTTCAGCTTATGACAAGCCGGTGTTGAGCTACTAAAAAGAGCAAGGGGAAGCTTTATGCAGGGAAGCAAAGCCAGCAAACTGGGAGTGGGGCAGGGGGAGGAAATGGAGTATTAAATTAATTAGCTCATCACATCATCACAAGGTTTCTGAAAGCAAAAAAAAATGGAACTGTATCAGCACATTGGCTTCCAAGCAAGTATGAGTTGGCTGGAGTCCACTCATCTGCATGCAGTTTTGGATGAATTAAAGTTCTAAAGCCAGTGGGCTTTGCTGGAAAATGACATTTTGCAAGAAGCAAGTTGGCTGCTATGAATGTGAATGGCAGTAGAGCCAACATAAGCTCATATTTCTGTTGTTCTTAACCCTTGGGTCCCTGTAAAGCCCAGATTTTCCAGCTTGATGTCCTAAGGCAGAATGACTATGCACAGTGACCTGACACTTTCCAGTGAGATGGAAGCAAGAAGACAGGCCATAATAGTGTATTATGTAAATGGACTGCATACATCAGAATGGGGGAAGATGAATTGGGGAAGAGTGGTAAGAGACTTTCTGCCAGACTTTGAGGTTATGGTTTGGGTCAGAAGGTAGTAAGTAAAGATGAGATGGTAAAGCAAAAGTAAGAAGGGGGTACAAGGGTGTTTTTTTGTTTTGTGTTTTTTTGTTTTGTTTTTGGTGTGCCGGTTGTGAGTTTTTGTAGTACTGTAGTGTGTCCTGACCTAGCAAACCTGGACTGGGGTATTGTCTCATGTGGACCAGCTGAGACGAACTTATGGGAGAGGCAAAGAAGACAGCAGCAGGAATGAAAGACTGAAGAGGAAGAGACCAAAAAAGTAGGTCACCATTATGATTCTCTTGTAATACCAGTACAGCTCAGCTGCAAGGCTGTGACAAGCGTTTGTGCACACTTGTAAGGGGTGTGTTAATGCTATGTCTGGAGAGCAAATGAGCACTCCCTTGATCAGAAAAGCTAGACAGATGCGACCACAGCAGGGGTGGGCAATTGTTCAGTGGCCCTCCAGCCAAAAATGAGTTTTGGTTTGAGGACCACAAGTGTAGTCCTACCCCTTGACAGGTGCCCTGCCCCCTGGCTGCCATTTTGGGACTGGAAGCCCTGCCCCTGACCTTTGCCACTGGAAGTGCCTCCCTTTGTCCCAGAAGTACTCCTTTGGGGGGAGGGGGGATCCCATCTTGAAACTGGAAAAAAATGTATACTTAAAAAATAAATAAATTTCTAAACTTGTTTTAATTTTATTAAAAAAAAAAAAGTCCTGATTTATGTGTTTGTGAGGTGATTGCATAATAGCTCAAAATACACTCTTACTCTTGTATATTGTGTGGGTATGGTGGAGGCTGGGGGCTGTGGGGAGGGGGCTCGGAGTTCCCAGAGCGTCCGAGTCCCTGGATCTGCACGTGGTGGCAGTGTGCGGAGCCAGCCCCGTAGTACGCAGCTCCTGCGCTCCCACCCCAGTTCTCCGCTGCATATGGCAGCAGTGAGTGGGGCCAGCCCTGTCTGGCCCCATAGTGCACAGTTCCTATACTGCTGAAGTGTGTGGGGCTGGGCCAGCCTGGCCCTATAATGCGTGGCTCCCCTTCCTCCTGCCCCTTTTTCCCCCAGTGGGAGTCCCTGACCCTGAATTCCCACTCTTGCAGGCAGGGAGGCGAGGAACAGTCATGGGATCACCAAAAAAAGCCTCTGCCAGGCAGAGGCTTCTTGCCTCTGGCACCCCCAGCTTGGGACTCATGTTGGTCAGGCCACGCTGCTGTGGGGGGAGGGCGATTGCTGAGCTACCACAGCTGCACCTCCTGCATGGTTTGTAGAGGGCAGTGAGGGCCAGGGCTTACAGAGGGGCCTGTGGGCTGAATATAGTTGCCTGGTGGGCTAAATTCAGCCAGCGGGCCATATTTTGCCCAACCCTGGACTAAAGACTATGTCATTCTGCAGTTGTTGAAGGTGGGCTCCAAAACATTATCTGAGTAGCTAACACAATCCTACAAAAGCACAAATAGAAAGGAGCAGACTTGGAGAGCATCTAATTACCTTTTCATGACCCCCCCACCACAACAGGAAGATGATTTGAGAGCAGGTATATGGGTTAGCGGGGTACAGCTCAAGGCTCAAAAGCTAGGGACAGAAGTTACACACAAACTGGTTTAAGTGATCAGAAACTGGTTTAAATCTGTAACAGAATAGGAATTCAGTGCACATAAGCCAGTTCCAAAATGGCTTAAACTGGTTTAAGATAAACCTGGCTGAATGTAGTATCAGATTAAACTTGTTTAGGTCAAACCGGTTTATGAAACTTCTGTCCCAGACCCCTTCCTGGTTCAAGTAAAATCAGTCCCCCAGCATCCCAGGATGCTTTCCAGCCCTGGGCTGCGCTGTGATGTCTGCTCCAGAGGACAGGGCTGGCTCTGCTTCCTAGCTGAAGCAGTGAAGGCTGGCTGATAAGGCAGTGGGGTGGGGGGTCAGGCCTGGCTGGGAATGCACCCCAGTCTGTGGGGGGAGGAGACTGTCCTTCCAGGCACACCCCAGCTGGGGCCAGGGAGGGGGGTTAAACTCCCCTTCCTCTGCTCAAGCTTACTGCTGGCAGCAATTGTGGACTACAAATCCCAGAGGCACCTGGAAGCAGAAAGAGGAAGTGATGATAACAGCAGCAGCGTTCTGCAGGGTAAGTCTGGACTGCAAATCACAGAGACCTTGGGGTGGCAGGAAGAGGAAGTGAACACACAGCCAGCTTTTGGGCAGAGCCACTACGGGAGGGGCAGGTAATGATTTGGGGCGGAGGGATGCTTACTGAGTTTTGCCAAGCCATTGAGGACTGCGTGACAGGCAGCCAGGGGCAGATAAATATTAACTCTCTAAAATTTGTAGGGCCCCACGAGCCAGACAGAATGGCCTGGTGGGCTGCATTTTGCCCACCCCTGCACTACAGGCATGCGGTTGCATTTTCTGAATCAAAGATAATGTCTGTTCACTTCTGTTTCAATTTAATTTGTGCATCTTAAACTAACCTGCAAAGATGGAATCACGTAAGCCTCAGGCTTTTTGACTGTCTGTACCTAGGCAAAAATAACTCTGCAGGATAAGCAATGCTTGTTGCTAGCTAAGTACATTGACAGAAGGAAGCCTGGTAGCACTTTGTCCCCAAAGATCCCTGTGACGGGTTCTCTGGCAACTCCAGCAATTGTTACTGGAGGTCTGCAGGTGGTGGTGAATCTCATACTCTATTTAGAGTCTCCTTTGAGCAGGAAAGTCCACAGGGTTCTGCTGATAAAGGGTTGTAGATGAAAGAAAATAATAAAAGCTACTGAACAGCATTATATAGATGGAAGAAGCGTTTGGATGCTTATCTTGCTGGGATCCTTTGACCTTAGCTGACTTCCTGCCTTTGGGTAGAAGGCTGGACTCAGTGATCTCCCAAGGTCCCTTCCAGCCCTAATGTCTCTGAACAGCGTTATATAGATGGAAGCTGTTAATCCAGGAATTTGGGTAATTTAGTAGAGCCCAGCTGGAGAATAAATATCCCAGATACTGAAAAGAGAACAAACACTCAAATGAAATAGCAGTGCTACTCTTGAAAGTCCCTTCCCGTTTTGATGCAAATAAAAGACATCAAACTAATACAATGTAGTTAGGTATCTCAGAAAATCTCCCCATTGCCTAAAATCTTTGTCCAAGATTTTTGCAAACAATTGCATGAAATTAAGCTTCTAAATCATTTTAAGGCACCTAAATTACCCTGATTTGTGGTGCTGAGATCCACAAGTCCTCCTTGAGGCTGAGAGAGCATCAGGTCACTGTGATATGGAAATGAAATTATATTTAAAATGATCCTGCATCATGAAAGGGATGGTTTGTTACCAAGGCAAACTAGTCCTGGCATATTACTTACAGGTCAGAGCTTTAATAGTATTTAAGGAATTAGGGGCAAAACATTAGGGAAACAGCTATTCCACCTGTGTAACGTATGCACACAGTAGTCTCCTATCTTTACATTTCATGCCTGGATAAGTATCTATTATAAGTATATTGTGTATCATTAAGAGCTAATGTTAGAGGTATAAGTTTTGAAAATATGGTCCTAGGTCCTTTCCTTTCAATGTGGATTGGGTGCCTAAATCCCAGGACTCCTTTTGAAGCTCTTTCCTTAAAGCAGCACATCATGCTGGCTTCTCCTTTCTTGCAATCTGTCAGACTGCATTACACGTCATTGCTTTAGACAGCTTTTGTTTGTCTGGTTGCTTGTTTGTTTTTTTCTGGTGGTTTTTTTACCATGGGCAATTTTGGAGTTGCTAGAGAAATGCAGTGTGACCACAAAGGGGGCAATTAATCCTGCTACCACTCCCCTGCTGCCAAATTTCTGGCCTCGTGGGGAACCCTGTGGGCCAGATATGGCCTGTAAGCTGGAGGCTGAGCACCAGTGTCCTAGAGCAGTTTGGGTTTAGCTCTTGTATTTAAACACAAATATATTGAGTAATAAAAATGGTATTTCACAGGTTCAAAAAGTTGTGGGCCATTTTGCATTGCCTCAGATGCATATCTCCAATTTGCACTTCAAGTTTGTGGATTCAACCAACTCGGTGGTGTTTTGCAATCCTGAGCTTCTAGCCAGGTTGACCTTCAAAACTGCAGATACTATCATTGCTGGGAATAATTAGAGATCTTGTCCTATTTCCTGTGCTCTCCCACTTGATTTTTTGGAGTAAATGAGCCATTTTGCCGTGAGAAACCTGAAACTTCCCTGACTTGCTCTGGAGTGGAGGGGGTTCCCACGCTGTGCTTTGCACCCATACACTTGTGACTCAGCGTCACACAGGCTATTTCCATCCAATGAACCAAGACTCCTTTTGGAACATCACTGGAGAGCAGGGGTAGTCATTCCGCTTCCCCATGGCCAGAATGACTGCTGGTCTGAGGAGCTCAGGACTAGGGAGCAGATCTCATTAATAGCAGGATATTATCATTAAGATATCTATATGGTCAAAACACTCGCTTTTGCCTCCCAGTGCCTTTTTTTTTTTTTTTCCATACTTGCTTGTATGATGTGAACTGTGTCTAAAAGCAGAGGTGGTTCTCTTCAGCCCTTGCACTCACCTGATCCACGCCCCCTCCCCTTTGTGACCACATCAGACTTCTGTGGAAATGTCAGCATTGTTCACGTAAAAAAGTAATACTGGAAAAACCACATAACATAAATTGAACAGATTACAGGAAAGGAGAATATGTATGACGTGACCAATCAGCTGCTTGTAGGCCAGTAGCGAGGGTGGTGTGATCAGGGGGAGGAAGTGTAACAGAGCATGTAGGCGTAATATTGTTTACTGCTGTAACTGGCCATTTGGTTTCTCAGGGAACAGCCTCCTCTTTTTGTTAATTGCCTAGTAGTGTGTCCTCTAACTCAGTGGTTCTCAACCTTTTTTATACTAGGACCCATTTTTAAGCATCGGCGGCCAGTCCCAACCCAGCACCCCTCACTTCCAACCTGCTGCCCCCCAGTGTGTGGGGCAGGAGGTGGGTGTGGAGGCCATGGGGGGGCCCCAAGCAGCCCCTTGCATTAGGACTCTTACCAGACTGCAAGAGAGAAGCCACAGTTTGCCACATTTTTCTCCCTTAAAGGAGAATTCATTTTCTGAAGTTTGTGGATCCATTTTTAAGGTTTGTTCGCAACGCTTTAATATATTCTTGCAGCTCAGTTTTGGGTGGCGACCCACAGGTTGAGAAATGCTGCTCTGTCCTCATATGTATGCATCATGGTGGTGTGTTAGCTAGACATGTGCTTGGAAGTTGCAAGCTGCCTGGGCTTATGCGAATTGTCTCAAGTGATCAGTGCAAGTGGGGAGGTTGTAGGCATATTCAGTGGTAGGTTTGAAGGGTGCAAATAAGGCACTGATCGAGTGAATGAATTCTGCATGTCTGTAATCTTAGTGGAGCTGTGTACTGCTAGTTTATCATCAGTGATTTGCAGCACTGAGCATGGCAAGAAGCTAGGCACAGGGTTAGTCCAGGTTCTTTAGTGTGTCCCTTGGGATAAGGCTCTTACTTTTATACAATAGCACTGAAAAGGCCTCTCTGCTCTTGTCTGTGAACAGCAATTGCATGTCTCTTGTTGTGAGACAGGTGTGGATTCCATGTCCTAGTGACCGTGTGAGAAGCAGGTCATGTTCGCCACAAAAAAGTTTCAGTTTGCCAATTCCAGGCACGCTGCTAGAAAGATGATGCAGCCCTTATCTTGCCAGTGCCTCTGAGGCTTGTGCAGCTCTGTCTACATTGATAGCACATGCTAATGAAAGCCTGGTGCCGCTACCCTTGTCCTCGCCCAGACTTGGCTCATATAACAGCCACTAACACTGCACCAGCTGTCTACATCCATTTCTTACCACCACTCCAAGGCTGCAGCAGGGTCGATAAGGTGAAATGCTCTTCATGGCCTCAACAGTCATTTTGCCAGAGAATTCCTCCTGGAAGTTTCCCAGCTTCAACTCCCCTCAAATGGAGGTGGAACTCTAGCTGAGGCTCTATGCAAAATATCAGAGTCGTATATAGGGACCCACCAAACTTGAGGCAACTGCTGGCCAATTTTTTGTGGGAAAACACAGCCATTATTGTAGGTGCATTCATAGTGCCCTCCCATGCTTCTGGTTGGCTGAGGACCCCCTGGTGGCCCAACCCCTCACTACTGATTGCCTGCAAGGGCTGTCTGTCATGTGGTTCCACACCTCACTGCCAATTGGTGCAGAGGGGCAAGGCCACATGCCAGTTGGCAGCAAGGGGTAGGGATGGCAGCCATCTTGGGCTGCCCATCATGCAAGCAGCACCCTCCATCCTGCTGGCAGGCTACACAGCTGGGCCATAGCACAGGGGGAGTCAGCAGTCCTCACTGGGGAGCCAGCATTTTATTTTCAGTAAGCTTTCATTTTCTTTTTTTTTCCTTATGAATTTCACAGATTTCACGGACACTGCTTGCTTTCACAGGCAATCCTGGATTTTGCAAAAACTGTAGAACTGCCATTTTGGTCAGTCTCTACTTATGCGTGAGGTACTATGCTTGCTGTTGGGCTAGCTCCTAGCAAACTTCTTTTATTTTATTCCCTTCCATCTCAGGAATAGCTGCTGTTTGGTTATTAATGTAATGAAGTACAGGCATAACTCTAGCAGTCTTCAGCACTGCTTGTACTCTGTCAGCAAGAGTCATAGAATCATAGAGAAGTAGGGCTAGGAGAGCCCTTCAGAGGCCATCTAGTCCAACCCTCTGCCTGAAACAGGATCATCCCTATCCAAACCACCCTGTGCACTCCATAATCTAAACTTTACATGAGACTACGGTCAGCCATGACACAACACAGGCCTAACACCCTAACCTGCCACAGGTAAAGCAGGAGAACCATGGCAGTCAATATCCTGTTTCTATGAAATGTTGTTAATATATGCTCAAGTGATCCTGGGTAGTGGGCCACATCCCCTGCTACAAAGGAGTGCAAACCCCCCTACAGTCCATACCAATCTGACCATGGGGGTAAAAAGCCTTCCTCACTCCAAATATGGTGATTGGTCTGACCCTGAGCAGAGGGGCAAGACCCTATAGCCAGGAACCTCTGGCTTTGGTCGCAGCAGAAGCACTGACACATCCCAGCCTTGGCTGTAGCCACTATCTAATGTCACCAATATGCTTAAAAACACCCTGACACATGTAGCAGAAAGGGGAGGGGCACAGGCAACCAGTAAAGCCCAGAAGTATGGGAAATACCCATAGTAGAACATAAACATAGCTATGCCTAGATTATCCTCGATGAGGGGGCTGTCCAATCTCTTCTTGAACACCACCAGTGATGGAGAGTCTCCAACTTACCTAGGCAATCTATTTCACTGTCTCACTAGTATAACAGTAAAGAAGTTTTTTTCTGGATATCCAATCTAGACTTACTTTGCTTTAACTGCAAGCTATTGGTGTCTTCAAGCTATAACTTCATGCCTAGCCTTCAACCTCTCCTCAAATGGCTTGTCTTCCAAGCCCTTGATCATCTTTGTTGCCCACCTCTGGACTTTCTTTACCTTCTCTACATCCTTTTTAAAATGTGGAACCCAGAACTGCATACAGTACTCTAGATACTATCACCTCCAATGTCTTGCACCTCGTGCTTCGATTGATGCATCCAAAAACTGCAATCACCTTATTGGCACTGAATAAATGACCCAGATACCTTGTTCTAGGTGGACCCAAATGTTTAGATCAACCACAACTTCTCCATTTGATAGTAGGAGAATTTTATTGATACACAGTGATAGCAGACAAAAATAATGCGTGCAAGGCAAACAAAATAACTTCCGCAATTCTACATCTAGGGCTGTTGGAAAGGGAAGGTATGTTTAGTCATTACACAAGCTTCACCCTGTGGTTCTTGAATGTCAGCAACCTGGAGGGTGAGGACTGAGGCCCACCCATCCAGTGGGGTGGGTGAGACAGGCTGGTGGTATGCCCTCTGTCCATGGTGGCCTCAGGTTCCCCCCTTGGGGATACTTTGCTGGTCTTAAATCCCTCCTTTTGTATCCTTTCCCCACTCTGACTCTTTATTCCTGGGCATCATTGATGGACTTTCCTGTGGTCATCACACTGTCTATGTTCTGTCCTGTCAGTATATTCCTGTATTTCACAAACCCATCACATACACATACCTCTTAATTTGGGCATTTACCAGTCTCCTAAATTGGTCCATTCACCAAAACCAGAAATCCTAAGGGCTCTACAGCTGGGCACTGTAACTTGGCTCCACCTAATCTCATGTTATGGAACAGTGTGGTATATGTCTTCAATTTCCCAGCCTGTGTGTCTGCTGGCTTCAGACACAGTGGACCTGGAAGGAAATTTTGTCACAAAAAGGCTTTTGGAAACCAATTAACCCTTGCCATTCCCTTGGACCATTGTTCTGATGCAATATGTACCTACAAGCCAGTTCCCAAAAGCAAACCTCTAAATATGATTTTCTAGCCAAACAACCTTTTGTCTGGCTGTATCAAACTGCACCTGCATTGAGTTAAGACTCCAAAGTTCTTTTCCGTAGAGCTACCATCCAGCCAGGTGTCCCATTTTGTATTTTGTTTTTGATTGGTCTACACTGAACGTCATCCTGTTGGCTCTAGCCCAATTTTCCAATCTTTTGAGATCCTTCTGAATTGTACTTGTATCCTTCAATATGTTTGCAATCCTTTTCAGTTTGTCATTTGCAAATTTGCTCAAGAAGCTCTCTATGCCACCATCCAAATCATTGTTAAACACATTGAACAGCACCAGGCCTAGGGCAGACCCCTGTGGGACTACACTTGAAACCTCTTGCTAGCCTGACATGGACCGGTTTAATAATTATTCTTTGCTTGTGGTTATTGTGCCAGGTATCATCTACCTTGTAGTAGTTTTATCTACCCACATTTCTCCAATTTGTTTAGGAGCAGGTCATGTGGGACCTTATCAAAAGCCTTGCTGAAGTCCAGATATACTATATCCACAGCATTCCCTTCATCCACCTGGGTAGTCACTTTGTCAAAGAAAAAGATCAAATTTGTTTCTTATAAATGCATCCTGGCCACTTGTAATCACCTCTTCTTCCTCCAGATGCTTGCAAATGATATTTCTTTGGATATACTCCAGTAACTTCCTGGGTACTGAGGTGAGGCTCACCTGTTTGTTTTTCCCTGGGTCCCTCTTCTTGCATTTTTAAAGAAGGGCACTATATTGGCCACTTTCTAGTCCTCTGGTACCTGGACTGTCTCTTACAGGTTCATGAAGACCACTGTCAAGGGCTCCAAGATCTTCTCTGCTGGTTTCTTCAGTACCCTGGGATGAGGTTCACTTGACCTAATGGCTTGAATTCAGTCAGACCCAACAAAAGCTCTATGACAATCTTTTCTGTTATCTCTTTCCCTCAGTGTGTCCTCCCCTTCCTTATCCAGGTAATCCTATTATATGTCTGGCTGTAGCTTAATTTTTTTGTGAAGACTGAGGCAAAATAGCTGTTGAGTAGATCTGCCTTCTTTGTAGCTTCACTTAGGAGTTCCCCCTGACTTAACAGAGAACCTACAGATTCCTTGGTCCTTTTTTTTGTGGCCAACATACTCATAGAACCTCTTAACCTTAACCAGGACCTTGGTTGTCATGGGTGACTTCAATTACCTGGACATCTCGTGGGAAGATCTCTCAGCAAAATCTGAGCAGTCGCAAAGCTTTCTCTTGTGCATGGATGACCTCTACCTGACTCAAGAAGTCTATGGGCAAATGAGAGGCAAAACGCTGCTCGACCTGGTACTGGCTACAGGGGACGACCTAATCGGTGACCTAGTGATCGATGGGAAGGTGGGTGACAGTGACCACGAGCTGATCACCTTCACCATCCGCCGTAAAGCTGGCAAGTCAGTCAGCAACACAGAAGTCCTTGACTTCAGAAAAGCCAACTTTGACAAGCTCAAGAGGCTAGTCAGTCAGGCCCTCAGGGACCATGACCCCAGGGAGATGGGAGTTCAAGAAGAGTGGCTGCTTCTCAAGGAAGCGATCCTCAGTGCACAAGCTAAATCTATTCCAACATGGAGGAAAGGCAGCAAGAAGGCACAGCAGCCCTCCTGGCTCTCCAGGGACCTAGCGGACCTCCTGCGGCTAAAAAGGAAAGCCTACAAAGGATGGAGGATGGGATTCACCTCCAAGGAGGATTACTCTGCGCTGGTCCGGTCCTGCAGGGAGCAAACCAGGAAAGCCAAGGCTGCAACTGAACTCCAACTAGCTTCAAGCATCAAGGACAACAAAAAGTCCTTTTTCAGATATGTGGGGAGCCGGAGGAAAAGCAAGGGCAACGTTGGACCCCTGCTAAATCAGATGGGGCAACTGACAACTGACGCCCAGGAAAAAGCCAACCTATTAAATAGGTACTTTGCGTCAGTCTTTCATCAGTCCCATGGGACACCCATGCCCGCTATGGGACAGGGAGATCCGGGTGATGGGGATCCCCTACCCTCCATAAATGCTGACCTCGTGAAGGAACACCTTGAGAAGCTGGATACCTTCAAGTCAGCCGGCCCTGATAATCTGCACCCCAGAGTACTCAAACCCCTGGCACGGATCTTTGAAAACTCCTGGAGCTCTGGTGTAGTGCACGAAGACTGGAAGAAGGCCAATGTGGTGCCGATCTTCAAGAAAGGGAGGAGAGTGGATCTGGCTAACTACAGGCCCATTAGCCTGACTTCTATCCTGGGGAAGATCTTAGAAAAGTTTATTAAGGAGGCCATCCTTGATGGACTGGCCCAGGCTAACATCCTAAGGGATAGTCAGCATGGGTTTGTTGCGGGTAGGTCTTGTTTGACCAATCTCATTTCCTTCTATGACCAAGGGACCTATCACCTGGACGAGGGAGAAGAGATTGATGTCATATATCTTGACTTCAGAAAAGCTTTTGATCTGGTATCCCATGATCACCTCTTGGCGAAACTGCCCAGTTGTGGCCTTGGCTCCACCACGATCCGCTGGCTGGGAAATTGGCTCTGTGGTCGGACCCAGAGGGTTGTAATTGATGGCAGTCACTCATCGTGGTGCCCTGTGACCAGTGGGGTCCCTCAAAGCTCTGTTCTGGGACCCATCCTGTTCAACATCTTCATTAATGATGTGGACATTGGAGTCAGGAGTGGACTGGCCAAGTTCGCCGATGACACCAAACTTTGGGGCAAAGCATCCACGCCAGAAGATAGGCGGGTGATCCAGGCTGACCTGGACAAGCTCAGCAGATGGGCAGATGAGAACCTGATGGTGTTTAACACCGAAAAATGCAAGGTTCTCCACCTTGGGAGGAAAAACCTGCAGCTTCCTTATAGGCTCGGCAGTGCTACATTGGATAGCACTACAGAAGACAGAGACTTGGGGGTCATCATTGACCACAAGATGAACATGAGCCTGCAATGCGATGCTGCAGCTAATAAAGCGACCAAAATGCTGGCTTGCATCCATAGATGCTTCTTGAGCAAATCCTGGGACGTCATTCTCCCCTTGTACTCGGCCTCGGTGAGGCCGCAGCTGGAGTACTGCGTCCAGTTTTGGGCTCCACAATTCAAAAAGGATGTGGAGAAGCTTGAGAGAGTCCAGAGGAGAGCCACGCGCATGATCAGAGGTCAGGAAAACAGATCTTACGATGACAGGCTGAGAGCCATGGGACTCTTTAGCCTGGAAAAGCGCAGGCTCAGGGGTGATCTGATGGCCACCTATAAGTTTATCAGGGGTGACCACCAGGATCTGGGGGAACGTTTGTTCACCAGAGCGCCCCAAGGGATGACGAGGTCGAATGGTCACAAACTCCTGCAAGACCGCTTCAGGCTGGACATAAGGAAGAATTTCTTTACTGTCCGAGCCCCCAAGGTCTGGAACAGTCTGCCAGCGGAGGTGGTTCAAGCACCTACATTGAACACCTTCAAGAATAAATTGGATGCTTATCTTGCTGGGATCCTATGACCCCAGCTGACTTCCTGCCCTTTGGGCAGGGGGCTGGACTCGATGATCTCCCGAGGTCCCTTCCAGCCCTGGTGTCTATGAAATCTATGAAAACCTCCTTAGTTAGATACAGCTCATTCTTTCTTTGCTTTCCTGATGTTGTCCCTGCAGGCTTTGGCTATTTCCTGGTACACCTTCTTAGTGATCTGTCAATTCTTTCATTGCCTGACTGACTTCTTTCCTTTTACATTTGAGACATTGAGACATTTCTTGTGAAGCCACATTGGTTTTTTGCCACTCCTGTGCTTCTATCATGCTGGGACAGTTTCCTGTTGGGCTTCAGATACTGGGTCCTTTAGAAGCTCCTAGCCCTCCTGGGCACCTTTATCCTTCCATGACACCACACTTATTAACTTTTTGAGTTGAATGAAAACTACATTTTTGAAATCTAGCATCCTAATTTTGCCAACCTCATATTTTCCCTGTTTCAGGATCTGGAATTCTATCATACTGATTGTAATCACTTCCTCCCAAGTTACCCATCACCTTCACATCCTCCACCAGTTTTTTTCCCTGTTGGTTAGGACAAGATTCAAGATACCTATTCCCCAGTTGTACCCTCCGCTTTCTGGAACAGAAAGTTGTCCTCTACACCAGTGGTTCTTAACCTTTTGCATCTTATGTCCCACCTACTTAAGGTAAAAAATCCTGGTCCCACCAGTTGACGAGTGGGGGAGGGGATCCCCCAGCGGCCACTCAAAGAGTGTAAAAGAGAAACTGTAAGTCCTGCTGTGGCACTTACAGTTTCACTGCCGCAACCTGAGTCCCACCTACAGGACCTTTGCTTCCCACCAGCTGAGAAACCCTGCTCTACACAAGTCAGGAACTGACTTGACATTTTATGTTTGGTTGCATTGTTCTTCATGCTGATGTCCAGAAAATTGAAGGCTGTCAGTTACCATGCCATATCTTTTGGATAGACTTCTTACCTGTTTCAAGAATGCCTCATCTGCTTCCTTTCTGATTTGGTGGCTTATAATAAATCCCCACTATTATATTGGTTCCTAAGTTGCTTGCTCACTTGCTTGCTTACACCCAAATGCATTCTGCTCTGCTGTCTTTTTACCTCCTGAACCAAGGACGTGTGTGTGTGTGTGAGTGTGTGTGTGTGAGAGAGAGAGAGATACAAGGCAACACCACCACCTTTTCTCCCAGCCCTGTCCTTCTGAAATAGTGTAACTCTCCAGTTTCCTCCTTCTCCATGGTGCTCCCAAGTAACAAGGTAATGCTCATTACTTCCTCATGCTCAGAGGAGAGAGCAGTAAGGGTGGTGTCATCATGAGGGACTGCAGACCAGGAGGAAGTGGTGGATAAGGCTTTCTTCAAACAGCTAGTGGAAGTTTCCTGATCATAGGCCCTATCTCATGGGGGACTTCAATCACCTTGCCATCTGCTGGGAGGGCAATACAGCAGTGCACAGGCAATCCAGGAAGTTTCTGAAGAGTGTTAGGGACAACTTCCTGCTGCAAGTGCTGGAGTGGCCAACTAGGGGCCATCTTTTCTTGACCTGCCACTCACAAACGGGGAAGACTTGGTGGGGAATGTACCAGTGGATGGCAACTTCGGCAGCAACAACCACAAGGTGATTGAGCTCAGGACCCTGAGTAAAGGACGGATGGAGAATAGCAGAGTAAAGGACCCTGGACTTCAGAAAAGCAGACTTTGACTTGCTCAAGGAACTCATGGGCAGGATCCCTTGGGATCCAGTTGGGGGGGAGACAGTCAGGAGAGCTGGCTGTACTTTAAAGAAGCCTTGCTGAGAGTACAGAAACACACACCATTCTGATGTGCAGCAGGACCAGCAAGTATGACAGAAGACCAGCTTGGCTTAGAAGGGAACTCTTCAGTAAGCTAAACTACAAAAAGGAAGCTTATAAGAACTGAAAAAATCATGGACCAGATCATCAAGGAATCTATTTCTAAGCACGTGGAGGAGAAGGTGATTCTGAACAGTCGGCATGAATTCAACAAGGAAAAGTCATGCCTGACCAACCCGATTGCCTTCTGTGATGAGATGATTGGCTCTACAGATGTGCAGAGACTGATGGATGTGGTATACCTTGACTTTAGCAAGGCTTTTGATACAGTCGCCCACAACATTCTCACAAGCAAGCTAAGGAAGTACGGGCTGGATGAATGGACTGTAAAGTGGATAGGAAACTGGCTGGAGCATCACACTCACAAGGTAGCAATCAATGGCTTAATGTCTAGTTGGCAGCCAGTCTCAAGTGGAATGTCCCAGGGCTCAGTCCTGGGGCTGGTTTTGTTCAGTATGTCCATCAGCAACCTGGAACAGAGAGGTGGTGGACTCTCCATCTTTGGAGGTTTTTAAGGCCTGGCTAGACAGCCTTGGGTGGGATGATCTAATTGGGAATGGTCCTGCTATGAGCAGAGGGTTGGACTAGATGACCTCTTGAGGTCCCTTCCAATCCTAATTTTCTATGGTTCTAATGGGTATGTTCAGTTAGTGAACTAAATGTGTACAACTAAAAGCCAGTGTGGAGCATCTGCCATAGCTATGACATGACTCTGAAATAACAGAATGCTCTTCTGATTTCAGAAACTTGAGCGTTTCAGTTCTTCCAGAGTTCACATCCCTCTGTGTGTTTGGCTTGCTGCTACCTATTCTGTATCTCTTGACACATCATTGTATAATTGTAGCAAGCACTTATTTCTTCTGCTCTAGCAACGACCCAACTTGAATTTTAGGTCCCGGTAACTTTTCCCTCACCACCATTTAAACAAAATCGTAGTCTTGAATAGGGCTGAAAGACCTCAGGAAGTCATCTAGTCCTAGGATAAGCCTCTTCTAAAAAATCCCAGCCAAGTGGTTGTTTAACTTTCACTAAAAACTTCTAGGGATGGAAACTCCACAATCTCTCCTGGTAAACTGTTCCATTGCTTAACCACTCTCATTGTTTGGATATTAGGAAGACTTTCCTATCTAAATTTCCCTTCTTACAATTTGAGACTGTTGCTCTTTGTCCTGTCCCCTGTGACCCCCAGAGAGCAGTTGATTGCCAATCTTTAGTGAAGGGTTATCATCGAATGTCCCTTCAGTCTTCTCTTCTCAAGGCTTAATAATTACATTTCTTCTATGTGCTCTTGTAAATTTTTGCTTTTTAGATCTTTAATCAAAATTGCTACTCTCTGTTGGACTCTTTTTCTCCAAGTATTCACTTCTTTCTTAGCATGCGGTGCCCAAAACTAGATGCAGTACTGCAGAGAAGACTTGATCAGTGCTGAATAGGGTGGAAGAATATATGCTATTCTGCTGTTAATGAATCCTAGTATACTATTAGCTTTTTTTGAAAGAGGAGCACATGATTAGCTCATATTCACCTTCACTAAGCCTTTTCCCTTCCCCAGATTCCTTTTCTGCAGCACAGCAGCCTATCTTGTCATTCCCATTTGTGCCTTATATTGTTCAGTCCTAAGTGTAGAAACCTGCATTTGTCCACACTGAATTTAATTTGATTAATATCAGACCATTTCTCCAACTTGTCAGGATCATTTTGGGGGAAAAAAAGACTGCAGTTCAATTAGGGATAAATGTGCCAGATACATTCTAAAAAGGCATTGCCCTGGATGCAAATGCAACATGTGGTGCTGTACTACACAATACAATACTTTTCCCTCCTCCATACTAAACAGACAGTATACTCAAACCTGTATTCTTTGTATACCCAAATATCTCACTTAAGCCAACATAACATGCCACCATGTAAATAATGTTTAAGGTATCTTTGTGGTCAGCTGATCCTAGCTAGTCTGCTCAGGCAAATGCATGCATTTCTTTGGTTTTGGGATATAGCCTGGGTTCAGACGTTTTTTTCAAGAAGAGCAATGAATCAGAGAATCATTCTCCTGAGGAAGGAGATGCAATCTGGATATGATTTTTATGCTAAATATTGTGTTACGTACTTGTTGACTAGTCTTCAAGGAGAGTTCAGCTGCCTGATGGAATCAAGCCACTGCCCACCACAACCAGAATCCTTTTATTTCCCATGGCTGTTTTTCTATCGTGTGTTCCCTGCAATCCTCTTATTTTTCTTCCTTGTCATAAGGAAAGTTATCTGGCTGAAATGACAGGCTGTAAGTGGGCAGTATTGTGCTGCTTTTGTTCAAATTGTGCTTTTCCTTCTGCTTGTTAGAGCAGATGTCAGAGTTTGCATCCTGAACTGTTCCATTGACACATGTGAGTGAAGAGAACGTTTGAAAACAATCAGCGGCTTTGAAGACCATTTCCAAATGTTGAACCTTGAGGAGAGGAGAAAATAAGACAACCGTGGTAAAGAGCTTTCTCTTTCCTACCCACAAGTGGTCTCATTTCAGGGAGATTGGTGATGCACCTCAACTTTTTAATGTAGGTACCTGAACTGTGCCCTTTTTGTGGCTGAAAACAAACTTCTCAGCTTTGCCTTTCAGAAACATAAGGCCGGTTTGTTGGCTTGTTTTGTTTAAGTGCTTGTCCCATTCTAGGAACAGACTTTTATGCTTTGTCCAAATACAAACACTGGATAAATGCACACCCTATTCTGTGTGATTATGGTGACCACAACTCCAAAGGATCTTCTTGCATCTTGGAGATGCTAACAAACATCCTACTTATAGGCAGCCACATATTTTGTGTGCATGTGGGCTTCCATAGGTATGGAAATCCATGCCCAGCAGCTGAAATGTTTTAAAGCAAGAAGGAAAAATATTGATGAAATTGTCCAAAAGATCCAAAATGAGGACCTCTGATGTAGTGGCTCAAACCTTGAGGTCAAGGATTGTGTCTCCTGTGTAATGATTATTTAATTATTTATTTTATTTATTGTAAGTGTAATAAAACAGGGCCTTCAGATCTCCCTTTCTTCTCTGGAATAGATTCTAAGTGAGAAAAGAGATAATATCAATTACTGAACAAACTGTGTTGTTTTTATGCATTATAAGACTTAGAGGGCTAAAGGACTATATGTTCCAACAACTGTAAAGGTGCCCAGTGCCAACAAATGTTTATCTGGGCCTGCCTTATTGCTAGGTAAATAAATGCTTTGTTTTTTGTTACTAGAGTAACTTTAGAAGTGGAAATATATCTGGTGACAAGTTATCTGTGTCTCATGTATCCAATATAAAACTGCTTTGAGGAGGAATTTGCCTTCCACAGGAATGACCATGCTCTAAGCTGAAGTGGATAGGAGTCATTTATAGCCAGGTGATTTGCACACAAGACTACAAATCCATCACTTGCCATCATTAAAGTCAGGTTTCATCAGACTGAAGCTTTAGTATCTTTGAGCTTTTAACACCTGCTGCTATACCAACCCCCACTTCTTGAGGTCAGATTGTAGCTGGCTCCCTTTTAATGTAAAATCTGCAAGGAATGCAAAAAGGTATTGGTCAGTGACGAGCAGTCAGGTCTCAGAAAATGCAGAAATGTAGCAAAAGCTCAGTTGTATTGGACCCTCCAAAGAAAATTTTAAACCACATGATAAAAACTCTTTAGGTATTTCTTCAAATAGAGAGCTGTGGGGCCATTAAAAACTGAAGAGGTGGTAGAGATAAGGGTAACCTAGGAATAGCCCAAGAACTGAATGAACGCTTCTTGTTTTCAACAGGGTGAAGATTTATTCAAGGGTTCTGGTAGTGTACCACGTGGTTATGCAGTGGAAGCAAAACTTGTTGTGATGAAAGCAGGAGACAGCAGGTAATTTCCACCCCTAAATATGGAAAGACTTGGCATATGAAATACCCCCTCCACACGAGTAAGGATTTTCAACAATTTACAAATATGTGTTAATTTCAAGGTTGTCATCTATGACTGAAGAACAACAAATGTAGTGACCATATTATAAAAGGGAAGGCAGGGAAGAGACCAAAACAATTACAAGCTCAGTAATTTCTCCTCAATAGTATGCAAGGTTTTAAAAGAAGATTTTTGAAGGCAAGAAGCATCAACAACACTGAGATAAATATAAAGTAGGATAAAATACAACACAGTAGGTGCATCTACACAGGTGCATTTACACATGAGCAGCAACCAAAATTACTATGCAGTATGGTCTCTACATGTAAATTTGATACCTTTATTATGCAGGTATCAAATTTACACCCAATTAATTAGTGCACAGTAATGCATGTGTAGATGCCTTATTGCGCAGTAACACTGTGTGTGTGGACTGATTTGGGACTAACTTTAGTTCCAGGTTAGTCCACACAGTGTTAATGCGCTTTAATACCTGCATGTGTAGATGCCAGCTTAGTCCCACTTACTATGCAGTAATTTCTTGCACAGTAAATTTAAGCCACTGCAGATGTACATGTAGACATGTCCAGTGTTATCCAAATAAGAACATATCAGACCAATTTTATATCATCCTACTACAGGACAACTGATTTCTAAGATGATGGCTGAACCATGGACCTAATCTATCTAGTTATAAGCAGATATTGCAATAGAGAACCAATTTTATATGAGGATCTTAGCCTGTTTATCTTGGCAAACTGAAAGTTGGAAGAGGAGAACATGATTCTTCCTTATAAATACATATGGGGTGTGGGAGGGTAACTGCTGGTAAAGGGAAGAGTTTGTTTAAGTTAAAGGATGATAGGGGTACAACATCAAATGAGTATAAAGTGCTCATGAACAAACATAGACTAGAAATCAGCAGGTTTCTAAATATCAATCCAAGTAGTTCTGGAGTGGGACCTCTGAACACAGTAGTCGGGGCAAGGAACCTAAATTCTATATGGACTTTGGCTAGTTAATGGGAAGGATAGTTTGAAAGGATAGGGGTATTCCTGGACTTGCTACTTTAAGCATGCAATATGAAACTGAGTGTCTGGTAGCCACAGGAAAAGCATGAAATATAATTTGGTCACTATGTAGGCTGCTTGCATATGTGGGAGGTGTTGGGTGATATAGAGCTTCCTAAGTTGGCTGATCTTAAGACCAGAGGTGGAAGGTTACAGAATGTTTCGGGAGGGCAAGACACAGCTTCCAGCTAGGGCAAGGTTGAGCCATGGGGGTGGTAGGTTTGCAATATGCAGGCTTTCTTAAGAGTTTGGGTTTTACAGGAAAGTTGATGGTTGGGCCACTGTCACAGTCCTCACTGGAATAGGTTTCCCTTTTCATTATTTTGCTTCATGAATGATTTAAATGCTTAAAATTCTTAATTACATTGTGTTATAAAAACCCTGTTTCAAGATTTATGTGAGTTGCTTGTACAGGTCAAGGAAAATTCCACCCTCCCTCATTTGACACTGGCTGGGGTATGCCAGTGAAATTCCATCCACTTTTAAAAAATGAAGTGCCTAAGTCCCAAGCAAGGCATACACTATCCTTTTCCCATTACTGTTTTTTACTACAGATACTTCAATGAAGGCTTCAGCTTCCATGACCATAGTCTGCTCTTTGGTGAGAGAGGCAGTGAGCTGCTAGGAAGGGACAGCCTTCACCTCTCTCCGCTGGGGAGGAGGCTTGTCTCAGCCAGGCTGGCTGACCTGCTCCACTGGGCTTTAAACTAAGGCCATTGGGGGATGGGGGGGACTGCTGGCCTGCTGAGCGACCCTTGCAAAGCCAGCAGGCCAAGGCACTTAAGGGAGTCTACCCCCGCCCTGGGATGATCTGTAGGCAAGGCAAGGGCCCCTAAAAGGACACTTGCGTACCTGTACACAAATACCAGGAGCTTGGGAAATAAACAGGAGGAACTTGTCCTCCTGCTTAACACAAATAATCATGATGTCATAGGGATAACAGAGACCAGGCGGAACTCCACCCAGGATTGGGCCACAGGTATAGATGGCTATACCCTGTACAGGAGCGATTGAGTGGACAAAAGGGCCGGGGGTGTAGCTCTCTATGTCGAAGAGAGCTACGAGTCCCTGCAAGCCAACATTGGCACTCAGGGTGGATGACTGGGTTAAAATCGGTGGGGAACATGGCACAGGGGACACAATGGTGGGAGTCTACTAGAGACCTCCCACCCAGGATCAAGAGCTTGATCAGGAGTTTGCCAGGAAACTGGCTGAGGCCACACACTCCCAGTGCATGGTTGTCATGGGAAACTTCAACTACCCAGATGTCTCGTGGGAAAAGTGCTCGGCCAAATCCGAACGGTCGAATGCTTCCTCACACGCATGGATGAGCTCTATCTGACTCAAGAAGTCTAAGGGGCGATGAGAGGTAAAGCACTGCTTAACCTGGTACTGGCAATGGGGGATGACCTAATCAGTGACCATGAGCTGATCACCTTCACCATCTGCTGTAAAGCTGGCAGTCAGCAATACAGAAGTCCTTGACTTCAGGAAAGCTGATTTTGACAAGCTCAGGAGGCTTATAAGTGAGGCCCTAGGGGACCATGGCCCAAAGGGGAGGGGAGTTCAGGATGAGCAGCTGCTCCTCAAGGGAGTGATCCTGGATGCACAAGCTAAGTCTATTCCGTCTCAGAGAGAGCAAAAGGGCACAGCAGCCCCCTTGGCTCTGCACAGAACTAGTGGACCTCCTGTGTCTAAAAAGAAAGACCTACAAAAGATGGAGGACTGGATCCACCTCCAAGGAGGAATATTCTGCACTGGTCTAGACCTGCAGGGAGTGAACCAGGAAAGCCAAGGCTGTGACTGAACTCCAACTAGCTACAAGTATCAAGGATAATAAAAAGTCCTTTTTTAGATACGTGGGGAGCCGGAGGAAAAGCAAGGGTAACATTGGATCCCTGCTAAACCAGATGGGACAACTGACAACCAACACCCAGGAAAAAGCCAACTTGCTAAATGGGTACTTCGCATCGGTTTTTCACCAGTCCCAAGGGACACCCCTACCCATTACGGGACAGGAAGGCATGGGTAAGGGAGATTCCTTACCCTTCATCAATGCTCACCTTGTGAAGGAACACCTTGAGAGGCTGGACACCTTCAAGTCAGCTGGCCCTGACAGTTTACACCCCAGGGTACTCAAGGAGCTGGCGAGCGTCATAGCCCAGCCCCTGGCACGGATCTTTGAGAACTCCTGGCACTCTGGTGAAATGCCTGAAGATTGGAAGAAGGTCAATGTGGTGTTTATCTTCAAGAAAGGGAGGAAAGTGGATCTGGCAAACTACAGGCCCATCAGCCTGACCTCTATCCCAGGGTAGGTCTTAGAAAAGATTATCGAAGAGACCATTCTTAATAGACTGGCCAATGGCAACATCCTGAGGGATATCCAGAACAGTTTTGTTGCAGGTAGGTCTTGCTTGACTAATCTTATTTCCTTTTACGACCAGGTGACCTATCACCTGGACAAGGGAGAAGAGATTGATGTCATATATCTTGACTTTAAAAAAGCCTTTGATCTGGTATCCCATGATCACCTCTTAGCAAAACTGGCTAACTGTGGCTTTGGCTTCACCTCGAGAGGCTGGGGAATTGGCTTTGCAGTAGGACCCAGAGGGTGGTGGTTGACAAGCCAATCGTTATGGTGCGCTGTGACCAGTGGGGTCCCCCAAGGCTTTGTCCTTGGGCTTATATTATTCAATATTTTCATTAATGATGTAGACACTGGAGTCAAAAGTGGACGGGCCAAGTTCGCTGACGACACTAAACTTCAGGGTAAAGTGTGCACACCTAAGAACAGGAGGGCGATCCATGCTGACTTTGACAGGTTCAGGAAATGGGCAGATGAAAACCTGATGGTGTTTAACCCTGAAAAATGCAAGGTTTTTCACCTTGGGAAGAAAACCCCTCAGCATGCTTATAGGCTCAGCAGTGCTATGTTGCCCAGCACTATGGATGAAAGGGACTTGGGGGGCGGGGGGGAGGAGCGCGGAGGTGTCATGATTGACCACAAGATAAACATAATCCTGGGACGTCATTCTCCCATGTAATTGGCCTCGATGGGGTCGCAGCTGGAGTACTGCATCCAGTTTTGGGCTCCACAATTCAAAAAGGATGTGGAGAAGTTTGAGAGAGTCCAGAGGAGAGTCACAAGCATGATCAGAGGTCAGGAAAACAGATCTTACGATGACAGGCTGAGAGCCATGGGACTCTTCAGCCTGGAAAGGCGCAGGCTCAGGGGTGATCTGATGGCTGCCTGTAAGTTTATAAGAAGTGCTCACCAGGATCTGGGGGAACGTCTGTTCACCAGAGCGCCCCAAAGGATGACAAGTTTGAATGGTTACAAACTCCTCCAGGACCATTTCAGGCTGGACATAAGGAAGAACATCTTTACTGTCCGAGCCCCCAAGGTCTGGAATAGATTGCTGCCGGAGGTGGTTCAAGCACCTACTTTGAACGCCTTCGAGAAAAATTTGGATGTTTATCTTGCTGGGATCCTATGACCCTGTTGACTTCCTGCCCCTGGGGCAGAGGGCTGGACTCAAAGATCTTCTGAGGTCCCTTCCAGCCCTAAAGTCTATGAAATCTATGGACTAGTGCATTCAAAGTGTTCAGGCTTCAAATGCTACCCATCTCCTGATGGCTCTATCCCCCTCAAAGAAAATCATAATAGTTACCTGTCTTCATAGATTTCATAGACACCAGGGCTGGAAGGGACCTCGGGAGATCATCGAGTCCAGCCCCCTGCCCAAAGGGCAGGAAGTCAGCTGGGGTCATAGGATCCCAGCAAGATAAGCATCCAATTTACTCTTGAAGGTGTTCAATGTAGGTGCTTGAACCACCTCCGCTGGCAGACTGTTCCAGACCTTGAGGGCTCGGACAGTAAAGAAATTTTTCCTTACGTCCAGCCTGAAATGGTCTTGCAGGAGTTTGTGACCATTCGACCTTGTCATCCCTACGGGCGCTCTGGTGAACAAACATTCCCCCAGATCCTGGTGGTCACCCCTGAAAAACTTATAGGTGGCCATCAGATCACCCCTGAGCCTGTGCTTTTCCAGGCTAAAGAGTCCCATGGCTCTCAGCCTGTCATCGTAAGATCTGTTTTCCTGACCTCTGATCATGTGCGTGGCTCTCCTCTGGACTCTCTCAAGCTTCTCCACATCCCTTTTTGAATTGTGGAGCCCAAAACTGGACGCAGTACTCCAGCTGCGGCCTCACCAAGGCCGAGTACAAGGGGAGAATGATGTCCCGGGATTTGCTTGAGAAGCATCTATGGATGCAAGCCAGAGTTTTGGTCGCTTTACTAGCCGCAGCATCGCATTGGAGGCTCATGTTCATCTTGTGGTCAATGATGACCCCCAAGTCTTTTTCTTCTGTGGTGCTATCCAACGTAGCACTGCTGAGCCTATAAGGATGCTGCAGGTTTTTCCTCCCAAGGTGGAGAACCTTGCATTTTTCGGTGTTAAACACCATCGGGTTCTTGTCCGCCCATTTGCTGAGCTTGTCCAGGTCAGCCTGGATCACCCGCCTATTTTCTGGCATGGATGCTTTGCCCCAAAGTTTGGTGTCATCGGCGAACTTGGCCAGTCCACTCCTGACTCCAATTTCCACATCGTTAATGAAGATGTTGAACAGTATGGGCCCAAGGTCAGAGCCTTGAGGGACCCCACTGGTCACAGGGCACCACGATGAGTGACTGCCATCGATTACAACCCTCTAGGTCCGACCACGAAGCCAATTTCCCAGCCAGCAGATCGTGGTGGAGCCAAGGCCACAACTGGGCAGTTTGGCCAAGAGGTGATCGTGGGATACCAGATCAAAGGCTTTTTTGAAGTCAAGATATAGGACATCAATCTCTTCTCCCTCGTCCAGGTGATAGGTCGCCTGGTCATAGAAGGAAATGAGATTGGTCAAACAAGACCTACCCGCAACAAACACCTGCTGGCTATCCCTTAGGATGTTAGCCTGGGCCAGTCCATCAAGGATGGCCTCCTTAATAAACTTTTCTAAGATCTTCCCCAGGATAGAAGTCAGGCTAATGGGCCTGTAGTTAGCCGGATCCGCTCTCCTCCCTTTCTTGAAGATTGGCACCACATTGGCCTTCTTCCAGTCTTCGGGCACTATACCAGAGGGCCAGGAGTTTTCAAAGATCCGTGCCAGGGGCTGGGCTATGACGCTCACCAGCTCCTTGAGTACCCTGGGGTGCAGATTGTCAGGGCCAGCTGACTTGAAGGTATCCAGCTGCTCAAGGTGTTCCTTTACGAGGTCAGCATTGATGGAGGGTAGGGGATCCCCATCACCCGGATCTCTCTGTCCCATAGCAGGCATGGGCGTCCCATGGGACTGATGAAAGACTGACGCAAAGTACCTATTTAATAGGTTGGCTTTTTCCTGGGCGTCAGTTGTCAGTTGCCCCATCTGGTTTAGCAGGGGTCCAACATTGCCCTTGCTTTTCCTCTGGCTCCCCACATACCTGAAAAAGGACTTTTTGTTGTCCTTGATGCCTGAAGCTAGTTGGAGTTCAGTTGCAGCCTTGGCTTTCCTGGTTTGCTCCCTGCAGGACCGGACCAGCGCAGAATAATCCTCCTTGGAGGTGAATCCCGTCCTCCATCCTTTGTAGGCTTTCCTTTTTAGCCGCAGGAGATCCGCTAGGTCCCTGGAGAGCCAGGAGGGCTGCTGTGCCTTCTTGCTGCCTTTCCTCCATGTTGGAATAGATTTAGCTTGTGCATTGAGGATCGCTTCCTTGAGAAGCAACCACTCTTCTTGAACTCCCATCTCCCTGGGGTCATGGTCCCTGAGGGCCTGACCGACAAGCCTCTTGAGCTTGTCAAAGTCGGCTTTTCTGAAGTCAAGGACTTCTGTGTTGCTGACTGACTTGCCAGCTTTATGGCGGATGGTGAAGGTGATCAGCTCGTGGTCGCTGTCACCCAGCTTCCCATCGATCACTAGGTCGCCGATTAGGTCGTCCCCAGTAGCCAGTACCAGGTCGAGCAGCGCTTTGCCTCTCGTTGGCCCATAGACTTCTTGAGTCAGGTAGAGGTCATCCACGCACGAGAGAAAGCTTTGCGACCGCTCAGATTTTGCTGAGTGATCTTCCCACGAGATGTCCGGGTAATTGAAGTCACCCATGACAACCAAGGTCCTGGAGCAAGCGGCCTCAGTCAGTTCCCGGGCGAACTCCTGGTCAAGCTCAGGACTTTGAGTGGGAGGTCTGTAGTAGACTCCCACCGTTGTGTCTCCTGTGTCGTTTTTCCCACAAATTTTTACCCAGAGGGTATCCATGCCAGTCACCAACATCAGCTTGCAGGGACATGTAGCTTTCCTTCACAGAGAGAGCTACACCCCCGCCCCTTTTGTCAACATGATCCCTCCTGTACAGGGTATAGCCCTGTATACCCGTGGTCCAGTCATGGGTGGAGTCCCACCAGGTCTCCGTTATCCCAATGACGTCATAATTCTTTGCACTGAGCAGGAGGACAAGCTCCTCCTGCTTGTTACCCAGGCTCCTGGCATTAGTGTACAGGCAGGCAAGTGTGCCCTTAGGGGTTCTTGCCTTGCCCACAGATTGTGCCAGGGCTGGGGCAGGGGTGGGCTCCCTTAAGTGCCTTGGTCTGCTGGCTTTGCAAGGGTCGCTCAGCGGGCCAGCAGTGGCAGTAGTCCCCCCCCATCCCCCAGCGGGCTTAGTTTAAGGCCTGGTGGAGCAGGTCAGCCAGCCTGGCTGAGAAGAGCCTCCTCCCCAGGGGAGAGAGGTGGAGGCCATCTCTTCCCAGCAGCTCGCTGCCTCTCTCACCGAAGAGCGGGCTGTGGTCATGGAAGCCAAAGCCTTCCTGATGACACCAGCTACGCAGTCTTTGGTTCACTGCGTGGATCCTCCTCTCCCTCCTCAGCCCATAGCCCGAGACTGGGAGGATCGACGAACACACCACCTGAGCTCCCAGACCCCTAAGCCCCGCTCCCAACTCCCTGTAGCGCCTCATGACCTGGCTGGGGGTGCTCCGAGCCGTGTCATTGGTGCCCACGTGAATAAGGAGCATGGGGTAGTGGTCTGTGGGCCGGAGGAGCTGCGGGATCCTCTCCGCAATGTCTCAGATGTGGGCCCCTGGGAAGCAGCAGACTTCCCGGGCTAAGGGGTCGGGGCGGCAGATTGCCCCCTCAGTGCCCCGCAGGATGGAGTCTCTGACAACAAACACCTTTCGTTTGGACTTGGGGAGATTGGGGGCAGTAGCTGCGTTTGAGCCTGGGTTGCCTGCAGGAGCTGGCAACTGAGCAGGCTCTGCCAGGGGTGCAAGAGGTGCGACCCTGTTGCTAAGGTCCGGCAAGGGAGGGGCCTTGTGCAGTGGGCCTTGGGGCCCTTGACCACCTTGGTCCATGCCCCTGACTGGGCAGAGCAGGAGCTCCCAGAGTCCTCCTTAGTCATGGAGGGAGACGGTGCTCTCCCCTGCGGCTCCCAGGGGAGAAGGGCCTGGCAGGAGGAGTCTATCTCCTGGCCGCAGTCCCTGATGGCACGCAGTCTCTGGATTGTGGCCTGGAGCTCCTCCAGCTGGCACACCAGAGACCCCAGTAGGGAGCAGACCCCGCAAGGGGAGGTGGCCATGCTCCCGGGCCCCAGAGCCTGAAAAAGGGACAGACAGCCCCCGCAGCCAATAGCCAGGGGCTCTGTCTGCGTGGAGCCCGGAACCATGGGCTCCGTCTGGGTGGCCGTCTCTGAGGTGCCCAACGGGGGGGCCGCAGAGCCCAAGGGGACCCTCGGGGTGCGGCGCGTGCCCATCCGTGTCATGCCTCTGGTAGGCTGGCTACGGCTGGGGGTGACTACTCTGGGGGGTCGCAGGCAGGGTCTCGTGCCCTCCCACGCCCTCCCCTCTGCCAACTCCGTGCTAACTCGAGCGCCTGTTTACGCAGCCTGTTCGCGTGGCTCCCTGGGGGGCTGGGCCAAGTAGGGTCCTGGGCGGGGGCTTGATCCGGCCCGGCACCAGGCAGCAGCCTCCTCCCAGGGAGCGAGGAGTTAACCCCTTCCCACCTTGTCTTGTCTTAGAAAAAAACATATGCTCCATCTCCTGGTTGTTTTCCAGTGAGGGAAATGGGGGACATATAGGGCAGCCTGGGAGGCATTTTGGATCTGTAAGATCAGGGATCAACCTCCTGAGATGGGACCTTCTACCAGGAAGTCTCAGTCTGTTAGTACTATCAGCCAAGATGTGGCTCCTAAGCCTGGTATCAGAAGCACTGGGTCAGCACCAGTGAGCTGAAAGTTATGGCTCTTGAACATTACCTAAGTAGTGACAGCTGCACTGGCACCAAAGGCTGGTATTGCACCAAGGTAAGGTTGATCACAGCACTGGATTGAAAATAGTTCCCTGCACTGCACTGATTTTTCCTTCTTACAGAATGGGAAGGTTGGGAGGCTGGAGAAGAGCTATTTATCTTCACACTCATCCCAAGAACTGAGCACACACTTCCTACTGCAGGGGCAAGTGCTGGACCTGGAGTACACTGGCCCCTATTTAACACTGGAAATTGCATGGCTGACACTGGCCACTGAGATACTTACCAATGCTTGTTAATTTATTGCTGATGGAAAGTACCTCTTCCCCAGTATCGTCCATCGTAAAAGCAAGCTCCATCCAAGACAGACTTCAAGAACCATGGTTGCTAGTGACCTCACCAAGGAAACCAAGAACATACCTAGAAGTCCGCTGTGTCACACTGCACCTTTTGCCCTCATCAAAATGGGGACCTACACTCTATCACCCACGAAATAAGGAGAGAGTTCATTCTAACATTCACTGTTATCTGGCTGGCGAACTTTCCAACAGAGCTATATTGAACTTAGTGGGGAACACGTCTATCTCTTAGCAGATCATTATGAAGAGGTAGAACAGTTCCTAACTTTCACTGGTCCGTGGATAACATTACTGAGTAAATAGTGCACTGCTGCAACATCATATTTGGTACTTTCTATGGCTGTAAACATCAGAGGATCTTGAAGACAATATATTGTCTTTTAGTCATGAAATGACTGATGCAAAAGGTCTCTTTCTCCTGCAGTGTTGCTTTCAACACTTGCCACAGAAACAGTTAAGGACGGAAAGGCAAAAACAAATAGATGAAGAACACACAGGTCCTCTCATCTTTTCTCAAAGACCTGTTGTCTCTGGCTCCAATACAAACCCTGGTTAGTTTAAAAAACATTTTAGAGCTGCCATATTGAATTAGTAATACATGGGAAGCTAGGGAACTTGGTGGTCAAAGAAAAGGGCCATGAATTTTTTTTGATCTCCTCCTTGGATCTCTGGGCTTTACACTCGAGGGGAAAACAAAAAATGGCTGTGTCCAGAGAGAAGGGCTGTAAAAAAAAAAAACAAAAACAAAAAACCCCAAACCTCTTTTGTAGGAATGCTTATTCCTCTGCTTTATTTCAAAACACCTTGCTGGGGGTCATTTGACCCCAGTACTCTTTCCTGCCATGGCAGGGGGTTGGACTAGATGATCTACTCAGGTCCCTTCTGACCCTAGAAACTATGAAATTATGAAAGATCATGAAGCGGGTCCCTCAGGGAAATCACAGTGAATCACCTAGAGGAGAACAAGGTATTCAGCAGGGATCCTAGTTTTCTCCAGGGGAAAAGAAGCAAAAAATCATTAAAAAAACTCCACAGAAATCTGTGTTTTTCTGTGACCAACCAAAAGCATAGCAACATTCTGCAGCAAGTGGCACCATTTCTAGTCTCTTTTATTTTCACCATGGTTTTTGCCTCTTGGTCAATTGGTGGCGGTGGTGGCAGCAGTGGGCAGCCAGAGAAGATGGGCAAAAACACATGGCAAAAATGAGAGAGAACAGAAATGGCACTGCTTGCTGCAGGATGCCGCCATGCTTTTGGTAGGTTGCAGAAAAATGCAGATTCCACATTTTCCCATGGCAATTCCTGGTGATCAGGAACAGCCAGCATGGATTCAGCAAAAGCAAGTTATGCTTAACCAACTTGATTTCCTTCTGTAAGGTAACAGGCTCTGTGGATTGGGGTGGGGAGGGAGAAGCAGTGGATATGATACATGTTGACTTTTAGCAAGGCTTTTGACACTGTCTCCCATTACATTTATCATTGATAAGATAAGGAAATATAGACTAGACAGAAGAAGTATTGTAACTTGGATACATCACTGGTTAGATAACCATGCTCAGTGAATAGCCGATGGCTCAACATCTAGTTGGGAGGAGGTATCAAGTGCAGTTCCTCAGGGGTTTGCTCTGGGTCCAGTATTGTTCTCTCTCTTCATTAATAATCTGGATGATGGGACTGAGTACGTAGTTAGCAAAGCTGCAGAAGACACCAATTTTATTGGACTTGCAGACACTCTGGAGGGTAGGGCTAAGGTCCAGAATGACCTAGATACAGTGAAGAAATGGTCCACGTCAATTGGATGAAATTCAACAAGGACAGTACATTCCCTGCATTTGGGATGGAATAATTCCATGCACTAATATAGACTTGAGAATACAAAGCTAGGCTGCAGTACTGCAGAGAGGGACCTGGGGGTTACAGTTGACTATAAACTGAATATGAGCCAACAGTGAGCTCTTTTTGCAAAAAATACCCAGCAGCAATACTGGACTAAAATTAATAGGAATGTCACTTGCAAATCAAAAAAAGTGATTTTTTTCTTTGTTTGCCATTCACCTGGAATCCTGTGTCCAGTTTTGGACCGCACACTTCGAGAAGGATGTGGACAGACTGGAAAGAGTCCAATGCAGAGGAATAAAAATGATTAGGGGCCTTGATCAAGATTTAAGAGGAAAGACTGAAAGAACTAGGATTACTTAGTCTGGAGAAGAGAAGCCAGGGGATTTAATAAATCTTCAAATACCTGAAGGGCTATTACAAAGAGTATGAAGATGGGCTTTTCTCTGTGGCCATGGGGGACAGGACTAAAAAAGGCCTCAAACTGCAACAGAGGAAATTTAGATTGAAGATTAGGAAGAACTTTCTGACTATGAGGGTGTTCATGTACTGGAACAGGCACCTAAAGAAGTTGTGGAATCATCTCCTTGTGATTCTCAAGAGCATGTTGGACAGTCACTTGGCTGGGATGATTTAGTTAGGAATAATCCTGGCTTGAACAGGGGCTGGACTAGATGGCCTCGCATGATTTCTTCCAGTGTTATGATCCTATGAACTCTGCATAGTAAGTTTCCAACCATTATGAAGGTGTGTGGCTTCCCACATAAGCTATTTCAGGGTTGTCAAACTCATCTCACCTGTGGGCCAGAAGGATGGTGTTGGGTGGGTCCACAGGCTGGGTGAATGGTTATCCAGCCTTGTGGAATGGATCAAGCCCATGGACCTGCCCCTTCCTCTGACCCCCCCCCTTACCCCCCTCATGCCAGATCCAGCACATGCAGCACGCACTCTGGCCAGTCTGGGATTCATGCTACATGTGGTGCCTACCCTGGCATGGCTGTGGGCTCAGCATACAGTGCAGGTCCCAGACCAGGCCAAGCAGGCACTATATGTTATGCACGTCCTGGGCCCTGTGTGTGTTGAGCTGGTCCAGTGAACACTTTGGGCATCAGGTGGATCAACTCCAGCTCCAGAGGCAGCACTGGGGGCTAGATGAGGGAGCTCCATGTGCTTCATTTCTGACACCTCTGAGTTATTCCAAAAGCAGTTCAAAGTACTGTTTTATTACACAGATGAAACTTAACATTCATTAAGACTCTAAGTTCAGTTTAAAATGCCTACTTATGACAGAGCTTTGAGATCCAAGTCTTTTGAAGTATCAATCTTGCACCATCCAGTGATCTTTCAGCTATTCCTATCATCCTTGGGTAGAGAGAGACTGCCACCATCTCCTCTTATTGCTAGCACTCTGTGATCTGCCAGAGATGGCAAAACACAAAGTTAGAATTGCAAGCTAGCCAGAAGGATAGCTGTTCCCAAGCCCTACCTTCAGATACTCTACATTGCTAAACTTGGACAGGAGTTGCAACTGTCACTACCACAAATCCTCTCTTGTAGGTGCTCTGTTAGATTCCAGTATCTGTATCCTCCCTAAATCCCTTTCCTTTTTCTTGGACCCTTCTAATAAAAACTAATGGAAGTAACTAGTCTCCCTGCTTTAACAAAGAGCTGTTGAGGTGGTGCTGCCAAAATTTGAGGTAGAGGTGGGAAAGAAATTATTTATTTCCAATATTTCCCTATCTGGAAAGAAATTCTACCTCTACTTGATATAGCATCTCTGATTCAGGATAATAAGAGTCTCACGCTGACTAGTTAGTAGCAAATAAAACTCATTAGTTCAACTTGCCAGGTGGTAATCTGTTGGCAAGAAAATTAGTGTGGAAGACATAGAAAAGCCTCTGAAAGAACAAACCATTAACTGTGGATCCTTGCAGCATTTTCCCCATGTAGGTTGTGAAACCTACCTTTTGCCCCTGGCTCTTAAGGCTTCACTGTGCTGAGATTTTTGAATTGGCAAGCAAATGGAAGGGGCACACAGGGCATGAGGCCAGCCCAATGGATGCTGCTACTGAGCCATATTTGCATCTCAAAACAACCTGTACCACCATTGCTGTGAAGTTATTGTTTTCTGCAGCTCTCTGCAAGGGGGGCAAAATTTGACTCTAATCTCTGCAAGCTTAAGAAGCCCATTCCAGTGGCAAGGGAGACCAAGCTGTGCACTCCTAGGGGAGGGAGGGTCATGACCACTGTTACCAAGAGGAAGTGGTGAGTAGTGTGGTTGGCTACTCCCTGCTGCAGGGTGTGAAGACAGCCATCAGCTGGGCTAATCTGTTGGCTCTGGAGGTCTGCTGCCTGCAGAAGCCCACATCTAAGATGTTGCAGGAAAATTGCTCAGCCTTCCCAGCTCTTTGACTACTATCCTACATTGCTCAAGGTTGCCTTAGCAGTATCATTAGTGCTCCCATGGATGAGCACATTGAAAGTAGCTTTGGGTACAAGGATGGAAGGTATGGGGGTGGAATTCGTATTGATCCTTCCAGTCAAGGGTAAAGGCCCGGCTAGGAGTAGACACAACCTGGACATCAACACGTGGCTGCAGAGATGGTACTGCCAGCAGGGCTATGACTTCTTCGACCACAGGGTGATGTTCCAGAAAGATGGACTGCTAAGAAGAGATGGTGGGCCACCTGATGAAGAGGGGAGGAGTATCTTTGCATGTGGGCTTGCTAACCTAGTGAGGAGCGCTTTAAACTAGGTCTACCAGTGAATGGAGACAAAAGTGTGTCAGATGTGTTGGGGACAACATTTTGACGCAGATGGTAGAGGCCAACTGGGGGGCGTGGAACAGATCTCTTCTTGCCTTACTGCTCACAGACAGAGAGATATTGGTTGAGAATGTGAAGGTGGAGAGTAACTTGGGTGACAGTGACCACTAAATGACAGCGTTCAAGATCCTAACAGAAGAAAGGAAATCCATATAATAAGGACACTAGACTTCAGAATAGCTGACTTTGGGAAACTCAGAAAACTAGTGGGCAGGATTCCCTTGGAGGCAAGTATAAGGAGAAAAGGAGTCCAGGAGAAATGCCTGTAGTCTTAAGGGTGCATGACCAAGCTATCCTGATGGGCAGAAGAATGGGAAGTGCAACAGCAGAGGTGCCTGGCATCTCTTCAATGAATCAAAACTCAAAAAGAAAGTCTATAAAAAGTGGAAACTTGGTCATAGTACTAGGGAAGAGTATGCAAGAAGAAAATTAGGAAGGCCAAGGCACAGTTGGAGATGCAGCTAGTAAGCCACGTAAAAGACTCTACAAAGGGATTCTGCAAGTATGCCAAAAGAGAAAGACCATAGGTCCCTTACAGAATGCAAAAGGCAATCTAGTTATAGATGATGCAGAGAAGGCTGAAGTATTTAATTCTTTTTTTTACTTTAGTCTTAACAAATAGGAGCAGATACCAGATGATGAATGCAGGTGGTAACAAGACAGGAAAGGAGACAAGCAGCCTAGAGCAATGCAGAACAAGTTGGGGATTACTTAGAGAAGCTAGATTCCTTAAAACTGACTGGCCAGATGGGATGGAACCCAGGGTACTGAAGGAACTGTGTGAAGAACTCATGGAAGTTGGGTAAGGTCCCAGATGACCGGAAAAGGGAAAAAACAGTGCCCATCTTGAAGAAAAGAGGATCTGGGAAACTACAGACCAGTCACCCTGACTTTGATACCTGAAAAGATAATGGAGCATGCCCTCAAGGAATCCATCATGAAGCACGTAGAGGAAAACAACGTGATCAAGAGAAGCCAGCACAGATTCACCAAGACCAAGTCATGCCTGACCAACCTGATTTTCTATTTTCTTCTGTGATATGGTGACAGGCTCTGTAGATTTGAGTGGGGAGGGGGGAAAGCAAGGCTTTAGTGAGGCTTTTGATACGGTCTCCCATGACATTTCTATTAATAAGCTAAGGAAATACAGATGAGACAAAAAACCTGCATCAGGCACACAACTTGTTAGATTATCATAATCAATTAAGTCATCACTGGCTCAATGTCTAATTAGGAAGAGGTATCAAGTGAGGTTCTCCAGGAGCCTGGCCTGGCCTGGCCTGGCCTGGCCTGGTATTGTTTAATATTTTCATTAATGACATAGACAATGGGATCAAGTGCATACTTAGCAAATTTACAGATGACACCATGTTGGGTGGAGTTGCAGATACTTGGGAGATACTAGGATCCAGAATGACTTCAGTAGACTGAAAAAATAGTCCACAATCAATCAGATGAGATTCAACAAGGACACGTGCAAAGTCCTGAACTTGGGATGGAATACTTATATGCACAAATACAGACTGGGGAATGAGTAGCTGAGAGGGACCTGGGGGTTATGGTAGACAACAAGATGTGTATGAGCCAACAGTGTGCTCTTGTTGCAAAAAAAGCAAGCACCATACTTGATTATACTAACAGGAGAGTCATTTGCAAATTAAGGGAAGTGATTGTTCTGCTCTTTTCAGCACTGGTGAGATCTCATCTGGAGTACTGTGTCCCATTTTGGGCCCCGTACTTCAAGAAGGAAGTGAACAGTTTGGAAAGAGCCCAGTGCAGATCAACAAAAATGATGAGGGTTGTGGGAGGCAAGGCTTATGAGGAAAGGCTGAAAAAACTAGCAATGTTTAGTCTGGACAAGAGAAAACTGAGTGGGGATTTGGAAACAGTCTTCAAACACAGTACTTGAAGGGTATTTTAAAGAGGATGGGGATAGCCTTGCCTCTGTGGCTATAGGGGACAAAACTAGGAGCAATGGCCTCAAACTGGAACATAGGAAATTTAGGCTGAAGATTAAGAACATTCTGACTATGAGGGTGGTCAAGCATTGGAACAAGGCTTCATCCCTGGAAAGAGAAGGTTACACAAATCACTTGATTGGGACAGTTTAATAAAGGATGATCCTGCCCTGAGCAGGGAGCTAAACTAAATGATGTCATGAGGTCCTTTCCAGCCTTATTTTCCTATGATCCTTATTTTTAAAATCTATCCCAGTCTCATGTGAACTGTTAAAGGCCCTCTGCTCTTGCGGAGCATGATGTTTTTGGAAAATTAATGCAAATAAGGAAAAAACAATGTCTGCTTATATCAGCTTTACGAGAAGCTATACCTTCCTGTATTGCCATGGAGGCATGCTAACAGATTACTTGAAGTAGAGATTTTCCAGCTCTTCCTTAAGGCTAACTTCTCTTCCTATACCCGGTGGCTAATATTGTCTGGAGAACTCAAGCTTTTTGGCGTCTCCTTTTAAAAAAAGAAGCAAACAAAAAGTAACAGCAGTGTTAGAAAATTCACTACTGGAACTTTTCTCTTGGAAACACAGTTGTCTCTGGTAAACTCTTGTAACGTTAGATCAATCTTTTGTAAGGAAAGAGAGGCCCCAGAGATTATGACTTACCTATAGCTAGAGGGTTCCTAATTCGAAGTTATAACTGAGGACAAAGATTTCAGAGGCACCTGTAAAAAAAACATGTGCACTGACGTTTAATATTTGTTCTTCAGTCCATGTGAGTGTCCTGGAACAAGTGCAGAAGGCAGCATGTGCTTCTGTGCTGCATATAACTTTTGAGTATCTTCAAGGAATGCAGGCCCATTCCAAAGCAAGAGGAGGAAGAAACTCTTGAGGGTATCTACATTAAAGTACTTGCATGCTTTTGATTTCAAGGCACAGACAACGCATGAAAAGAGAGAGAGGACCATGGCTCTGTTTCTAATCAACAAGTTTTCTCAGATCTGTTGGCTGCAATTTGTTTCACAAGCTTAAATTCCCTAAACAACTTGTAAAAATAAAGTTCTTACTGTATTTCTTTGGCTCCTAAGCATGGTGACCAACCCTACCCCACACTGTTTTGGGTTTTTTTCATTCATCTCATTTGCTGTTACAGGCAAATGGTACAAAAAAAAAGTGTATAATGATTTTTTGTTTCTATTTAATTCATTCCAGCTGAGTTGACTGCAGGGGCATTTTGGAAGATGCCCACAGGAACAGTGGACCGGATCCTCCTTTAGGCTTCTATACACAGCTTAAAGGCAGCATAAAGGAACCTAAAACACTCATTTTGAATGCCATGTAAAAGGATGCAAGTACCAAAGAGAAGTAGACCCAAATCTATAAAATCAGAGCTGGTGCAGTACACTGGGTATCTCCTTTTCATTCAATATGACCATATCCAAGCAAATTTCATTTAAGTATAACCATGGCTACAAGTCCACAGGGTTAGTGCAAAAATATCTGGAAATATTATGAAGAGGTTGTACAACAATTGCTGTTGTATACTATATGTGAGAAGTAAGGGTATTTTGGTGTCATCTTTTATTAGGCTAACTATAGTTGGGAGAGATGTTACAAGCTCTGGTGCGCAGTGCCCTTCTATATCTGATATGATAAAAGCTCTCTCCAAAACCCCCTTGCTTCCTGTATACTACCCACACTATCATGGCTACAACAATACTTCTAATCTACAACTATAAATCTTAATGCTTTCCATCCAGTCTAAAAGAAAATATCAGCAAGGTTTACAGGCAGTAAGAAAATTTTCCATTTGACACTAGAGAAATGTGCCACATCTACCATATGAACCTTGGAAAGTGTAACCGATTAACGTTTTAATCTGCTGTCTTTACATGATCTTTAATTCATTTTACTCAAATTAGCTATGCTCAAAGTGCAGTCTTCAAAAAACCAGCATTTCCAGGGTTTGGTTAAAGATTAAGCAAGATGTTTCCTAGAGAAGGTGAACTGAGATAGTGTGGGGAAAGAAAAGAAAACTGTATAAGAGAAGCACATTTAAAATGTGTTAAGAAATATTAGTTTTATTTTAACCAGTTTTCACAGCTGAATATTTATTCTATAAAAACTTTACAGATTGTACAGTTTATATATAGTTCAAACTACTAGAACAAAAAAGTAGGTCCCACAGATGCAAAAATACTGTACCAATCAAAGGTAAAGGCAGATTTACACACTGTACAGCTCTCCACTAGGAAGGGCAGGTGGTCAGTTCCAAGTATAAACTTCAAAACTGTACAAAAATAAGGTTTGATATTTTTTCATTCTTCATAATACATTCAATAAGATTGCAAGTGCAGATACCCAAGTAATAATAGATATCTGCAGTCAGGAATCAGTAATCACTCCTGAAAGGAATGCAAAATAGGTCTATTTACACTGGGCACTCTTTTACACCATACTGTTTATATAGTGTATATTTAAAATAATAAAAAAGCATAGACAAAGAACATTAAACATCTAATATAAGGTAGTTTTTTAAAGGAGTTTTTTGTACTTAATAGTGTGCCAAAAGAATTTTAACTTATTAAATAATATATTCTAAGTGAACCTAAAAATTTATTAACATAAAATGCATTTTTGGTGTAATACATCAATTAAACCAGCAAACAGGAAAAAAAAACTGTATATAAAGTAGTATTCTCACCCAGCAACAGAAGCACTTATGTAGTTATAAAAAAATCAGAAAGACTATTTAAAAACCCACTAAAACTAACTTATAACTTAGGATATTCATATATAAGATATTCAGTGATTCACTAATACTGCAAAACAAGCTTTTTTTCTCCTCCCCCCTCCCCCCGTAAGAGACAGTGGTTTCTTCATGCTATCTGGGTAAGAATTAGACATGTTCCCTCCCAAAAAAGGACAGAGTGTTTCCTTAGCATAAATCCTGAGCACACTCATTTTTTTGGGACATGTAGGTGATTAAATCTTTCATTACAGGTTTTAATTCTCAAACAAAAATTATTTAGAACGTTTTATTATTTGAGGTATTTCAACCTTCTTCTGAGACAATGCCTTATGTCTTAACTAACTGGTTGCGCAGTGAAAGTAAGGGCTGGCTAATACCCGTTTTGATTCTGCATTCTAATGAAAAATCATTATTCCAGACTTCCCTGCCACATAGAAAATAATGCAACATATTTCACTTTTTCCCCATTTTTGATACAGTACTAGCCAATGATAACAAAAAACTAGAGCATCAAAGAGATGTTTGGTAGTGCACTCCATTATAATTTTAGTTTGTGTATATAAAGATATATATATATAATAGGGAGAAAGGAATTTTGTTCATTTTTTTTTAAGATACAGTACTTTAAAACCCCCATCAATAAAAAGTGGGTTTTTCTAATCCTATTCCCAAGCTCTGAGCTATGGGTGAGTTTATATTAGGTTTTCAAAATTAATTTGGGCCTCTTTGTGCCCTTAGCTGTCCAAGCAAATACAAATTCCAGTGTCAATGTGCATTTCATCAGAACTCATCAATTTTCCTCTGCAGGTATTTTAACATAGAGTCCATCCCTTGTGCAGAGCCCCAGATTTTCTTTAAAACTTCACACTCCTTTTCATTTGCTTGTTCTAAGTCCACCTTCATGACATTACGGACTAAAGCTTTGGATTCTTCAAGTACCTAAGCCAAAAAACAGAATTAGTGCTCAGTGACATTACTAGCAAAACAATTTATTCACCCATAGATGGATGCACACAATTCTAATGTTCTTAATAAAAATGATGCATGTGAGTCTATGGAACAAAATGCCTCAAAGACCTTTCCATGAAGTGCTAGAGGGACTTCTTGGTTTGTAGCCAAGTAATTAATAAAAGCTGACACATCAACCTAATAAATACAGCTTGATGTAAACAGAGTAATCTTGATATCCATACAAACATGGACTTCAGAGATGATCTTCATGGGAAGCAGCTTATTATATTCCATACGGCATCATACTCTGCAGGACTGCTCTAAAGATGGCCAGAAATACCTTAAGTTTAAATAATAATAAGACAGCAGCCCAAGTAATTTAAAATTTAATCTTAAAATTAGGGTACACTTAGTTGTTTTTGGACTATTCATTTGTCCTGCTTAGGCAAACATTTCACAAGCATGAAAACAAAATGAAGTCTATTAATTCTGAAACTTGCCCATTATTTACCCAATCTGCACATCAAATGGTGACGGTGAAATTCTAGCAGCCAGGCCTGCAACTGTCACCAGTGCACTTGAGCAGGAAGGCTTTTGTAGCTTCTTATAATTTGTATCTTGAGTAATCAACAAATATTACTTAACTAATGGTGTGTCAAAGATTTCAATCTCATGAGCTGCATATGCTGGTATATTTGTTTGTTACTGTATATGATAAACGTTTGGAAAAACTTGTCACTATGGCCTTATTAGGCAGTGCACTGAAGATCCTCGACAGCGCCCTACTAACTTGTGCACAAAACAGCTTGGCTAACTTGTCATCTGTTGAGATATAATCAGTTGTGTATAGGCAATATCACAATGGAATTTACTCCTGATGATATGTCTACTTGAAAGGTACTGTGCCCTCCATAGCATCTCACAAAGCACTTGAAGCTCTTTAACTTTCCTTGGCTCAGGCAGATTATTACTTGATATTCTTAATTCTAGAGTTGACTGTGGGATGTGACTTTGTAACAGTCCAATATCATTAAGGAAAAGAGAGGTGTTAGAAAGTGGAACAGCATCAAAACTTGGGACTCCAATCACCAAGCTTTTACATTTATCCTGAACTGTCTTTCTAGAATGAGGAGTAAAATGATTAATCTCTCTATAATATGCAAGAAAACAAATGAAACTTACAACTGAATTACATGTGACGAGTTCCTTAATTCGAACCATGACTTCCTGTGTAAATGTCCCTGGCCAAAACACTTGAGAGACTAGTCCTTTTGCACAAGCTTCCTGTGCAGTCAGCTTCCTTCCACTGAACAACATTTCATTTGCCTGGAGAGAGAAAAAGTTGTTGCTCAGATTAAAAAGAACAAGACAGAAAATGTTCAAGCCACAAAACAAATGAAACCCCCCAAACCTTTTGCATTAGTTGGGATGTTTGGACTCCATTGATCTATACACACCTTTCACCATTCTGTGTTGCTAAATATCATACCTCAAACACAGATCAAATCTAAATATGCAACTAAAAGAACCTATAAAATGTTCCTACTCTAGTACGGAAGAATGTATTAATCAGTTACCCTATTAGACCACAGTCCTTCAAACACTTACGTACACTCTTCACTTTAAAAAACAGGCAAGAATTTCTTACACCATAATTTCTGGACCACTACCATCAGTACCACTTTTATATCACTTTAAAACATACATAAATCTAATTTTTAAACATTCTATTTTGCAGCAGTAGCTGCATGGGAATAGGACTGTTACTGCTGTTGTTATTACTGATTTGCTACTTTTCACCAATACCTCCTACGCTCTCTCTCAAAGGGCAGAGCAAAGAGCTCATTTGCAAGTGAAAACCCTTATAACAATGCTATTATCAGAGCTCTCAGAATGCACAAAATGTAAATTAAATAAAAATATAGGTAGCTGACAAATCTGGCATTTCTTGTAAGTACCAAATATTATTCTAGAGCGCACTGTTACAACTTGTATCCAATCACCTCAAAACACCCCAAAAATGCAGGTGTTGTTATCCTTATCTCATTTTAGGCATGAAGAAACATAAGGTCAAGAGGAATTAAATCACTTGCTCATACAGGAGAAATTAGAAAGCCTGGACTTTACTGTTCCAGTTCACTGGATTTGTACTGACTGCAAGTATACCAAGAAAAGTGAAGCATCTTTTCAGAGTGTTGCAGAGCCAGGGATGCCACTGTAACTAGATGTCTCATAAGATAAATACAGAATTTACAGATCTCTCATACAAAACAAGAAAGCAAATGTCAAGCAGTAAGTATAGTCCTGCATACCTATAAATCTAACTTATGCAGATGGCTCTAACAAAATAGATCAGGGGTTTTCAACCTTTTTTTAAACAAGTGTACCCTTTCTGCCTCAAAGTTTCAACTCATGTATACACCTTTATATTTTTTTTCTGCGTTTTAAGGGTGGGGGGCAGATCAAGGCCCCTGTGGTGAGGGAGAGAGGGGGGCAGGGGCTGAACAGCCAGGGCAGAGTGTGGGATGGAGCCATGAGAGTGGTTTGTCGGGGGGCAGTTCCTGGTGCTGCATGCACCCCAGTGGAGGTCCAGGGGACATGTGCCCCCCAGATCTGTGTGTGAGGCAGAGACAGCTGCTGCTGCAGGCTGGACTCTGCACCCCAGGGCCCCAAGAGCCATGTGATGCCAAGTACCTGCTGTGGCTGGGCGGGCAGGGGACAGACACGCAGACACACACAGACAGACACCCCTGCCAGCAGGTGTGTGTAGGGGGAAGGGGCAGGGCAGGAGAGAGGGAAGTGGCTGGGGGGAGCCAAATTGAGGACGGGCATCTCTGTGCCCACTCCCAGGAAAGGGGGGAGGGGGTAACAAGGGCAGTGGTGCCCCTTTTTGGGCTGCATACACGCTGCCTGGCCGGCCAGACAGGGCAAGGCTTGTATACAGCAGTCACCACTGCCCTGCACTGCTGCTGCCGCACCCCATGCCGCTTTCCCGTGGCCACATGTGTGGCTCCACGGGCTGCTGACAAGCGGCGCACAAGGTGCACTGGCAGTCTGCAGAGCTGCATGTGTGACCAGCCATGGGAAAGCAGAGCGGGGCGCAGCAATGGCGATGTGGGGTGGTGGTGGCCACTGCATGTGAGCCCGCCTTCACCCCCCTGGCTGGCATGTGTGTGGCCCGCAGAGGGGCACCATTACCCTTGCCCTCCTGGCCCTGCTCCTGGGAGTCGGCACAGTGAATGAGTTGAGGTGGGGGGCGGGGAGGCGCCGCAGTGTTGTGTGGGGCAGGCAGTATCCAGCATACCCCCCACCCCCTGGTAAGGAACAAAGTATGGGAAAGCGCCGGGGAGATGCTACTGCTGCACCCTGGGATGTGCTCCATCCCTGCCCGCCTGCCCACCCATACATACCCCCTATGTCCTTTCTAAGTATCTTGGGGGGTACGCAACCTCTGGTTGACAACCCCTGAAATAGATGAACAAAAAGTTCAAGAACAAACACTCCTTTGGATTTTAGCAAAACACAGCTCCAGGTGAACTCAAATCTCCACATGAATTGACTGGGCTGCAAGCATATGTTGCTTTTGTGCTACCATAAATTATTTTATGGAAACATAAAGTGAAAACAGACATTTATGCTCTTTTTTGCACCATAAATGCCCAAATTTGTGTCTGAGATAATCGGTAGTATTAATGCTGCAGATATCTATCTGCTTTCAGGCACAGAGCATGGCCTGCCTGAAGCTACCCACATACTCCATCCGCCCCCAACAGGCCCTCCAAGGGCTTCAGGGGCCCAAACCTACATGCCCCAGAAATTCTCCTGAAGCCCCAGGAGCACCTTCTTGGGTTACCCCTGTCTGCAAAGGTGCACCACAAGTGTCCTGCAGGATTAGGCCCCTGCAGCTCCTAGGAGTAGCAAGGGCCTGGAGCCTGCAAGGCAACGGTCAACGTCTGTTTTGCCCAATGAAGCAGATCATCTGTGCTACAATATATCCTGGCACAGCTGATTTGCTTCATTTGGCAATGTCTGTTTATAGCCTTTGTGTACCTTTGAAGCAAAGAATTTACCAATATTTTTAATCTCAAAAGGTCAAATCAATCTGTGCAGGAGTTTACAAAGCATAGACTTAAGCCAACAAATTAACTCTGCATATTTATCACATGCAATAACTGTGGGATGAGAGTGTCTGGATGACAGAGAGCTTTGCTTATTTCTTCAGAATTCAATAGATTTGGCTGAGGTCTCTGAATCAGAAATTTTTGAAAGAACTGTAATGGAATTATTTTGGTCATGTTCAATCCCATTTCCAAGTTTTAAAACAGCAAAGCCTCAAACACTTAAATGAAGTAAGAGTCCTCATTAGTGTTATGGGTTAATAGGTTTTGAAAGGTAATACTTTGCCACAACAGCTTTTAGTTCTTCAACCTAGCTACAGAATGCCAAAATGTTAACTTCAATTTGACTGAAGTGCCACTATCAATAATATTCTACTATTACCACTTGTGAAATTCAAAGCTATTGGCCATTTTCCAAAGAAATAATAGTAAGCAGTACAATTACAAGGGATAAAATGTTTCTCTAACATTTTATGAGTGCTGTAGTTTCTCTGTTTGTTCTGTTTTCTGCTCATTCTCAAAACTGCCGTATCCATTTGGTCCATTTTCCTGCTTTCTTTTGCTTATTTTTCTGTCTTCTTTTTCTCTAGGAAATTTTTTTCAAAAGTCAGTGCATCACCTCTCCCCCAATGAATGACATGCATGAGTCCAGGGAACAACGTGACTTTTTGAAATAATATAGGAACAGTTCAACATCTCATCTCCAACAGTGACCAGTATGTATAAGAACCCTGCAATGGACTTATATAGAGTAACTCATTCTCTTCTTTACATTTCAATATGATTCCTAACAGGCAGCATACATTCTGAAACACAATGTGTAATATCTCTTCTTAAATATTCACTGTACCTAATTGTAAAACTGAATATTTCCAATATCCATTATAAGGACTTTCAAGAATTTAATGTAGCAGTGAATTCCAAGTTTAATTATACATTATGTGAAAAAGTCTTCATGTTGTACCTGAACTCCTGATGAAATTGAACTATCAGGGATAATGAACATAGAAATTTCCTGATTAACTGTCATAAAAATGCTGAATCTCCTACGGAAAAAAAATCATCATCTCTAGAGGCTCCTACACATATGTACAGAGCCTGCTCCAACATGCTGGAAATCCAGTGCATCAGAGCAGACTCAATTAATCGAGTCTGCTGGAGCATGGAAACTGACGTGCTCCGGCAGCCTTGCACATCATGTGCATCTCCACGCTGACAAAATGGCGGTGCTGCGCTCTGAAATAAAACACGCCTGATGAGCTATAGTTCAAAGCACCCCGCTGCCATTTTTTCAGCATGGCGTTGTGTGGTGACACCAATATATGTGAAATGCAGGTGCTTTTAATTAGCGCATCTTGCTAATTAAAGCGCCTGGTGCTGCATCCAAAAGCACATGTAAAAATGTCCTAGCTTGTCAAATCCAGATAAGGTCTGTGTTATTTTCTGAGAACGAATGCAGGCTTTAGTTTTGGTACAAGGGAAAAAAAATCCATTTGCAAAAGGTACGTGAAAAGTCAGATTTCATACAGGCAGTGGCTGTCCAAACTCAAAACTTACTAAAACAAAATAATCACCAGGTCTCTCACAGCCAGAGTGCATAGAGATGTAGAAACCAAATAAAAATGGAAAGGTATGATTACTTATTTGGAATATGCAGCATGTATGAAGACTCTAAAAATGAGAAGAGACAGCAAGACAACAGAATGATGAATCTAACAAATTTCAATTGATTTTCTAAGAACTGTATCCATATATCCTACAAAGATCTGCTAATTAGCCACGAGATCTGTTCAAATCACATGCAATTAAAAGATCCTTTTACAATGATGAAATGTATTAGTAAATGCCTATAGGAAAAAGCAGTTTTGTAATGAATAATAGCTTGGGGGATGGGGGAGGAAATCATACAACTAATGACATACGCTTCATACTGCTAATAGTCAGTTTCATATTGCAATGTGATGTGGATGCATATGTGGTATGAAAGAACGTACCATGAAAAAATAATGCAAATAAAATAATATAAAATGATGTTTTAAACCTTTTTTGTTAAACTGTGTCTTCACTTGATTAAAAATACTACTACAAATAGCCTGCCTTCCTTTATCAGCCAGCCAGCTTGATCAGCTTTAGTAATGTGGGTATGGGTTTTTTTGTTTGGGTTTTTTTTTTAAAAACTCTGATAGGGACCTTCAGGGTCTGTAGTATCAGGAAACTCATGAATGATAAAACACAAAAATGTTTCATCACACAATTAATTGGGACAAAACCCAGAATAATTACTGCATAGCACATCACTTGAAAGGAACATAATGGGGAAGTATGATGAGTCTTTTCAGGCAAAAGGAAAAAAACCACAAAAGCCCTGCAATGTACACACCCGTTTTACCATAGCAAGCAAGGATGCTACAAGTAAACCAATATAGGTGTTGCCTGGAGGAGCAGTACTCCAATACGTTTGTACTTGATTTAAACATGATGCCTTTTGGAGAGCTGTGGGGAGTACAGATGAGACCAATTTTTGGTATGCCCTTTGAAAGGCTGCTGCATAAACTCCCCCATGTGATAACCTAGGTATGGAAAGGGGTATGAGAAAAATTATGAGAAATCCACATACCCTCTTACTCCTTTTCCGCACACATGTAGGCCTAATTACAATCTACCCTTTGGAATGGAAAAGGCTAGGAATGCAACTATTTCTTAGGAATAGCTTTATGAAACACATCTAGTCCATATAACACTATAAGTTGATAGGATCAAACACCAAATAATTAAAAAAATTTTAAAAATCCCCATGCAAGCTACTTACAGAAGCCAAGCCCATTATCCTAGGGAATGTGAGGGATGAACATCCATCCGGACTCTGTCCGAAAGTAGTGTATGGTGTCTGAAACCAAGCCTTCTCATTAGCCCAAACCACATCACAGAGAGGCAGTATGGATGCTCCAAGTCCAATGGCTGGGCCATTTACTGCTACAATAATGGGTTTCTTAAACTGGATAAAAGTATTCACAAAATTCCTGAAGAAAAAAAAAAGCATTTCATGACTACTTATATATTGGCAGCAAAATGCATTAGCATCTCAGAGCTTAGTCACAAAATTTCTGCAACAGCTACCTGCAAGCAACATTTCAGGGACCTGACTTCCTCTTCCAGCCTCTGCAGAACCCAGTCATTGGACAATAGCAAAGCTCTCCTACTGCCCAACCTGGTCTGAACTGGGGGTGCATGTGTAACAAGTGAGCAACTGTCGATCAAATTTTCAGGTCATCATTAGCAGTAAGCTCAGAGAGGGATCCCCAATTTTAGGGAGAGGGAAAGGGGAAGTTTTTTGGGGAAACAAGTGGATAAAAAACCCCACAAATAGCACCATCCCCATTACCTAACATCACAGATCTCTTAAACTTTTCCCCTTCCTCTTCTCCCTTATGCCCATCAATCCTCTACAAGCACCATATTCTGTGTACCTTAACAACCACCTCATTCCCCTTCTTTCTTAGTCACCCAAATCAACAGTTTACTGCAGCGCTGAATTGTATGAAGTAATGTATGGAGGTGTACATGACTCTGCTCTTACAGATGGGAACTACCTTCAAGCAACTGTTACACAGAAATGTTAAAATTCCTGGAACCTAATTTAGACCTGGAACATCCTCTTATTACCACAAACACAGGAAAAGAGAAGTAGATGTTTCTATGTTTGTTTCAACTATGCAATTTGTGACATCTCAAGACAATAAAGCATCAGGGTGTTGTATGCAGTGTGGTGAATGAAAAGTATCATACAATCTTAAGTCAGTAACTGAACAGCCTCCTTTTAGTTTGGATGAAGACATATTTCATTATCATGCCATGAATCTTCTGCCTCTAAGAGGCCTAATGATATTTTTAAACAATTTGAATTACTAAAATAAAAAAAGTTTGCCCTTTCCTGAAGAAACTAGCTGTGGAAATATAAAAAGAGATACCCCAGAAAAAGGTATATTGGCTTTTGCACATCACAACCACCACTTAAGACAGACAGGCTTCTAGCTGACTTGAACAGATTAAGAGAAAAGTTTTCTGCATGAATAACTACCTCCCTTTGGTCAACCTTACCAATAACCCACTCAGACTTAGGATGATAGCTTGCTCTCTCCAGGAAAATCCAGCTTTGGCCATAAAAATTCAGTAGAAAACACACCTAAAACCTGAATTAAAGTTCTCTCGTTTTACTGTTTCGCAGCTCTGCAAATACTGATTAAAAAAATCAGGCTTACAGAAAAGCATACATTAAACTACTGATAGAGTAGCATTACAAAGAACCTCTCTGTGCATGTCATATCTAAGGACAATGACTGGAAGAAGATTATGTAGACAACTGACACACTTTCTGTGCAAAAAGACTTTGTCATCATGTCTATGAGTTAATTTAATTTGTAGACCTGATAGGCTTTAAAGGTTAGGAGAAATTCTCTTGCAGGAACCTAACCTTGGTAACTGCTGCTCTGTGGTTCTGATGCTATTTTTAGGGTAACTGGTTTCAAAAAGGGAAGCTGGAGTCTGAAAACAGAAATGGTTCTTCAGAACCAAAACTAGTTGAATGGATAGGCAACTTCTCTGACCTTACTTTCAAAGGCATTCTTCAAGTCAAGAGAAAAGAGAGGACGCCAATATGAAAAGACCTGTTCTGGAACAGAAAACAAGCTACCTCCATTTCTAGCGTTTGCCAACACAGTGATTTACACAAGCAAAGTACACTGCTCCTAACTAGTCTAACAGTTCAGCAGGCCTTTAGTTTGCCTTTGGCAGAATTATTAAAAAAACTGGTACCAACTTCTTTGAGAAAAAAACTGGTACCAGATCTTGTTTGAGATCTGTTTAGGTTTTAGGTCTATGATTCCAGAACAGAAGTAGTAGATTTTATATGCGACTTGTAAGTATGGTAGAAAGCAGACTGCCCAATTAATCTCAATGGACATTCTCATTCCATTTCTACCAGAAGAAATGCACAAATGTTCCTTTTCTTTTTCATGGTTTCCTTCAAATGAAGATAAAAGGATCCAAAAAAAATAAGAATTTGGCTCAAAGTAATAATGCTTCATCAGTACACTGCAGATGCTGGAAAATAAAGTACAGCTTTGATGTAATTGGGTTACAGTTGGTACCAGAATTAAAGTACTTTATGAAGACTTAATTTCTCAGGACCACCACCATTTTCATTTCTACCCCTTTCATCCCAACCACTCAAAATTAACATTATATTAAAGTTCTTTATTTCAACCCAAAATCTTAGTGCAGTAGGTCATACCCACCCCCAACAAAGGAAAAATACAGAAAGCCTGAATGAGTACATTAATAGATTCTGGAAGTTGACTAAGCTAAACCAAAAGCAGTACCACTTTTATTCTGCAGTGAGAATCTCCCCCATGAGCAGGTGGCTATAAATGCTTTAAATTCATATTGTACTTTAGTCCAAAGTAACCGTGCCACATTAATAAACCATAGTAGCCCTATATTTCTCTCTCAAGGAGACAGGTGGGGTTTTGTTAAGTACTTTTTGCATTGAAATGGTGATGTTCTTATCTTCAGGCCTGTCAAAATCAATACATCTTTTCCAACTCTCTTCGCTGAATTGTTGAGGGTTCTATCTTTGCTCCTCCTATTAAAGCAATATGTTCATCAGTTTTTCACCCAAATATTCAGCAGGTCAATACCACATGCACATGTGCTACAGCACTCCTAGGCGCTGCTTGTCAGGGATAGAAGAATATGGGAAAGGTAATGGAGGGTTAAGTTAAAACTGTAAGAGCTTTAAACTGGCAGAAATATACAAGAACCTTGCATATCCCTTGCTTATGTTCACATTAACATGGAATAATCAGGAAAAGGAAAGATTTGCCTTGCTGAGCTATAGCTCTGTAGTATGGGTGTTTTAAAAATGGAGGCCTCTCATGGGGAAGAGTCATAGTAAACACGGTGAAGAGGCATACAATCAAGTTTTTAAAAGGTGACCAGATAAACAAAATCATTAATGAACTAATTATATAAATCATTCACTAGTAAAATTTAATTGTAACATAGGTAAATGAAATATGCAGGTAAAAATCTTCAGAGAGAGTTTTCTGTGTTGAAAGAGAAAAGCATCTTCCAAAGGCTAAAAAAAAACTAGGCCCCATAAGGCAGTCTCATATTAAACTGAGCAAACTCCAGAGTGCTTCCACCAAATAATCACATGCATAATCACCAATGATATAAAAACAATTTTTTCTTTAATTCAGAGAGCAAAAAATTAAATAATGGGGTGATTTCTACATACTGTCAGCGTATTTTGCTGCATGCAATGTTTAAGTAACCAAAAAGTAAAATTTACGGAAGCAATAATTCTGGAAATGTTATAAGACACAATATTCAAATAACTGACAGGAAATTTCTTTCTTCATAATACTTATTTTAATTTTTAAAAGACTACATTCATTCACTGAAACAGATTTTGGCAGCTATCATTAGGCCACTACTTAGAAAAAAAAAAGCTATCCACCTAAAAAGCTATCATTCTTTTTTATGAACCTTCTCTAGTTTACTCTTCAAGTGCACTTAAGTGTTGTGGCATATCAGATTAATCACTTTTTAAAAAAATTATGTTTTAACAGGACCCTCACACTTGAGGTATTTCTATTATGAACCCACCTTTATATTTTTATCATGAACAAAGATACAATTTTTCATATTCAGTTTTAATGCAGTAAGTAGCTATTTACATTCAGTAAACTTGAACAAAACTGGACAAATATTTAAAAAGTGCTGCGCACTGTGTCACATGACAAGTGAATGGTTGAAATCTGGTTGAGTTAAAGCCTATAAAGGAGAATATAGTTATATATATTTTTAATCAGAGGATAAGTTAAAAATAAGTTAGTTTAGACAATGAAAAACATTAACATGTAAATGACTAAAAGCAATTTTACGTACCGAATAGCTTCTGCCATCTTAGTGCTTTCCCTTTTTCTATCATCTGTTAAACGTCGTATAAAATAAATAAAATCAAGACCACAGCAGAAGACACTACCAACGGCACTGAACAGCACAAGTTTACTGTCATCTGCAGCTGCTGTACTCAGTGCACTTTGGACTTCCTTCATAACCTGAAAATCAGCAGGAATTAAATTCGTCAGAATCTTTTTATTACGTTATTTAAAAGTAACACACTCCTCTTCCTTTTTGACAGATCTGAGTGAACTGTTACATTCCTGCACATTTCCCTAGCAACTGGGAAATTTGCAAATTCTGCTGCAGGTCATGTTCTGAATACATTTAAATTTTTCATTGTCCAAAGATAAAAGAGTTAAATAATATACCTCAAACACAATTTTGATCAGCACAATTGCATAAGCTAAAATAAAGCAATCATTAGGAGATCTAGTAGGTTTTGTCTCCATGTATAGCATTCATTCAGCATTTCTATAATTTGAACAGCAGGTGGCATATGCAACCAGTTCAGAAAAAGAACTTTAATTTAGTATGAAGTTTGTTCTTCATATTGCACTTAAAACCACCAAACTATATTATGAAAGAAAATCTAAATATTCAGCCAAATAAACAATATTCAGCCAAATTCAGTTTTTAAGAGGCAAGAAACTAGTATATATCCCAGTGGAAACTACTACAAATACACTAATGCTGGCACTTCTAGAATTCAGTGAACCACCAGTAGGTTTTTAATTTTTTTTTTTTTTAAATCAGAACTTAATATTACTTTAGCAATAGATGTTAAATATATATATTCAAAGCCCAACCCTCTACAGCCTCTAAAAAAGTAACAAACACACTAACCTCTGGATTTAGCGAATTGTTCTCAGATGATTTTGTTGATAGCAAAATGTGTGTGAATCCATCTTGTTTCCTGACAACAATGTCTCTGTACCGGTAAGCACTTTCTGTTTGTCTCACACTGAAGCGTAGCCTCTTATCAAAAGGCTGGTCTCTCCTATCATCAATAAATCTTCGTTTGCTGGCTGTCACTCCTGTTACAGATGTCTGGAGGTTGGTGGTACCATTGGCTGCTAATGCTTCCATAAAAGTGGATGTACCTGTAAAAGAGTTTGAAATAGAATTCCATTAAGTCCTGTTTGCTTAATTCAGTACCTGGGAAATCCCTATTGCCTTGAAACTGTGTCAGTCAAAGCATACTATGAAAACACACAAGAAAACAAGAACCCTTTTTTCTCTGCCACTTCTCTGGATGTCACTAGAGCACTAAAAAAGGTACAGCTGTGCAAGAAAACCACAACTGAATACAAAATGCAAAGCGTATGAAGGCACCTAAATAGTGAATTTTACAGCCATTAGAGCATTTAAAATGGAGAAATGAGCCAATCATCCTTATCTGATAATTCCTAAGGGATATAGATTCTTCTTGAGAGTTTTGCTAGTATCACGATTAACACATATTTAAGAATATAGAGAAATTATATAAGGAAGCACTAGCTAAAGCAATTTGCTTCCCCTTTTCTCTGCAAGTGGACCACCATCTTCAAAGCCAAAAAACAAAGGAGAAAGTGAAAGTTTTTGTTTCTCCTGACAAAAATGACTACTTCAATATAATTAAACAGAACAGCTGGCTTAATAAGGCCAAATAAGGAATGGTAATTTTTAAAAGAATGTAGAAATTGAGGAACATAAAACATGTTCTTAGTGAAAGAGAGACACCTAAACAGCCGCTGCCATCAAACTGATGCATGTAATGCTTGGCTTTTCTGATCTTGCTCAAAGTGATTTAAACTTGTGAAATTTGAGGGGATGCAAGTGAATAGCTCCACACCATATGCTGCAAAAGGTATCAGGGTTCTTCTACATTCCATTTTAGAAATTGCATGATGAATAATTAGCCTTTGTAGGAGATGGAAGGGAAGTTAGGAGAGATTCCCATGTCAAATATCAAGGGATGTTTTTCAGCAGATAATTTTGTTTGCATATTGCACATCTGAAATCTCAAAGCTGAAACTTTAGGGACAGGAACACTGGAAAGGTATACCACAAGTTAGCATAACAATCTGAAAGCTTTTTGGTATTTTCTTGTTTAAACTATGATAAGAACCTGTATGTCAAAATATTTAAAAACTATGTCCCAGTTCCCACAAAAGTACCCACAGGATCCATAATTACACAAATTATAGTCTCAACAGGAATAGCTAAAAAGAACCTATAGACAAGTTAATAATAAAAACTCAGTGGAGGATTTTATTTAATCCCTGAAATTTCCTTTGGATTAATTCACTGTATCTGAAGTAGCAGTTTCCCATTGGCTTTCTTACATTTCTCTTTCAGATCCTTTGAAAATAAATGGAGAACACTTATGAAAACTGCAAATAAAAATCCCTTCAACTAAAAAATTCAAAAGATGATTAAGTTTGTAAACTGCCTATCAAAAGTGCTATTCAAATAAAACATTGTATTTTAATGTCTTGCCTTCCCCATTAGCAATCTATACACCTCTCCTAGTAACACTTTGTGCAGAAGATAAAGAGAATTCAAGATTTTTTCCCTAACTGTTCTAAGGGATGATACTGAAAAAATGAATTCCATTTGTGGACTAGTCTTACAAGAGAGTAATAAAGTGATGTGGAAAATATATATTTTATACTGTTTCACAACACACACATTTGTTCCGCTGTTTTCTACAGTTTATCACATTTTTGTTTCAACAGAAAAAAGGTGTGAAATCACTTGTAGATTCAGCTTCTTCCCCATCTTTTAAAACACCCTATGGTGATCACAGTTCTACAGACATTTCAGTGGTGAAGTTGTAAGAACAAATTTTTATCCCATTTTCATTAGGAATTCAAATGAAGTGGCATGAGTATGTGCAATGCCTGTCTTCAATATGAAGAGGAAATCAATGCAGGATAAATCAGTACAACTCAAATTACTTCTACTTTCTAAATCTCAATATAAAGTTTGACTGAACTTGTCCTACCAATGGTTAAACACATAAAAATCCAAAGAAGATGACAGAATTAGAAAAAACAAAAGATTTATTTTCCCATCAAAAATAGCTTTTGACATTCAAGAGGTAACATCTTTTTAAAAAAATCTTTAGCAATGTAGACTGACTAGTGTCAGAATAAGATAAAAGATACGAATGTCAAACAGCAATTCCTATGCTTAATAACAATAGACATTAGCAAGTTATATATATTTCACAGTCCTGGATGATAACTAAGGTTTAAAATCACAAAACACAGAGAACTGGGCCACTGTACTTAAATAGAAAGGGATCCATGTTTTAACAGTTCTCTATTTTTAATCTTTTAAAAAAAACCCCACTCTCAGAATTATAATGGACTAGGACAACAAACTCTCTGGCTTCAGGAAAAACTGTATTTTTTCACAATTGCTGTTCAGCAGAAAATTGCCATCATTGATTAAAAATACTGGTTCAGGATCTATTTAAGACTTGTTGGTTATAGATCACCACCACAATGTCCACTTGGATTTTCTGCATCTTGAGACGGAAAGTAGTTTTTCTCTTGGTTTTTGACCCTGGAACTGAAAAAATGGATTACAGAAATTCTGGGTAAGGCCGTATTTCATTCTAAGTAAAAACAGGCAAACATTAGTCCAGTTACACCGGAGTCCTGAAGTGGCATTAGCCATCTGCTGTAGCAAATAGGTATAAAGGAATTAAGCATGTAAACCACAGAAAAATCTTTGAATTATATTTACAAAATTAAGGTAAGATTTTTTGAGGTCATTTAGTTTCAGGTTGCTGCATATCATAGCAGTACTTTAAACAATTTATAAGGAAGTTATATGATAACAGACAGAAAGCTTTTGTTATTTCAGTCCTTCACTGGATACACTATTAGTTCATGATCTTATACAAAAGGGCTGGGATGGAGAGGAGACTTGAAAAAACTCCATTTCCCAAGTCCCTTATTAATTAGTGAAGAATTAATTTAAAAATTTAACCCTTATAGATAAAGATAATCTTCTGAACACAAGTCAAGCATTAACCAATGCAGTGTAGGATCTTCCCAATGACAGATCTAGACTGCTGTGACTCTTCTGTTCAAAGTCCTGCCATATGAATGCAGAGTGAAAATAAAACCATTTATTCTGTTTTGTAGCTGCTATTCAGAACCCTGCAACCCAATAAGTTACTATTTCTGTGCAATAGTTGCTGCTTGTTATAAAAGCTACGAGCAGCAGTTAAGGCAAGCACTGGTATAATTCAAGAAGAAGGAGATCACAAAATACAGAAGTTAGAAAGAAGCGTAAGTAGCAGAAAGCAGCCACAATGTCTTCTCTATTTCTTATTCCCATTGTACCGCAACCAGCAAGCTCTGAAACAGCACAAGGAAGGAAACTCCTTTTGTACTTCTAGGAGTGAGCAACTGAAACATCAGATGCCTGCTGGCAGAGAGTGCTATAAAAAACCCACACACAGTTTATCCAAGTCCCAGTATCTTTTTCTCCCATAGCAGCTACTGGGCCTTGCTAATAGAGCCCCTCCCCCCGAAGTCCTGATTACATGAGAATACAACACACGTACATAAAGATGCAATAACAATACAATGAAGAACTAAATGACCCAACTTTTTACATGGTAATTTTCAGTATATGCATACATCCGTAAGCAGATATTTCCAAAGCTTCACTCCTAAAGGGCCATTTCTGAGAGGCAGTCCTGTGTGGGGTCAAAAGGGTCTGTGTGTTGCATTTGGCCTGCGGGCCACATTTTGTGAATCCCTGTACTAGAGAAATGAAGGGCGTGATTTTCAAAGGTACAAACAGATGCGAGATTGCAGAAAAATCCACTGACTTTCAATGGAAATTAGGAATCCAACTTCCCTGTGCATCCCTCCTCAAACTGAAGGGAACTGAAATGATCCTTGCCCCCCAGCTCTGCCCAGAGTGCCAAAGGGGCTCCATATGTCTCTAGCTGCAGTAGGAGTCATGGGAGGGAATGATGCTCAGGTGAAAGCCTGCCATTTGAAAATTAAACACTTGTGGGCTGTGCCAGTTGGACAGTCCTGATCTAGGCCAATGTATATTAGCAACTCATAACCTTATCAGAAACAACCAATTAAAACTTTTCCTGTTTTGTCTTGAGTAACTATATTTACATTTCAATTTTTGAAGTGTTTTCCCTATATAGAACAGCATGGTGCAAACACAGAAGTAATATTTTGCAAAACAAAACTGGCAAGTGTTGTACGTGAGTATTGTCTTTATACACTGTTTCCCTTTTCCTGCTTATTCTATGAAGATGGAATGATCTTTAGGATTGAACGCTTTCTTCCTGTCTTTTTGTAAAGTATTTGAGCCTACAGGGCTCCAGTCTTAAGAGATGGTACAGTAATGCTAATGTCAACTACTTTCAAGTATTTTTTTCACTTGTTAACCCTTCTTGAAGTTACTGTGCATACTTGCACAGATTCTTGATGCTGACTTCACAAAGCACTCTGTCCATATCCTGTCTGCACCAAGAAAGCGATACTTTGTGTATCCTCCATTTTGTCTTAAAAGAAAGTCCCAACTATTGTACTACTTGCATTTCAGGATTAAACTAAGTTGATAGTTTTCCTTTTATATTATTAAAAAGAAATGTGTGTATGTACAAATAAAGAGATATTTACACAACCTTTTATTATATATATTTGATAAAAAATAGTTTTGTTCTGTTCTGGAATAACAATCAGATACAATTTGCAGGTTTGTACTATGCCTCTATAGTTCCTGCATACAAATACTGATCTGGTGCACAAAACAGCCATGCTACCAGCAATCTTTTCAAGGAACTCATGTTAAACTATAAAGCTGCAAACAAGGAAAAGAAAGATGCCCATCTGCTCTCTGGCTCCTTCAAATTATTCAAAACTGAATATTGTGCTACACTGTCAATATACACTCAGGATAAATTTTGGGATAAAATGTTAAGATGCATGTGCAGAAATTGAATTTATCCAAATGAAGCTGCCCATTTCTTAATTTTTGAAATACATTTTGGTTCAAATGGGAAAACCCTAAACATTCCTTACTGCACACATGCTATTGGAACAAATTTCTATGGAAACATTTGTAAAAAATGGCAACCATATGGTATTATAACACAATCAATCTCACACTGGTCAGATGATTTAAATTGGCCTCCTCCAACTTCAATTTCTGTGGGCCTTGACAGCTCCCATCTCTCTGCCCCTTCCTCTTTGGGGAGGAAGTGATGTTGGGACAGTGAGATACCGGTAGACAAGAATACCTGTCCACACATTACATTTGGCATGGAAAGCCTTCCCAGAACAAAGAAATTATTGCTTTAACAGGAACAATTTTTTGTTCCAGATCTGCCATTTTTTCTTCATTTTTTAGTGTGACATTGGGCCGTTTTTTAGCGTGACAAACATGTGGTTGCAGGTAGTTCTTCCTACCAAAATGATGAATAAAACAGCCCTATAGAATAATTTTCCTCAAGACATGTTAAAGTATGCACAACAGATTTTTATTCTGTTCCATCCAATTTACATTCCCATGGCATATAAAATCATATAAAATTTGGGTTGGAAGGGACCTCAGGAAGTCACCCAGTGACACCCAACCCCCTGCTCAAACCAAGACCATCACTAACCAAATCTTCCCTGCCAAGGCTTTCTCAAGCCAGGCCTCAAAAACCTCCAAGGATGAAGATTCCACAACCTCTCTAGGTAACTTGTTCCAGTGCTTTACCACACTTCCAGTGGGAAAAGTTTTTCCTAAAATCCAACCAAAATGTCCAACCTAAACAACCCTAAACTGCAACTTGAGACCACAGCTCCTTGTTTTATCAGCTGTCACCACTGAGAACAGTTTAGCTCCATCCTCCTTGGAACCCCCCTTCAGGTAGTTGAAGGCTGCTGTCAAATTCCCTCAGTCTTTTCTGCAGACTAAACAAGCCCCATTCTCTCAGCCTCTCCTCAGAAGTCATGTGCCCCAGCCCCATAATCATTTTTGTTGCCCTCTGCTGGAGTCCCTCTAACTTGTCCACATCCTTTCTGTAGTGTGGGGACCAAAACTGCACACAGTACTCCAGATGTGGCCTCACCAGAGTAGATTAGAGCAGAATAATTACTTCCTCAATCTGCTGGCAACACTCCTGCTTAATGCAGCCCAGCACGCTGTTAGCCTTTTTGGCAACAAGGGCACACTGTTCATTCGTATCCATTTTATTGTCCACTACAACCCCCAGGTCCTTTTCTGCTGACAGCAGTGTCTGGAGTAGTGCATCTGGAGTAGCACTACAGGTTTTCCTCACTTTATGTGGGTTCTGTATGTATGAATTTGCTCTTATATGATGACCTTTTCTATATGAAAAATTTGTTATATGTGAGGTAAATTTCACTCTTATGCAATTGGTGTGGTGGAAGCTTGAAGACAGCTGCTTTGTGCAGTGCATTGTGGGAGTGACGCACACCAAAATAAAGTCTCCTGTGTGGATCTGTGCTCCTCACTCATCGCCTGTGACATGGGTTTCTGTAGTTATGATAATACCCTGTGCTTGTGTATACTGTCTGCTGTTGGTGAGTACCAAAATTGTCTGGGAAAAGTGGTAGAAATGGGTCTGGGGGTCAGTATAGTCAAGGTCTTGGAACATATCCCTATTTGTTACATTGTAAAGTAGGTTCCCTTTATGCGAATTTGAGTTATGCACTGTTTTCCAGGAATGCATGTGCAGCATAAAGCGAGCAAAACCTGTATTCCACACCAAAATGCAGTGTTACAAGTGAAACTAGCAAAAGTGAAACTAGCTTCTCTCCCTGGTATGATATCACAGTATTAGGAGCATATCTACAACTTGCAATGATACAGTTTAAGGATGGCGGTACAATTGGCTGTCTTCAATTTTGTAAGCTGTAGGCCAGTGGTGCTCAACCGTTTGGCCCCGTAGGCCAGATGAGTGATGTGGTGCCCACCTGTGAGCCAGGCCAGCCCCCCAGCCTTGTGTGCTGGGTTTGGGTCCTAGGGACCCGGCACCATCCCCTCCTGTCCCCTAGGTGCCAGGATTGGGACCTGGGGGCCCAGCCCTATACCCTCCTGCTCACTATGCACTGGAATCAGGCCTCATAGTCCTGGCACCACCCCTGCCCAGCCTGGCATGCTGGGATCAAGTGCCACACCCAGTTCTCAGGATCCCTTATTGTAGGTTTGCATGATGTACTTGATGCTTTATGTCAAGGATGTGGCATGGATAATGTATTCTGTCTCTCTCTCTTTACCAGAAAGGAAGTTAATCAGAATTTCCCTGACCCCCACATGTTGTTTCTTACTGCATACACCTTATGCTGATTTTTCTCTCCTAAATTTAAATGCATTTACCTCAGTCTGGGCATTTTAAATTACATAGGTGGAAACAATAAAGTGAAAGTTACATACTTGTTATATTTGTCTTATCTACAGTATTTTGGATTGATCCTTTTTAAAATTATGCTGAATTATACTCATAGAGATAGAAGGGCTAATTTTATTAATGAAGTTAGGTAACATGCTTAAAAACAAATCTCTGATTGATTTTGCTAACTCAGAAGTAGACATTTGCACTGTTATGCACAAGCTAGTGATATTTCTACAAACTAATTAAAATATTCAAACTACCATGCAGTGTTAACTTTTTATCAATGCCAGTAAGTAACACTGGAAGGTTTTTGCCTTCCTTTTTTGGGGTGTTAAATTAATTTCTGAGTGGGTTTTTTGGGTAAACCATACCAAACAACAGCCGAAACAACAAACTTAAATAAACTGCCAAAATACTACTTAATATAAAACATAATTAGTGTTCTAGTATTTTAGATTTTTATTCAAGATGACTGCAAACTTGCTTTTGTGGCGTGGCTAGCAATACAGAAATCTCACCCCAGTTTCAGAAGTATATACTTTGGTGCATATTTAAGTTATTTATAAACATTTCCAACATTTTTGTAAAACTTATATCTGGGTAAAGGAACCAAAGTCATCATTAAAGGAGTTCTTAAAGCACCTCAAGCACCACAGAAGGCCTATCAGGAATTGCTGTTCAAAGAGGAGGGGAGGCAGGGCGCAAGGAGTATCCCAGAAGTGAAATCCCTCACCTCCACCCTCTGCAGAACCTGGTCCTATGTCAAGGACTTCTGTTCCATACCTATGTGAGTAGCACCTATACTAAGAAGATGTATTAGGTAAATGGCAGTTATATTTTCTGTTTTTTGAATGCGGCTGAGTAGCTGGAAATAAGCAGGCACAACCAGCACCATGTTACTAGCCATTTCTCAGCAGAACCCCACTAAGTGCTCCACAAAGAACAGACTTGGAACTTCTGGATTACACATCTGTAGATTTTTAAAATCCAGTTTTTGATGCTACAACTTCGAAATATGCAACTATCTGGCCCTTGGAGATCTGAATAGTAAATTACTCTAAACACACATCAACTAGCAGTACATATACTATATACCTTAAGAGTATGTAAACCTGCACTATCTGTATCCATGAGATTGTTAGGGACATATTAACAAACCAGAACTTTTGTTTCAGGGGTAAAATACTATAAAAATTGAGGCCGAGTGATTTGGCAGCTGGGTCTCAATGAATGCCAGCTCATGTGGCAATATATCTAGAGCTGAAAAGCAAGCCAAAATGAGTTTAAGTGAAGAACTAATGCTATGATATAATGCTTGGTACATGCCACAATTTAAATCGTCCATATACTTTCCCAAACATTAGTAAAGTAACTCACTGATCACATCACTTGGGATAGAGCATACCCACTGAACTTCCTCTTGCCAAAATTTCTCCATGTTGTTCCTTCAGGGGAGAGTAGGAGTTGATCTCCGCTCATAACTCCCAGAACCTGAGCTGTCTGCATGGATGCCCTCAGCTTCTGCAGCAACCCTGGCCCTTAGTCAAGCCAGCTCCTTTGGAACCAAGTGGCCAGAGCTTTGTGTGACTGCCCGCTGCCCAGAACCACATCCAAAGCAGTGCCCATGTGTTTATGTGGGAGCTACAGAAAAGTATATGTGAGAGTATGTGTGTTTTGTAAGTTCCTAATTGGTATTCAGCAGTAAAGATGCCAAAGTGGAGAAAGGCACATGGTTCAGATATTGCAGTAATGGTTAAAATCCTTTTTTCACAGAAATGAGGGTAAAAATATGCAGGGAGATCTAGGGGCAATGATTTTACAGACACGGGACAAAAATGATTGATATGATTAGATTTTACTATGTTAACACATGATCCTCCACTTCCCCCTGCCCTACCACCTCAGGGAATATGCAGTGTAGATATATGCTGCTGGTGACTTCCCTGAGCCCAAAGAGCGAGGCAGTATCCAAGCCAGGACAAGAAATCTGTCTTCTAATCCAACACCCTAGTCTACTTCTCAAGCAACTGCTGATTTTGTAGACTGCTGGACTCTTTTCCAACTACTGTATGTATCTAAATTAAAGATGTACCAACTGGCAATAACAGCTAAAGAAAAGCAGAAGAAATGATAAAGCAATTACCAAAAGCTAAAGGCAAACAAGCAGGTTTTGCACCATGGGCAAACCCTGTGGGAGAGTGGTGGGGAAGAGGGAGCTTCCAAGAGCCAGGGGACAGAGTGTGTGGGTACAGGGGTCTTACCCATGCTGTGAACTCCAAAAGGGTTCTCAGCTCCCACCGCCAAGTGCTCTGCTAGCCCTTGCTCCTGCAGCAGTAACAGCACAGTGTCCATGCACTGGCTGCTGCTATAAGAGCAACCCTGTGGAGGTGCTCTTGCTGCTGGGTCACAGACTCTGTAGGGGTGGGAAGGTGGTTCTGGCACCTGGGACTGGTGTCCCTCTCGCCTACCCCTAGTTACATCACTGCCTAAAACCCCTAGCATTTTAAAGGAATAACTGATATTAAGCAATAAGAATGTACAAATAGGAAACTTTTGTGTCTGACCAGTTCAGATTACTAATAAAGAACGTTACCTTGCGGAGATACATGTTCATTGTTAAAAAATTAGGAAACTACAAATGGCAGAGGAAAAACAGGAGTTAGAGCAAATTCCATAAAGAATGAGACAAATGAAACAGGTTAAGCACCCATGGTGATGGGTATTAAAAATTCAAGACAGTTTTTATATATAGTGTCTAAATCTTTAGTACAGACAGGGTCAACCCTGACACTTTGTACATCACCGTGCAAAGCAGGGTGGACAGCAGTCCAAAATGGGTTCTGTAACTTTTGCTGGTAGCATTTTTAGGTGGAGAAAAGATGGTAGGATAAGGTTAATATGATGCTTTGAAGGGGGAAGTAGGAACAATTTTTCTAGCAGGAAGTGAAAATAATGCAACTATCATTTTGAAATTGGTGAGAATTTTGGCAGCTGAAACGCAAGTAAGTTTCGACAAGTTTGTTGCTGGAAGGCAATGGAGACTCGGGGTTCTAAACCTAATCATTTAAAATGGAAAGGGATTTAACAGCTTTGTTGGGAGTTTCATAAATGCATGCTGGGATTATCAATAACTCACACAGCCGGACTTACAAAGATATGTAGGCCTTGCGTAGCTGCACATTCAGTATGTGCCTATAAGGCTACTTCTTGTTCTGGGAAAGAATTAATGGAGAGCAAGCCAAGGCACCAAAAGACTGAAAGAATGAAGCGTAAAAGTGAGACATTGGAATTACTATTTCATAATGTAAAAGATGTATAGGCATAGTTAACAAGATTTTGAGTGTATGTATATTTGTCAGCCTGATTTTCATTTAGAAACAGTTTCAAAATGTGGTACAGATGAGACAGAGATGATGGATGAATTAAATGACTGCTTCTTGAAACTTGTCAGGGACCCACCTGTCCAGATCAGATTCCAACTACTGAACAGAGAAGAATAAATAAATTAGAAACAGAACAGAGTCAAGTGGCCACAATATGATTAAATGTGATGTGGAAATCAAATTTATTACTATTATGGAAAAGCTGCAGAATTTTAAATAATGGTGCATGTGAAAGGATATTACACAAAATGTTTTTAGACAAATATCAGGTACCCCGGTAGGGGGATGAAAAAGCCAGACTAAATTTAGATGATAATTAAAATAGTTTCTTCAGAAGTGAGATGTAGCTTCAATAAATTCCACATTCTTAAACAGGACAATAAGGAACTGAGGGGAAAAATAGAATATGCTATACTTACAAGAAAATAGGAAGTAAAGAACACTGGGAAGAATACAGGGAGATGCTAAAACAGATAAAGAAGGGTATTAGAAATGCAAAGTAAAACTTTGAAATTTACATAGTAACAGATGCTAAACACAAATTATTTTTCTAAGTGATACAAAATAGGAGATTATGTAGGAAGATTAAGACTGACAACAGGAGAATGAAATGGAATATAAAGTTACATATGCAAATAAAACAATGGACTGGTAAAAAACAAAAACAAAAAAAACCCAACCCTGACATGCTGTAAGAAACTAAATATAAATATACTGTGGACAATTTATGAAGACAACAAATGACAAGCTAAAAAGGCAAAATTTCTGATGTACAGCATGATTAGAAGCATACAAACATGTCATCCTGAATGGAAAAATTGGCAATCGCTGGTATATATAAAGTAATTGAGATTCTCTCCACAAACAAGCTTGCAGAGTGTTTTGAATAATGAAATTCTGATTATAATAATTTCAGCAAGAGTTGAGAAAGTGCCCTAAAAAACTCTGCAGTTTATTTCTGGTTTCAGGACTGCTTTCACAAAATTATAGTTAAAAAGAAGTTCTGCTAAGATTAAAACCTACTGTATCCAAAAAAAGCCATCAAGAACGACACCCAAGAGACCCATCTTGGATTCAGTAGAGGATTGTCATCCTTTACAGCAGTTCATTCACTATTTGTCATATGCTTTACCAATATTTTTGTACATTTACACCATTATATGCATTATATCCGTTTTCTCGCCTATATCTTCAACCTTAAATGCATACTCCAGTTTTTGTTTTTTAATACTTTTTAGAAAGCTTCTCCTGTTTTGGTCTGTATAGAAATCTGAAGTCCTATGGTTAGAAACCTTTCTCTGTTTCAATGACAATGTTTCCATAACTTAACATATATTCTCGAGTTTAGCACTGATGTTCATAATCTTGCTGACAAGTGGCAGATAACTAAGGAACAAAATTTGGCCAACATGTGAAGATGTGTTACAACAGGTCTGACTTCAGTAGGCAGTACCCAGTGATCCACATTTAGACTGAGGATGGTATATGCAACATAACTAGATTTTGCACGAATCTATGCAAAGTAAGATCTGTATCTGCTCCGTTTTTCCAGTGAACTGCTTCCTTGCCCTTATCCATAGCATTTGGTAGATTTTCCCTTATAAGCAATGGCAGTGAAACGGTAGCATAAAAAGTGGGACTATTCAACCTGAAAGAACAGGTCTATTGCTTTGGGTTGTTAGCTTCCCAACATTTTGTTTCAGTAGTTTTGCTCCCAATCCTAATATGTTTTGAGCAAATATTGCCTTAGTGTACATACCAGCCTGCATATAAAAGAAGTACCTGGAAAGCAAGACTGAATTGTCATGGTGGTGTTCTGGGTCTCAGGAAGAATCAAAGGAACATGCAACAGACTTGAAGGCTCTTCTGTATATGAGGTCTTCAAAACCCTGGGTTTAGTCTTGTAGTTCTATAGTATACTTGACCTAAAATAGCCCACAACTGGAAGTCTGGGGGAGAAAAGGGTTTAACTGCTGCTAAAATAACTATTTAAATCTTTACTCTAATTTTCTTTACTTTGGTGGCTTTTGATAACTTTGAGAAACTTAAGGAACTGAATGAATGCAGTGTCTACAAAGATGTTTTTATTTAATTACATAACATTATCAAGGGATTAAATAGTTTTTACTTCTGCACAATTAAATGAAAATTAAACATACAACTCCAATTGAGAAAGATAAAGGTAATGAGGAAAGATAGTCCTGCAATACAGATTATTAAATACATGCTTAATAAAGGACTTTACTCAAGTATGTAAAATCCCTCATCATGGACAACTCTAATTCAAATTATCATCTTTAACCCAGTACTGATGATGGAATAAGATTAATTCAAGTGGTTATCAAACAGTAAATCTGAATCACTGATGTTCAAAAAATGCTCATTGTTCAAGGCTTCAAAGGTAAACACAAAGCCCTTATTAAAAACAAAACAATAATCTGAAAGCAATAAACTGCTAGGGGAGAGAAGACTGTAAAATTAAATAGTAGGTGAGGAGGAAGATGGATGAAATAGCAATATTATCCTAGTTATATGTTCTAAAAAATGTGAAAAATAGGTTTTGTAAATAAGCATAAAACACCTACAGTCAAAAGAGATAAACATAATCCATCACAGAATTTATGAAGTGATGCATGACCATTATAAGTTTGGTAATATTTTCTTTTATTTGGCAGCTGGTGCCCCAGGAAACACTGCATCAGAACTCTGCATTCAAGGAAGTGGTGCCATGCCACTCCGAAACTACCAAACAATCCTACAGCAAACATTTTGCTTACTTTTCTTGGCAAATGCAAAGAGA